>NW_011887741.1:1634420-1772345 GCF_000806365.1 Fopius arisanus | reverse complement strand
TCACAGGGTGAAATTGAAGTTGAGGTGCTTTTTTTAGAGATGCGGATCTGACGGAAAATGATGGAAAATGATGGGCGTCTGACAGTTGATTACCGTATCACCCTTACCACTGGAAAATTGAACACCACCAGCCAAGAACACTCCACCGAATTTCATCCGGTTTTATTCATAAGAGTTGGAATTGCGCTGGGGAATGGACGTGCCATGATGCCACTCTCGGGTGTCCCTACAATAAATAACTCAGAAACAGTCCGGTAAATCGAGTTATTGCGATGGGACGAGTGGGACAGCATTAATATTCGTATTTTTCGAGTTCTTTACGCCATTTTTGGCGTTCGCCTGAGAGATATATTCACGAAAAATCACTTGTCTCTTACCAGTAAATGTGGGGTATTGCACTGAATTGATGAAAAATCATGTGAAATGCATAAAAAATCACTGCACGGAGAGAAATATTCAAGAAAAATTACGGAACATTTCACGTAATCCGCCAGCTAGAATCGTTTTCGGGGTATAAATCTGGAACAATTACGAAAAATTACGGCACATTCCGGAAAAATTCCCCACTCATAGCCGTGAGGTATCAGATGGATGAGTAATTTTATTATTTATTATTATTTAATTTTTTTACGGAACAGATCGTAGATTACGTGAAATGTTCTGTAATTTTTCTTGAATATTTCTCACCGTGTGGAGGACCGCGGAATATTTACTGCGCAGAGCAATAAAATTTATTACTCTCATCATCAATTTTCACCGAAGTCCATTTAATGAGTCAGAATGTACTGCTAAGAGAGGGAAATATTCGCGGAAATATCGGAAATTTAACTGGACTGAAGATTAATATTTGGGATTACCGGTCAGTCCGGCAATTTTTTTGATGGAAATTTTTCTTCGGATCAATTGAATTCGTTCGGATACACTCGGTAATTTTATACAAGCCATTACATCGTCGAGGGAAAATTCAGATATTGAGTCAACGACGCATTTTATCCCTTCGTCGAAGGGTAGAATTCCTGAAACCTAATCGATGAAAAATAGGAAAATATCGCTCTTGTTGTGTAAACTGTGGGTCTCCCTTTGACGACGTTTAGAGCAACTCGCAATATACTGTTCTCCGAATCTTTTGTACTCGTGTTCATCTACTTCCATTGTGTTGAAGGAAGTGTAACTCGAATCCCTGGGGATTGGTTTTCCTAGGTGGAAACATGAGCTCCAATTTTTATTAAATTTTCGATTCAATCGCGAGAACTGATTTACGGTGTGGAAAAAAATCCGTTGATATTTCTAGAAATTTTTATTTAATGAAGATATCCAGAAATCGGGAATTTGTGGTCTTTCTTCGGAGTAGAAATTTCATTTCTATATTTCTCCAGTCTCCAGGGGCTTCATTATCGTCCAACAGAGGAGTCCGCGTGCAATCAATCACTGATTGGTAAAAAAAAAATTAGATCTCCAAAATCCTGAAACCCCTGGAGCAACCTCTGAAGAGAAACATTTTTCTTTTTCATTTTACAATGCAATTATATAATTAATTGTGTTCAATTCTTCAAATCCGATTTTTATTTAAAAATTCAATTTGCAGTGTTTAAAAATATATTTATATATTTGATAGAGATGATATTTTTACTTGGCCGATACGCTACCGCGTATCTCGACTCCATATTTCTCAGAATATTCATATATATAAATTATAATTATAAAAAAGAAACGATTTTCACGAAATACCGGTCACGCTGTTGATCTCTATTTTTTTCTCTGACGAATGTCGGATAAAAAATCGAAATGATTTTATCGTGAAAAAATAAAAACTGATTTTCCCAAAAGAAAACACAAATCACAGCGGCATGAATTCCAACTCCATTACGATGAATAGAAACGTATCAAAGATATTGAGAAAAAGGCGGGGAAAAGCTGAGGAAAATCGGAAAAAAGAAAACTAAAAGAGGGGAATAAGCCGTGAGGGGTTGTGACTAATTTCTTCATCACATCCGATTTTTTCCACAACCCCAACTTTTTTTTCCCCTCCAAGTCCTTATGCTGATCCATTCTGACTTATTGATAGAAGCATTTTCCGCTATTTTCCCGTCTCCGAGGGACTCCCGGGGAATTCCCCGGAGGACACATCAAAGAGTTCAAAGTAAGACGTATGAATGCGCCAAGTGGACCATGCAAGTGGACAAAAAAAAATTATTCCCCGATAGATATCAAAGTCATAACTCATAAATCGTGGATGCATCAAAATGTGGCATTAGTGACAGATTTAAATCCATTAATCATGGCGGAGGAATCTTGACACCCCATCCCAGTTCACTCTGGCAGTGATATATTACCGAGTATGTCCCCTCAACGACCATCAACTAGACGTATATTTCCCGCAATTATACCTGCACTTCGATATATAATTATTTTTCAAGAAAAAAAAAATAGGAGATCTTTCTCCGAATTTTATGGGGAAAAAAAAAACAAACTGCACTTGATTTAAATTCATTGAAAAAATAATATATGGGGAATATATAGTTTAGATGTTTTTACATATAAATTGGAGTAATAAAAAAATTTTATGTCAACAAAGAAACCCCATTTTTATTATTGCAATCAATTTTTTGTTATATCTATAGTAAATTATTATATTATATATAGATATTATCCGGTAAAAACAAAAAATGAAGAAAAAAGTAATGAAAAATGAAAAATGTTACAATGAAAAAAAAAATCTTCTGGTAAAATTAATGATAACAAAAAATGAAATGAAAGTAATTATCAAGAAAACGGAATAGAATAGAATAAATAAAATAATAAAATGTTTCGAAGAATTTCCAACAATTATCGAGAAAATTGGGGAAATAATTTCCGGAATACTGGAATAATAAGAAATAATAAAGAATATTGAGTTGACAGCTGATTAACCATCGACACAGAGTCGTAGTAAAATAAAAGAGTTAATGAAACGTTAATCATTAACGAGCGCAATTGAAAGTCCCTCTGGCATAACGAAAAACGACAACAACAGGAGGCCAAAAAGGTATTATCAGAAATATATTTCAGTGCCCACGGGTGTGTAAACAGAGCGTGTATAATTTACTTTCAGCGGATAAATTAATCACAGCGTTGGAGGAGAGAAGCCATTTAGCTGAGGAATACAACGGCAATTATAACGACAACGGAGTTTTTTAAAAATTGATGCCATTTATCCTTCAGCTGGTCAGTTAAAGAGTTAACGAGATGTATTCATTTCTTTTTCTCAGCATTCAGGTATTTATCCTCTCCATTCATTTATTTCCGAGGGCGAGAGGTGAGAAAAAGGGGTGAGATAAGCCCGAGAGGAGGAAAAGTCCGGATGAGGACAGAGTAGAATAATTAAAACTAGCGTCACGAAGTGGAACGCGCTGATTCGAGGGGCTATACTCGATTCGTGCTTAACGAGCTATATTCCTTAAATAAATAACAAAAAATTGGTAGGAAAATTGGGCCAGCGCGAGGAGGGGTGGGGGGAGAGGAGTTAATTAGCAGAAAGAATTTTCCTGAATCTGGACAGGATGATAGCGACTGTGGAAATAGTTAAAGGGAATTTTCCAAGTGTTTTTCATCATTTTTTTTTTCTTTCAACTCGATTTTCATTAATTCTCCATTCGATTCAGGATATAATCACTCGATATTACGAATGAGATTGAAATTCAAATGAATTCAACCCATAAAATTCAATATTATCTGAGCCATTCCAGTCTTGGCGGTTTCTTTTTGCTCACAATTTGCATGAAAACTCCGGGTAATCATCTGGAATAGGTTGATTACGATTCAATGCGAGTCCTCGGGAATTTGACCCGTGTTGAAATCAAGAAAACCAACTCGAAGATTCCCTTGATTTATTCAAATGTCCACTTATGCATTCACTATTTCGGTTCGAGTGGCCGAGATTTGCATTGTTTATAGGAATTTTTCCGTAATTTGTGGGAGAAGGTGGTGAAAATTCCCGTCGCAATCATTTCAATTGACTCCAATCAAGATTTGTCAGAAAAAAACATCACGACCAGAAGAATCATCAGCATAAATTATCTGCGCAAATTAATAATAATGTAATCAACGTATTTGAATTTATTATAATTTAATTGAAGGAATTGATTCGGTTTTTTATTTTCATTCTTTCCGGTGTGAGGCACACTGAGAAAAATATTCAATAAAAATTACGTATATTTTCCGTAATTCTGGAGCGAAATGTGGTTGTCGGAAATTTTACGGAACCGTCACGTAATTTTTATCTAAAGTCACTGAATTTTTTCGTGGTGTTCCGTAATTTTTATCTGAATTATAAATTTAAATTTTTCGAATCAACTCCGTAATCGGTAAGTGAACTGAAAGTTCGGTAATTTTTACTAAATATTTCTCTCCGTACAAGAACCTGAAATACTACGCCAGGCTGCCAGCCGATTCCAAGTTATGTATAAATAATTCCAAAGTATATACAAGCCCTAATTTTCCTCCACCGGGAGTTACAAGTAATTCCCAACAGTCCAGGACCTTCAGCCTTCGATAGAGATGAATTTCCCCTGACGTCATCAGTCTTCGGCAGTTGCAGCACCGAAAAAGCGATCATTCAATAATTTAATTAAACGTCAGTCCTAACGAGGAGAAAAACTCGTGGGAAAATGGTGCGAGGAAAGCCCGATAAGTCCGGAGTACTTGGAGACGTCGGTATTTACTGTGCGACGACACGTCAACATCTCCCGACGATATCCAAGAAGCACTTGACGTGAACGACGATAGCATCATTGGCATTGAAGTCGGCATACGTGGTGGAAGGGTACGGGAAATTCATAGAGTGAGAAATGCCCGGAGTGGGAGACAGTTGTGAGGAATCGAGCCGACGTTGTCACGACGTTGGACCGCTGCAGAATGGGGTTTAGCTTGCATATCCGGTAATTCGTGATGGGCTGAGAGGTGATCGATAGTTGGGAGTATGGCTGTTGCATACTCAACCGATGTATGGATTCGCAGAAGGCTGTTTGCCCCTGTGAATCCATTGCCAATTACCAGTGGTCCAAATATATCAGCTCATTGACCTCTCACGACCTTTCGTGGAGGAACTCAATGACCTCCAATCCCTCCTTTTTCTCACCTCAATGCCCTACATCTAGGGCAGTCCGATACTCCAATTCCAACCCGAGACTACCCCCTCCCCCGCGATATGTACTCTTTTCTCCACCGAGAAAATATACACGGAAAAAATTTTATACTTTAATATTTTTTTCTTTTTCTTTTTTTTGTGCATATTTAAGAAAAAAAAATTCTCGTATGTTAACAAAAAAATATTGAAGTATAAAATTTTTAAAATCAATAAATAATAAATAATAAATAAATAATAAATTTTGAAAATAACATATATACTCTTACTTTTTTTATGTAAATATTATAAATAATATTACGGTCATATGAAAATGTCATTAAGGCATTCGCGAATTGAATAAAAATCTTATTTTGTTTTTTTTTTTATTGCAATTTCCAAATAAAATGGGATTGAATCCATTATTATTATTGAACTTTTATTTACTCGTGTCTTTTGAATTGAGCCTCCGAGCAGAACCGCAAATAAAAATACATTTTTTATTTGATAAAAATTGGAAAAATTCAATCGCGTATTTTTTAAATTAATGTATTTGGTTGTTTATACTCGAGATACCGTTAAATTGGTATTTCATATCTGACCGCCGCTCGGACGTGTTGATGGATACCAGCTATTTTAAATCAAGTGAGAAATGGGGGAGATTTCTGGGATGACTTAATTTCACGTCTGTGATGGTGTAATCTTATCATCACGCACTTTAATCCGAGATTAATCGCACTTTCGTCTGGCCTCAACCGACCTCGGGCGTTCTGGTACGCCCACGGGCTATTCCCGTTCTATTTATTTACTGTCGTTTCTCACGAGCGCAAAGCTTGGAAATGCCTATCCGCACGATGACTCAATCACGGAGAAAAAAATCTTTTTTTTTTATCATATTCTAAACCCTATTCTAAATCCTATTCTTAATCCTATTCTAAAAAGAATAAACTTCGAGACTATCGATATCTCGAAGATCTGTCAGGCTTATTCCTCATTGGTTCAGTCGTCTGAGGCAGCTAATTTGAATTTGGAACTCATTCATTCAAAACAAAATTCTGTGACTGGAGAAATATTAATTGAAATTGACATTTAGATTTTTTTTTCATTCCAGAAACTAGCGGGACTTGAACCCGAGACACTTCGGTATCTGTCCAACGAACCAACTAACCCAGAAATTTAGGAATTCCAAAGTGGAAGGCCCTCAGTCCGTCACACCTCGTCCACTCGTCAAAAATCCTCAACACTCTGCCATTTCGCAGTATCAAGAGCTGTTGAACGCATTCATCACTACAGCAACTCACCCATAAACCCCCGAACGACCAAAGTGATGGGGAAATTCCGCCGTGTTAACTCTCTCCCATAAATACATCCCTGGACTGTCCATGGCTCAAAGGTCTGGTCGCTGGACCGAAAATTGATTACACTGAATTCGAAATAAATACCCACGAAGCACAGGAGAAACTCCGCACATGCGTTAAAGCAAATCCGGAAAATGAGAACGGAGTGTAACAGAAGGATCCAACACTTTCCGAGATAAAGGAGAAATGATTCTGGGTCGGCATTAACACGGGGTTTAGATCAGCCGAATTTGTGTCTCGCCATCGGGTTAAATGCTCCAACGAGCCGGAAATGTCCACGAGCCATCGTGGATTAGTGAATGTACTGGTACTCTGGGAGCTGTCCGACAAGTTCGTTGGAAAATCCACCAGTATCTGCATGCACTCCACCCTGGTAACACCAATTGTTCGATTTTCATGTTTCATCCATTAGAAATATGAAAAGTCGTAGTGAAATTCAAATGAATGGAGTTTGTTCCAGCCCATTGAACGGAACAAATGGAAAGTGTCGAGAGATTCCCTGAGAAATCAGGTGGTCCGCCATTTTCCGTCTTATCTGACGTTGATAAGGTGCACCTTCACCGCAAAAGCAATCAACAAAGCAAATCCACTCTGGATAATGCACAACATATATCGATACCTCGATAAATGGGAGATGCCCTGAGATTCAGCGGAATTAATCCGTCGGGAAATGAGTCGAATGCTTTCGAATATTGCGAGGGCTTCCGGATGATTCCTGGGGTTCATCAATTTTTCAGATACCAGACAAGACTCCATCCTCTATCAAAGCGATATAATTTAATCAGCCGAGAGAACAAGGGAGACAGTGGGAAATTCAATCATCGATGAAATATCTCGAGAAAGCCAAATCGAATCACTTCGCTCGCTAAGTAATCGTTTAAGGGAATCTTCTACAGCGAATGCTCACTTCTCGTTTCTTATCTCGACAGGGAAAAAGAAGTCGAATTCCTTATGGGATTCTGCTAGTCCCTTGTCAATTAGTTCGGTGATTAGGCTCCCCAGGTTGACAATCACTGATCAGCTGATGCAGCCTGCGTAGCGTGGGGTGCGCAGTGGCTTCAAAGTGAGGTTGAAAATTCAATTGAGAGGCGCGAAATGATCATCACGGCTTCACATTTGTTCTCGGGGAGTTATAATTTCAGGAACTTCAACCCGAGTTTTTGCACATGCTCTCATTACCCAGCTACTTGACTTGTAATTTAGCTCACATTTGCCCGGGCCTCTCTCACTTCTCCTCGAGGATTCATCATCCAGACAAAGAGCATTCTCTCGACAGCCTTTCCACTCGGGTGCGCATCATTTGTACATCATTCTGAGTGACTCCCGTACGTAGTACCATTAGTTTTTCATCTCGTTTATCTCGAGTAGTCCCTGCTAAATGAAACTGAATGCCCATTCGTTACGTGAAATGCAGAAATTCTTAAGATAATGAAAAGTCACTTTATTATTTTTCGCTGTTGATGCTCGACGCCAATTGCAATAGCCGGGGGCTTCAGAGCTCTGCGAAATCACAGATAAATTAGATTTTCCAAGAGACGAGATGAAGATTGATACCTATTCGGACACATCATTTCTTCCAATCAAATAAATAATTTCCTTTGAATTCTCTCTCGCTCAAATCAATTTCTCATGATGCCGACTTTTTTTGCATTAAATTTTCATTTTTCCATTACAATTTTTCGCTTTGAAGAGTTTCGACGGTTGAAGCATCAGACAGCTGAGTGAAAAGTATTCAAAATACAGAATCTATCGGCAATGGAAATACGAAGAGATTTTTTTTATTCATTCAATCCCTTGAATAGTACAAAAACATTAAAAACATTAAAAAATCATATCTCTATAGTGCATCAGTCCAAAAAATTGGAAAAAATTCAGGAGATCATTTTTCAGGGATTTTTATTATAAAAAGAATCGCTGTAAATTTTTGAGAGGGTTGGATTTTTATTTTACTCAGTTTATTATTATACTTATTTTCACTTCAATTCGTAACGGTCACATTTAAAATTTAGAAAGACTATTTCCATGTTTGTTTTGCATCTTTAACTGTACCATTTCAATTTTACGAGATATTTCACGGTATTTTTTATAGCAAAGCTCCTTTGATATTTGTTTTACATTTTATATTTATATACATAGAACAAAAATGAAATCCAGCAGACGGTGTGTGGCGGTTAAATAACCAATCCAACACGCGATTGCAATGAATTAACGTATATACTTGAAGTACACACTTTCTCCGTGAGTAAATAATAATCGTATCAAGTACTGTCGACACTAGCTGACTTCCTGGGCAAACTAATTCCACAGGCGAAATCCCCTTAATTGACGAATTGACACTCGCGTCACGATAAATAACCTCCACCCGAAAATCTCGTTGAAGCTGTTGAAATGGTTCAAGTTGCCGAGTATATAGAGCAACTGGCACTGTTATTTTTGGCATCGAGCCAGCTAGCTCTGCACTTATCGATTATAATATCAAATTTTCTTGCCACAGTTTCATTTCCACAGTGTCCAAAACTCATATCATCGGGCTGAAAGCGATTTTCTTGTTACTCGCCGATGGCTATCGCCCCCACCGATAGGTGTTGCTGCATAATTGCACCAATTAATTGGCCAATTGACACTAATGACGGGCCACTGGAGGTTGAGATAGTGATTAGAGTTATCGCACGAGTGGAATCGTTTGAAATTAAATGATGATACCGGTTGTTGGAGTTCAGGCGGTGAAAGTTCATAATGAAAGAGAAAAATAAAGGTGAATTGGGGAAATTGAATGGGTAACGAGCAGCCGAAAAATGATCCACTTGAGGGGCAAAAGGGAGACAAGGCGTGGCCCTAAAAAAAAAAAGTATCTGGAGCCTATTCGGAAGGCTTGAAACGTAGCCAATTCGCACGACCCGGATACCTCCATTCTCGTTAAATAAGACGCCCTCTGCCTCGCAAGAGGAACAAGAGGATAAAATCGAGTGTTTCCAAGTAAACCCTTTCCCTCGACCCCTTTTTCTTTATTTCAACGGTTGTACACACTCTTCGCCACCCCCTTCGAGCCCCAGACAGATATTGCCCCGGAATTTTACCCTTCGACCAGAAAAACCCGGAGTCAACGCCTCCAGGACTCGACGATCGATTCCCGTCATCTTTGTTCTCCCTTTTTTTTTTTTCATTCTCCGATTCCCCCCGATTTCTTAAATAAACAATTCATATGTACAGCACTTTTTTTCCCCACTGTTTGCCGTCCCTGTGTACCCTTTTTTCACTCAGCAGATGAAATACTTTGGAAATTCAATTTGTATTCCTGGCTGTGCGAGTGAATTGATTTCATTTACATGTGACGCAATTTACTTCGTCACTTTACGATGTGATTTTACACACCGCCAGTGGAGGTACCTGGGAATTCGATAAAACTCGAGTGGTTGTTATATTTTTAATAAATTCGCCCTGCAATAATTTTTCCTCTTTTTTTGAATTATTTTTTCATGCCCATTCAAATGCTTCCCGCAAGCCAAAATTCATCCCAAATTTTAATATATTTTAGATTAAAAAAATAAAATTTAAAGAAAAGTTGACGTTCGATAGATAGTCCGTCTGGGCCTTAAATTGAAAATTGAGAATATTGATTTAATCAATAAAATGACCTGGAGAATTTTACCACCTCCTAGCCAGACAACTCCGCTCTCGAGTTTTCCCCGAAAAGTACGGAAAAAAAAATTCGCTGGAAAGCCCTTGCTGATAATTTTCTCCCCGCCTCGGACAAAGTTCAACTTATGTACACAAGTCGAGTGGCCCGAAAGGCGGTGGTTTTATTTACATGCTTGGGCTATGGTTTCGCATATAATCCTCCCCCTCGGGAAAGTTCCTGAGGGAGATTGAAGGAACGCGCCGAGTTGCTGAGGAACACAAAAAGAAATTCGCGAAAAAAAAAAGCGCCGAGACTGAACCGAGGGGTAAAAAAGTGAACGACAGTATCGGGGACACTTCATATTCAATTTTTCGTCGATGCTGTTATGTCCCAAGTCATATTGAATATCTGAAAACCCGAAGAATCGTAAACTTATCGCATAAAAATGAATAACGCAGTTGGTGAGTTAATATTGATGCCAGACGTATAAAAAAGTCGCAATTCGCGGTGGATAAGGGGATTTATGCGAATGGACGTGATGCATGGGGAAATGTGGATTGAGGTGCACATGGAACAAGTAATGGAATCAATTTTATTTTAGATTATTTGATTTTTCGTTTTTATTTCCGTGGCAACGACCTTAACGATTACGCCAGGCCACTGGGTTTCTCGGTGGAAATCAAAGATCGAAGGAATTCAAATAGAAAAAATTACATCATTATTGTCTCGGATGTCCAAACAGAAGGACAATTTTTGTAGTAATCGTTCAGACATTTTAATACCTGGAGAATCGACTCGAAAAATTGAACTGACGGTACCGAAATTTCTCACAGATAATGCAGATAAAAATGACGTGACAGTTCCGTAAAATTTTCTACAACCACATTTCACTCCGGGATTACGGGAAGGACCCGTAATTTTTATTGAATATTTCTCTCCGTGTACGTAAAAATAAATCGGCGACAAAAAAAAACGTAACCATCTTTTTTTTTTCGAGAATCGTAGAAGAGTCAATTGTCTATCAATATCGGATTGAAAATTGGATATACTTGATTCGAGTATACTTTTTTATCGGGGACGATGAAATGGGGGAAGTTATGTGGAATGGTTGGAGATAGAATAAAGGTTGTTGACCTTTTGGTGGAGGCAGTGGAGGCAGTGGAAGCTGTGGAGGCAGTGGAGTCACCGAGTGGTGCACATATCTGATTCCGGAATCTCATGCCCCAAAATAGGCGGTTTATGCATGTCAGTCACAATGACGGTCCACATGTACGAGATTATGATGGTAGTCGACGAGACGAGTGCAGATTGAGCTTATTGATTTCCAATATACGACTATTCTCCATTTTCTGGGGCTGCCGAAAAAAAAAGAGGATGTGTATCGTGGGAGTATGTGAAATGTGGGTTGGTTATTTCGATGGAGAAGTCACAGGGGAGTGGGTCATGTCCGTAATTATAGGATTTCGTCTCCGAGGAATGATAAAATAATTAGCGAAACACCCCCCTATGACAGTTTAATCACCGCTGCAATTATTTCCACAGAGTTACTTAAATGTTATCGAAAACTTGCAGAAGTCAGGAATCATTCACAAATTTAAAAGTTTATACTGAATCATTATTTCATACTAATTTTATTTTATTCTTATCGTTACTATTTTTAATCCACAATTTATTATATTAATAAATGAAATATTTTTTCTTCCCACAGGAAATATCGGAATTGAGCAGTAATTATCCTTTAAAAAAATAATGTAAAAAATTGAGATGAATAAAATGTGAGGATTAATAATGTCAATTATTATTATATTTATATTTTATCTGTAAAAACAAAAAATAACATAAAAATTTTTCAATGAATAATTCATCATTTAGGTTTTGTTTTAAAAAAGAGAAAGAAAAAAAATTCACTTGGCAAAAGTAAAGATTGTGCTGATGGAATAAAAAATTGGTGCACATTGTATCCATTTTTATAAATTTTTGAGAGTTTCGGTGGTTGTAAGACATTATTGGCGAATTTCCATCATCCAAAAAAATGTACACATAACCATGCAAACTTTCCGGTTGCCCCGTTGTCGGTAGAACTTCATCTTCATCTTTTTCCCCAATCCTAAGAGTTTAAACCACCGTCGCAAGTGCTTGTACGACTCTTCCTGCTGAAGAAAGCTGCTGCAAAAAAAAGTGGAGAAAAAAGAAATGTGGGGAAAAAAAAAATGTGGGAAAGGGTGAAAAGATGGTGAGCACTGACGCGAATACAAAACTTATGGCCATGCTATTGTCGCGACGGGGCTTGACAAAGTTTACTCGAGCGTACAGAAACGCCAAGGAATTACTGGGTTAAGAGTTATGGGGAGTCTCGATGCAATTCGATTTCAGCGGTTCAATGATTAACGATTCCAGGTATAGATTGAACCGTGTAATCGGTTCGACTGGTCACAGAGGATTTACCGACGACTTGATGGTTTAACCGGTGATTTTCAATTCGTTTTAGTCGTTGTTAATACATTACCTCAGCATATTTCATACTTGACCACTACAATCGATTTTTAACGCGATATCGATAAACAATCGATATTCTCACTCTATCATCGCCTATAAATAAATTAAATAATCATAATGGTCTGAAAGAGACTCGGAAGAGAGACTGCAAGCTTCTCAATACGTCCCTCATATTTTTTTTAATCTGTACATTCAGCAGCAATATTGTTATCCTGTTTTTTTTTTAGTTTATTAACAAATAGACCAATAGATCAGGCGTTGCCGTTAATTGTTGGGTATATAATATTAAAGAATCTTCAAAATCATCACCTACATTGAAAATTGAATGTATATATAATATAAGGAATAATAATAATAATAATATTAATAATAATAATAATGCTAATAATAATAAAAAGAGAAAACGGTATTATAACTAGAGTATTTGAATGAAAAATATTTCATACTATTCTAGTATATATATTCTGTACATATATGAATAAGGAAAAATATAATATATAATATATAAGGAAGAATTTTCCTTCTTTATATTCATTCGAGAGATATGAAACATCCGGTGCGCAAATCCCAAACATTTCGCTGATTCATTGACATGCCGGCTAATTGCTCAGAAATTACGAGGTATCAGATTACCTCGATGTCGGAGAAATTCTCCAGCCATTAGGAACACGAGAAAATAAAAGGGGCAAGGCAAGCTAATAAAGTCCAACTACACCGAGCATTTTATCGTCGACAACATAGCGCCACTCTTGAAATAATGTATTCCAAAGATTCCTCCAGAATTCAGTCGTGATTTTGCAGTTTCGATGGAGATCAACAGTACGTGAATGGCGCATTGCCAATTTTCCCTCCACCCCGCCCACCGGAAAAGAGGAAAAATATGTCGGATTGAAGTTGGAATTCGGGGAAAATTTCAAGTGCTTGTGACCGATGAGAAAACCTCCACCTCGGATTAAGATAGTTCAGTTAGTTTTACATCGGAAGGTGCGATAAGTGTGTGTGAAGTTTTTTTTTTATTTCATTTACTCGTTTTTTTTTTGGCTTGAGTTGGAGCGGATGGACGAGGGCCAGAAAGTCAACCTAATCCTGGCCGACCTGTGAGACCCGGGATACTAGGAATCCGATTACGTGGCATCGGAGGCTTCTCAGCTTGTGTATGAAGCACACATTGGTGAAAAGTTTAGATGTGAATCCCTTCTGCGGTTTTTCCACGGCTATGACCCGGAGGATATCTTCGCACATATGTAGTTCACGATTTGGGAAAGAAATCGGTAAAACCCGGGAAAACCACATCAGAACCACAATTTTCACACTGTCCAGAAATCGAACATATATTTCCATTTCCACACTAATAATGCTATCATTTTTTTCACATTGATTAAGAGATTGCTAAATTACTAAATTACATTTTTTACTTTATTTTCACTTCATACTTCATCCTTCAATTGCAATAATAAGACATTGAAAATTCATTCCAATATTTTTTATGAATAAAATCCTCTTCAACATCATCTACTGGAAAATATATCAAATTATTTATTTAACTGGTGCATAAAAAAAATTAATTATCGAAGTTTCAATTGATTAATTAACAGGATATATTGATATGATTATTGATGATCACTTGATCTTTAATTTGTATTCCCTTTTGTATTTTATTTAAAAAAAAATAATCATTTCGTAAAAATCCTCTGGGTTGAAGTAAATGATTTCAGGAAGAGTTTTTTTTCTCAATGTTTGGTGTAAAGATATCTAAAAAATCCCATAATTATCGATTCTAGCTGCTGATCATCTCTCGTTGTCCGATTATCACTGGAGACATCCGGCTGGGAACTCGGTAATTATATTCCAATTACACTTGTTGATTCATGACTGTTGTCGACCAGGTGTGCTTTGCTCTGTTGATCCGGTGAATCGTCCTCCTAATCTAATATGTTTGCTGCTATTTGCTGGCATTCAAGCTAGCAAACACTCGCACAAAGCTCCAACGCGAGAGATTACTCAGTATATTGAACCCGTGAAATTTCGCTGAAAAACTTTCAAGAAATTATTTATTCTTCACCAAACAAATTTACGTAATGAATCTTCAGATTTTTTTTTCTCATTACACCTCTCGCTGTACGGATTATTTATTTTTTTCTGCATTATACTGCCGGTTGTACTCACCGTATCGATTACAGTGGGTGTGGATTATTTTTAGAAACATCGAGTGGCAATAAATTTTTTTCCAATCCAATAAGATTTCATTTCACTTCACAACAGCCGGGGATTTATTCATTCAATCCGCATTAATTCCATGTAAATGGCTGTCTCCACCTAGTTCACTCGAAAAAGTAATTGCAATCAGGCGCGCGGGTATTGGTACTGTTTCACATTTTTTTTTTCTTCATTTTTTCCCATCGCTGATATAACGGGGTATGACACTGGGCATGGGAGAAACAATAAATCGGCTTCCAGCCGAATTCTCACAGGCGCATCTCGAAAAAATTCAATTTTCATTGTTTATTTCAATTTGCTGGAGCTCTCGCGATCGTCATTCAACTTCAGAACCGGTCTGTCTGGATAAATTCATTAGGTCCTTTTAACTTGTTTTTTTTTTTTTTTTATTCGGTAGCTTCGAATTTTTCCAACCCTGGAAAAGCGCTGGGGATTAAATAAAGAATCGAGGGCCTTCGTGCGGGCGTTCGCCTGCAGTGTTTAATTGACTTATTTACTCTGGTCAGTGGACAGTGTACACTGACCTCTGCCCAGTTGAAATATACATACGGAACGATGACGACAAGTTCACTGTGCGTTGTTCATTCACGCCTGGGTCATACTCAATATGCAAAAATCTCCAATTTTATTCAGTCCGTTTCGAATCCATCCACTTCACCGTTCGGCACTCAGCGCTCGTTCCGGCTTCACTCGACATTCTTTCATTCTAAAAAATTGCTATCAGCCAGCTTTTCTGGTGGAATTCGTTCTAGTTCAAATGTTGGGTCAAATTTGTGTTTCTAGCTCGACAATTTTTGAATGAAAAATTCGGCAAATTTGGAATAGAAAAAAAATTTGTTGTATAAGATATTTTTTTTGCTAGCAATCCTCAGAGAAAATCAACAATTTTATTGCAATTTGATGCTGTTAAACAATTTATTCGACTTTTTTTTTTTAATGACAGGAGGCAGTTTTTTAGTGGGAAATCACTTCTTCTCTTTCTTCTTCTCTTAAAAATCCAAAAACATAAACGAAGAATTAATATTCTGCATGATTAAAAATAAACCAAAACAACGGAACTGTTGTGAATAAAAAAAATTGCCGCTCGTCACTCTAAAGTAGATCTCTCGAGATTCTCACCAATTCTACTCGCCTTTTAACCAGGAAAAAAGTAACAGGATTTTTTATCAACTCGGTGGTCGACACTGAAATTTCCGGTTAAATCTGTAGCGAAACGCGAGCGGAAATGGCACGAGGCGCAACAGAAATTTCATTCCCGTTAGTATTTGCCGTCTCAGTGGAATCTCCGAAGTCTCAATATTTCCTTCTTATTTCTTTATCACCCCAGTGTGTGAAAAATGCCAGGGGCACCGAAATATAGAGTCTGTGGAAAACGCAGTTGCGGTTGGAGTCGTTTAGGCGTGATGTGGAAGAATCAGAGCGGTTATATTCGAGGGAGAAAATTCCACTTGCGCGCATGACCCCGAGTATCGCTTATTTTTATTTATCTGTATCAGCCACGGGGAAATTGGATGAAATGCTCAAAGCCTTTTACGGGTATCACTCTTTGATCTCAGCGGCATGGATATCGTATTATTTTAATGGCTCTTTTTTTTTTTTTTCATTTTATAATTGCGCGAAAATCACGTGAAACTCCAAGGATTTAAAAAATCTAAATAACACTCACAGCGATTAAATTCAGATGCTTTCTCACTTTCTCAATTAGTGTACACACATTAGTGTGTGAGAGAAATATTCAAGGAAAATTACGGAACGTTTTGTAATTTTTCCGGAACATTCCGTAAAAATTCTTGAATATATTGAATATATTTTTTCAGCGACAGAGCCCGAAAATTTACTGAAAGTTTTATTCCCTAAAAACGATTCTCACTAGATTACGTGAAATGTTCCGTAATTTTTCTGGAATATTTCTCTTCGTGTACCTATCTGTTAATGAACTACTCCATAAAATAAACTACAACGAAATATTCACTCTGACTTGAGACAGCGAATCGTTTCTCAATCCACAAAAATTAATTGTTTTATCAATATCATTATCTGATTTGATCACCCCAAAATCTCGTTAATAAACAATTAAAAATAAATGGTACCCCTTTTATGCAACAGTAGATCAACATATTGAAATTTATTATGCAAAAGATTTTATTCAATTTTTTTTTATCTCGTGTCAGACGCCGTGGACTCCTGGGTATCTATTTTTTTCGTGTGAAACATCACACACACATTCACACAGAGCAACGAGATGCGATCGTTTGGTATTTACATTACAATGGGCAAAGGTCTCCTGGTGGCGGCAATAAAACGTGTGTCCCAGGCTCCTAAACCACCTTTTACAAGCTCCGAAGCGGAACATTGTGGTGACCACCAAGTAGGGAAGCACTCAGAGTTTTACGGATTGGCTCAGGGGTAGGAGAAAATAGGGGGTGAAGTCCCCTGATTTTGAAACAATAGTAATTGCCCGACTGCGGAAGCAGACTCCCCTGCACTCTCTGCATGAAAAATTCACTAAGTTTCCTCTTTTTTCCTGCGCGTCCCACTTTTTTTTTTTCTTCTTTTCTCATTTCACTCGACTTTTTTTTTTCCGGTCTTTGTTAACTCGGAGGTGTACGGGGCATTGTAGGCAGTTGTAAAAGAGAATTTATGACGCGGATGCGTAACACACGGGATGAGAATGTCACATTATGTGGAACGTAAAAATATACCAGTGTTTTTATTAGGAAAAATAGAGGGGACTGGTTTTTGATGTTTTTAATGGGTTAGGCCTCATGATTCGGAGAGGAAAATATTCCGAAATATTCATATTTGTTACTTGTCAATATCGCTTTATTATTAATTTTTTTTTAATTTATTAATTATTTTAATTAATTATAATAATTATTTTAATGTTTTTTTTTATTGATAATTCATTTATTTTTCCATTCGGCCTCGACTTAATTATTGCGTAAAAATTTTCCTAGCATACGATCATTAAAAAAAATTTATTTATTGTTCATCAATAATCAGCCGATAAGAATGCATCACCGAGAAAAAAAAATCGTTTACAAAATATATTTTCTTCCCACCAGTAAATCTGGCAATCACTGAGTAAATACTCCGATAAGATTTCCGAATGCCAAAAATATTTAATGATTAATAAATATTCTTGGCAAAGTAAATTTTTTTTCTCCGCATAGAGAGCGAGAGATTGTTCTAAGTAGTGATGTACGTCAACAGTCAGCCCACAAATTAATCTCCCCAAGAATAACAAGAGTAGTGGCAGTGAGCTGTCAGAAATTGAGATTATAGGCTTACGAGATGTCCCTCCTGAAATAATTGAGTACGTTGTGGAGATTTACGAGTGTGGAATATGACATGAGCATTATTCCCCAGTGAAATCGACTACGCAGGGATTACGTCGCAGCACTGGCCCAGACAAATGCAATTTGTTTGCTTCATGAGGCTTGATGAAGGCTGTCTCATGCGGCATGACCCTGGTATGTGAAAAAAAAAATTATTGTGACAACATAGAATTTTATTTAAATCGTAAAATTCGAAATTGATCCTCGAGATTGTGGAAATAAAACGAGAAAATGGGGGAGCAAAATAGAGGAGAGAAGATGTGAATGGGAGGTGTCGTATGGAGTTGAAAAAAAATCATATCTGGGATAACCATGGAGAATCTAGATCCTCAAACTATGAAATGGGAAAGGATAATATGGAATAATATGGAATAATATGGAACAAGGTTATGCACGTCGCAGTGGCACTCGTCTCCGACGTCCGAGTGTCCCAGGAACATAATAGTCACGACGAGTATTCCAACGGCTTGAACAATGCGCGGTCGAGCATTTCTAGGTGATGGTGGTACTTCAACAGTCACGAGTACCACCTACGTGGCATTCTTTTCATCGCTCGTACGAGAGGCCATGCCATTCTCATGCACCGAACAGACGTGTTCACAAGTCATCAAGTACTCACCTGTTCGTTGTTTGATGGTACGTTACTTTTTTCTCGACATTCTCACTATTATCCCCATTCTCCATATTTTTCTCTAGATTTTTTTATTTTCTCCATCAGTTCATTATGTCGAGTCGGTACCGTAAAATTCTGGGGTACCGGCGAGCCGACTACTGCCGAAGATTGCCGAGAGTTAAACCACGCGCAAATCCGAGCCGATCTGGACGGACCTGGAACGTATCGAGGGGTAATGCCGAAAAATAATGGATTACTTGAAAATTTCGTGTGATCCTTTGGGAAATATGAGAGTTTACTTCTTATTGTTTTATGAATTTTACCATCATTTTTTGTATTTTTATTGTTTTCAGTTATCGAGTCGGTAACGAGAAACACTGGGGTACCGGCGAGCCGACGATTTCCGAAGATTGCCGAGAGTAAAATCACGCGCTAATCCACGGGGAAAGCGACTGATTGGGACAGTAATGAGTGGAAACGAGGGAAAATAGTGTACCACTTGAAAATTTTCTGTGATCTTCAAAAAAAATAGGAGTGGGAGAGTTAAACCTACTCAGAGGTACTTGAGAATAACCCAACGAGAGGAACCAAAGCCGGAAATGAATGCCAGTGGCATCGCAGTCCACTGTACACCAGAAAAAAGCAAGAGTGGTAGAATCACTCGGCGAATTTTTGCCCCTTTTACAATCCTAAAAATCTTAATTCCACCATTCTCCAGGATCTCCGAGTCAGATAAGTGTTCCAGAAAATTTGGGTCAAACGGAGCTTTTCCCAGAGAGAGCTCTTATACCGTCTGCAATGGGCTATAGTTCCACTGAGGTACAGATTTCCCACGATTGGTATCCGCGGTGGTGTGAGGGATAAAAATCCACAGGGGTTTGAGTATTGCAGTAGTCAGACCATAACTCAGAGCTAAATCTGTCTGAGCTGGGATAACTCATCACTAATAGTTGCATTATGGTAACGAGAGCTCATGGGAGAAATTATGAGGAAATTTTTTAAAGAAATATTTAATGACCTGTTAAAAAACAATCGGGATTAAAATTGCCGGACTGGTGAGAAAGACCGAGCATTGTGACTTAATTCTCAAATATTCATGTCAAGTCCAGTAAAATTTCCTAGTTCTCGCCTCCGTTCGTTTTGGGCATACAGTGGGCCCACGCGAGGAACCAATCATATCTCGCCCGATCAACGACAACTCCCGAAGGCGGACGGCATTGGACGAAGTGTGGCGTCAGTTACTGAAGAAGTTATGAGCAGTCCAGTTAAATTTCCATTTCTTCTGAATCATTAAATGAATATTGGTGAAAATTGATGATCAGAATTTAAATTTTATTTATATAACTCCAGTGATTTTTCATGCATTTCCAATGACTTTCCATCGATCCACTGCAATATCGCGGATTTACTGGTAAGAAACCAGTAATTTCTCGTGGATAATTCTGACCAGGCATGGGGGTTTCACTCCCGAGGATCACCTCCGCCATTGGCAATCACTTTTATCAGCTCCAAAAATAATGCCCAGAAAATAAAGGACAAGATAGAGTCACGGGGATGCCACAATAATGGTTTTCCCTTGATTTTTATTTTAATTTTTTTTTATTTTTCCAAATGGCAACCGACGGGTGGAGCCCAATGGACCCAAGTTTTGTTGTGCTTGAAAACTCGGGCGTGCCATAAACTAGAGAGGTGTTTGGACGGGCTTATCGCGAGAGGATTATCCCCGAGGGGAGGCATATCACCGCGTACCGAGCGTGTAATGGTTAATGTACTCAGTTACTACCCGCCCCTCCTGTATGCACACTCTTCAACCCTCGACCCTCCCCCTCTCCAAAAGCCGTAGTGAGACTACTTAATTGAGTAAACATTTTATACATTTCAAGTGGTTTTGATGATTAAATTCAAATCGCAATTAGGGTACGAGTGAGTGAGTTAATTACCCGCGTCAGTGTCACGGGGATTTATACATATTTTTTTTTTCTCTCTCCCTGTTTCACGACGGGAGCTTGTTACTGAGATCCCTACTCCAGAGGTAAGGAGATCCAGTGGTTAATGGTGACTGGGTTTTAACTAACGGAAAAAATAGGGCGAAACAAATTGGGCAGCTAGACGAGTTGGACGATAAAATCTCAACGGGATCCTTCAATTAACTTTTTTTCGGCTCAGGCTGGGATGGATGTGTTATTTTATTTGATAGATCATTTATTCATTCACTCTCTTTTTTGATTTTGAATTTTTTGATTTTTTTTTATTTTTTCCATTTTAGTTTTTAGATATAAAAAAAATTATTACAATACAATAATTTTATGCAATTTGAAATCATTAAATTACTCAACCTTTCAATCAATAATAATAAAAACAAAAATTTATATTTTTTGAGAGAATTGATTTGTTTTATAGTTTATTTATTTTCAAGCGATCAATTTTATTTGATTCTAATAAATATATTTTGTTATAAAAAACAATCGATTTTGTTTAATTCAAGTGGCTAATGTAATTTGACATGGGAAATTTGGATTATTGTGCAACTTTTGAATTTTTTTTTGGAAATTTCATCGACAGAAAAAATTGATTTGACGGGAATACACGTCGGCATGGCACTCGGATAAATCCATATCCGTAGATAAAAATCCCATCACCCTGTCAGATTATCACGTATCGATTTCCAGAGGAACTGAGAGACTCCCCGAGAAGGCGTTGGATTATGAATTAAGCCTGGTTCGTCATTAAAACTTTGCCGTTGAACCATCTTTTCTCGTGACTTCGGTGGTCTCAAGTCAACGCCCAGAGTATTAGGCCCACCGATTTATCCTCCGGAGTTTCCCGGTGAAACACCGAAACTTCCACCATCGCTGGTTATATATAAGTAAGAATTAAATACACTCAAATGTACTCTTCGCTCAAGACGAGCGACGTACCCCTGCAAATTATTATTGATCTTTTTGGTGCTTGATGGAATTGTTGCGGAGAATTCAAAACCCTAAAGTCTCGAGACATTTTATTTGATTTTGATTTTTTTGATTTTTTTCAGTTTAGATTTTAGATATAAAAAAAATTATTACAATACAATAATTTTAGGCAATTTAAAATCATGAAATTACTCAATCTTTCAATCAATAATAATAATAACAAAAATTTATATTTTTGGGAGAAATGATTTGGTTTTGGTTTTTGTTTGATTTCCACCAGTGGATTGCATAATTTTTTTTTTTTTTTTAATGTAATCGGAATATTTTTTGGGAATTTTTAAAAAATTTCTGGAAGAATTCAAAATTTTTTTTTATGAAACAAAAAAAAATCGGAAAACAAAACAATTATATTTTTGGGAAAGGTTTTGATAAATTCGTCAAATTTTTTTTGAAAATTTGGAAAAAATATTCCGATTACAATTTTTTTAAACATTTTTTCATGACGAAAATAAATAAAAAATTTGGGAAGCTCCGGCGGTCTTGTGGAGTCCCTGTATGTCGTGTCCAGGTCCAGGAAATATTCAGTAAAAATAACGGAACTTTAACTATTCTTGCCGATTACGGAATCGACTCGAAAAATTCCAGTGCCGGTATCATAATTTTTCCTTGATAATTCAGATAAAAATTAAATTCTAAAAATTTCCTACAACCATAAAATTTTCTCTCCGTGTACATTTTAATAAAATTATTTATTTTTCTGCAACAAATCCCATTTTCGACCAAATTATTACCATCCATTTCGCCTCACTAGCTCGGGGAATGAACAGAAATCTGCATTTGAAAGTTGAATATTCCCACAGTTTTCAAATTTTTCACGACTCAAGTATCGGATTTCAGATTTTATCCACCGAAAAAGTTTCTCATCAACAATTCCTGAAACTGAAATGCCCGTTGGGCAAAAAACTAGCGTGAATAAACTCCTCTCCTCTATTGGGAATAGTCACGTACCGGGAGGACAAAGGAAAATTCTCGAGCAACTGCATATACCAGTTTTCAGGGATTACAGAGACCAACCGGGTAATGTTTTGTGCTCGTAATTTAACGAATGCAGTGATGGATAAAAATCGAGTAGAAAATATGCACCGACACGAGTGCCACGAAATTATTCAACTCATTCAATAGATCTTTAAGTCACTGGAATAAAAATAATTCATAACGTGAGATATCGAAAATGATGTGTTCACCGATTAATCAGGTACAGATGTGATATATTCATCTGCGTTGGACGGTTGGAGCTGCGGAAAGGCAATCGCTGTGGATAATTTATTATCTGACTAGTTTGCCAAGGATCGACGAACAAAGACCCACTGGGAATTACGGATAACAGGCAAATCTACCGGGCTATGCACTTTATGTTTGTAGATGCGAAAACGTTGCAACGGGCCACTGGAAAATCAGGGCTGAGAGCGAATTCCGTCATTTTATTGCCACTCGAGGATCTGAAGGCACATCGGCCTTCATGAATCCGAAGTGAGGAATTGCTAGTCGATGCCAAATTGTCGTGCCAAAATCCCGTTGTGTCAATCCATTTAACAATGGAGTCACAGAATTTAATGTGAATATTGCAGTCACGGAAAACATTTATTTTCGTCCAGAAAAAAATTATGAATGGCCTTCGTAAGACCTCAATTAAATCCGCAAGACCTTCGCGTGACCTTTCCACAGGTTTTTTTTTCAAAAATCCTATTATCAGGATATTATTGAATAAATTGTTTATGACATCTCATTTAAAATCACTGAATTCCGAGAAAAAAATCGTTTTATTTTCCATTAATATAACAAATTGAAAAAAAGATGCGCGAAAAAAATCTGTACTTGAATCGATTCCATTTTCTACTCGATCCAAGTACATATTCCATTCCTGAGTATTGATTTGACGTGAATGAGCAATTTATCAATGTATACGCCCGTGGGAATATCAAAATTGACTTTGATAATGTGCATATACCGAGAATCGAAGGAGATAACCTCTTCCAAGGAGAACTCCCACTTCCTGTCAAGAAATCAAACCTAATCGACACTAGACTCTCCCGAGACTAGTCGACATTTTCCCAGCAATTTACTTGTCACCCGTAACGCAATATCCCCCCACCCTCTTCTCAATTTACCCCCCTCCCTCTTCAATATTACACAATTGCCCGCAGGCGACAGTCGTCAATTTATCTCGCAAATTGGAATCTTAATATGTTCCGACTGGGCACGCCGTCGGGATTTTTCAAAGTTGTCTTCCGCAGTTATCCGACATGACTTATCGCGCCATCATTACATTTTCCCGTTGACCGTCTGTCTCAGTTTCCGGTTGGAAGTGGGAGGACGTGATAAAAAAAAAATGGTTCCAGGAGGATGAGGACTCCAGGAGGGCCCTCGATGTTCGTTGTCCTCGAGCGTTTCTCCATTTTTTTTTTTTCTACTCTTTGCGACCGCTCGACTTGTTCATTACACGTCCAATAATCTCGGGGGCTGAGGGAACGTTAATCTTCGTCTCTTATTGCCCGGGTGAACGATCTTGGGCTATAGAATATCCTCTGGTATAGAGGACAACGGGATATTCCGTCGGATTTTAAAGCGCTCGTCGTTTTCATCGTCTGACGGCTGGAGATTCAGGAATGATTCTCGTTTCCGAGTTTCCGCGATATCCTCATTAGTTTAACATTTAACCATTTTAATTATTGATGAATCGTTCATAAATTATCGAATTTTTGTCGAAATTTCTCCATTTTCAATAAATTCAGAATTCAATTCAATTCAATTCAATTCAATTCAATTCAATTCAATTAAAATTCTATGAATGTAATCATTAAAAAAAATTTAAAAATATTTATGTGTATCTATAGATGTATATTATTTAAACAAATTCTGTTTAGGAGAGGAGGAAATTTTCAGATGTCGTGGGCAAATAAAGGATATCTTGTTAAGGGGTCTACCCTCTCGAAATTTATCGGCTGATTTTTTGTTTCTCCGCCACCTGAAAACATTTTCCAACAATTTTTTTGTAATCATTCGCGTTTTAACGAGGAGCATGCAATTTCATAGGGGAATGTGAGGCTCTTTCATATATTTTTTTTTGCGCATACGAGCGACATCTCGTTAGCAACAATTCCTTTTCGTTCATACCCATACCGAGCACTGCCTTTTTTTTCCGTGGATAGAGGAGGGGGTGGTTAAACAATGAGTGAGACAAACTCTCGGTCGGATGAAAAAAGAAAATCTAAAAAAAACGCCGACCAGCCGAGAGGGAGAAAAGAATGAAAAAAAAAGTAATGGATTCTGTTTTGCAGACCTTTGATGTACAATGGCCGTTTCGGCATTTTGAAAACACTCACAGAGATAACAAAATAATAAAAAAGACAACGGGAAAAAATATTCGCGTGAATTTACTTTTCGGAAAGGGCCAAAACCAAATACCGACTGGATTATAATTTTTATTGATCGAAACCCAAAGGGAGTCGAGAGTTTTTGGTGTATTCTGTGAGAAAGTAGTTGTTGGAGTTTTAAATATTTCTGTTTATTTATTCAGGTAATTAATGGTATCTGTACAATGAGCCTTTGTCCTTGTTTTTTGACTTATCCCTCCACAAATGAAATGTTGACTGATTTATTGCATTAGCGGATTAAAAAATTCAGTGACTGGTTTTTTTTTATAAAAATGAAAAAGCACAGGTATATAAATTGAATATTATATAATCTTTTTTTTATATTTAAAAAATGGGAAGGGATTAACTCGGTATTTAATTCACGTTCAATAATCGTGAATGATTAAACAATTGGAAAATACTTCTATAAATTAATTATTTTTTTGTGGGATTAATGTATATGGAAGTAATAAATTTATTATAAAAATAGTCGGATTAAAAATGTTTATAAATCGAGATTAAAACAATGGATTAGACTGGGTGAGTAGGAGTATAAAAAGAGCTTGGTTAAATAAAAAACTCATGAAATATGTAATGGATGAGGTACCTAATGAAATCTGCATATAGATTTTGGAATATTTACTAAATTTCTCAGGCAAATGTAATTTTTTGCTGATGATAAAATAAAATTCCGTAAAAATAGAATTCCATGAGGAATTAACCGAGCCCCAGCAGACCGCGACTGGGTCATAAATCAGTGTCCTATTAAAATTTTCTCAAGTTTTTGCGTCTCGTCTTCACAAGAGCATCAATTATCGTTAGCTCTGTGCGGGTGGCACTGTTTTCACCACCGGTAAAAAAAATTCCGTGCATTTGTTGATTCTCCCAGAAGCGAGAAGAAAGCTGCGAAGATGAGAAAAACCCGTTTGAAATTGATAAACCGGAAAGAAAAAAAAATTCCAGTTAAAAAAATAAAGGTCTAAGTACACACGTGGTAGATGGAATGAGAGGCGAGAGTGAATAAAAAGGGGGACAAGGAAAATCTCTTCGCGTCTGTGAACGTCGTATCATATCCGCACAGTTTCAAGGGTTGGGTTAGAGCTTTATACAAAATTCATTGTATTTATGATGAAGTGTATCGCGAGGGAGCTGGCTCATGAATATTTCGAATTACCTTGCAACCTCAATCTGCAGCTCGGTGAAGTGCAGCATCCAGGATGTCCCGATACAAGATGAGATGTTATTCGTTTTTCCTAACTAAACACGAAGTAATTAGCGTGAATTAACAGAAGAATTCGATTGATGTCTGATGGATGGTGTTGAAACTTTTTTTATTCGCTTCTATTAAATACATATTTTTATTTTGCAGTTAAGATCTCGGTGGATTATCTATCGAACGTCGACTTTTATTTAAATTTTATCTTTCTAATCTAAAATATTCTAAAATTTGGGATCCTGGGAAAATGAGCGCCCTTCAATATTTTTTCCTCTTTTTTTCATTATTTTTTCATGTCCATTCAAGTTATGGAACATACCATTTAGTTCATACCGCTAACATTTAATCCAATTACTATTTTTATCAGAATAAAATGCATTCTAAATTGATTTTAGATCATCCATCAAACATAAAGGATTTAGCAGCGCATTCTGTCTGGATTGTTTTATCTGAATTAATTATCAAAAGCCATGATGTTAAAAAAGAATTTCATATGCTAGAATTTGATTCTTGTAATTTCTACTGAAATAAATTACAGTTCATTATTTCAAATCATAATTAATCATGAGTAAATAATGGGTTTGAAAAGTCAATTAATGATCCAGTAATAATTACCGACCGGTCATTTGGCTGGATATGCCAACACTCGACCAAGTCTTTGGGTAATTGTGACCGGATTTTTTCAATATCATAATTATTATGTAAGTGTAGAACAAGGGGGGAGCAATTTTAAGGGGTAATTGCGAATGCAGGGGTGCTTTAAACACATTAGCAGTGCGGCTTGAAATGGATACATACAGTGGTCCATTAATTGGCCTCACGAAGGGACAGTCACTTAATTGTCCAACGGCTCTCAAACCATCTTAACGTGACACACCAGTTTCCGGAGTATTACCATGGCTTGTTGTTCCACCTTGACTCTAACCGCATTCTGTTCTCCCTGCGTTCGCTGATTGTAATTACGTGTTGGAGACCTGAACCCCGGGATCTTCAGTGCAAATATCCGGGGTTCAGCTCGATATTCAGGGAAGAATTTCCAAAAAATTGTCCATCAAAATTAAAAAGTCCTCTTTCTACTGCACTCAGAGGAAAAATATTTTTTTGCAAAGATCCATTTACTTGGGATGACAAGTATATATTTTTTTCAATACATTGTTTGTCCGTGGTAGAATATCAAGTTAAAATTTATAAAAATATTTTGAACTGATTTATGATGATTGCAAAAATGAATCGATGTGGAGGGCTTTTAATAAAGGAATTTTAATAAAGATTTTAATAAAGAAATAGTAATTAGAATTTATTAGCAGTGCTTTAATTAATTTAACTATCCCATTTCCAATACTCCATTGAATAATACCCAAACAATTTCGATTAGATTTCGATAATAATCGTTATATTGTTTTCGAGGATAATTATGTGAGATTTCCTTGGATAAATGAACCCAATTGTTCGGTTAGAACTCATGGAGCCCTTGAGCCGATGGTTCCAGGCTGAACAAGAGTTCAAACCAAAGAAAAAATGGGAAATGAGGTCTTAATAAATAAATAAATAATCGACCTGAGGAATCTCGTAGATATAAATATGAGAGATTTTTCGATGTGTCCCAAATGGAAGATCATTGTGACAGATCTCTAGTGCTCCAATTCCTCAGACAATAATTCCCGTAGGATGGAATGAAGAGATAATGAAAAGAAAACTAATTCATTTCCACAAGGGAAGCCATCAGAATGGGAAGAACAATGGAGTATTCTTGGAATGAAGTTCTCCATCAAGTGATGATAAATACATGCTAATGGATGCCTCTCTTTGACGATAACCCCATCGAAATTGCTAGATACTTCGAGGATCCGTCCACCCTAACACGTGTTTTGTTCTCAGCAGGGCTCTTCAATCCATCTACGATCCTTCACGCACTCCTCTTCATCCCCATGAACACAAATTAGTTACTATATAGTCGTTACACAGCCCATGAAGATAATTATTTCGCGAATTCCAGCGAAAAATTCAGCCGTTCTCCTACAAATTCCCAAAAGAATTCCATCTGCCTTTCTTCTCCTATTTATTCTTAACTAATTATTGAAATCCTCCCACTAACCTCCTCCGGGCGTAATTATTCATCAATTAACCTGTAATTTATTAATTATTTTTATTGGTTATTTGTTTATGCAAAGGCAATTTTACATTTTTTTACTGACTAATTAAAATGATTAATTGCAATTCACTGAAAAAGGAATAATTTATGAACGCCCTCATGAATTATTTATTCATTAATTTAAATTGAATTTTTTTATGAGGAAAACAACGAGAATTGTTTTCTGGATTGGAAAATAAAAATTCCGAGTAATTTCCAATCAGCAAAATTAATTATCAATTAATTAATTGTAGGTTAATTTTCCTGTGGTCTTTAGTTAAAGATGGAATTTCATGGATAATTTTCTCGTTGCATACGGTTAATTAAGCGATGGTAATAATGAACCTCACAATTGTAAAAAAATAAAAACTAAAAATTGTAAAAAAAATGATTAGTTATTAAACATAAATGGAGAGGATTTAACTTTAATTTTTGTCAGATAATTGCAAATAATTCTTTTCTGCTAGAGATAAATTTTGATGACATTTTTAAGCAATTGAAATCGTTGAATCGTGATTGATTGAGTGTAATGACTCTCGGAACCCCCGGGATTCGGCCCAGATATTTAGCAACTTGTTCATTGGATGAGAAAGAAAATTCAGAAAGTCATGGGGGAATAAAGAAGAGGATACCCTGTTGGTGAAATATACATTGTGTGTACGAGAACTAACCGACTTCCAATGTAATCGATATCTAACCCACGAGTGGTTCTCCGATAAGCCGCACTCGATGCACCAATACAACCAACAACCCATCACTCTCCTCCATTCCAGCTTCATTCTACCTCTAAAACATTGACTTCACTCATCATTTTTTCATTCAACGCGAATTAACTGCAGCAAAAAAAAAATCAATTGTTGCTCATGATTAATCATGATTTGAACTAATGTCAAAAATAAAATTCATTAGTAAGCGAATTCAGCAGACACTTCATTTGTCAGGGAATACTTCAAAATCTAATACAGATAGACAATTTTTGGCATAAACCTTTTTTGTAGGTCTGATTGCACTTTACAAAAAAGGTCCTCATAAAAATGGCGCTATCTCCAACGGATTCGGAGATATGCCTGAAGTCTTACTACCTCTTACCCCTTCGTTACTCAATCGTTTTCTATCCACCTGAATCCGCCAATAATCAATAACAATTGATTATTCAGCGAAATTTTTATTTACAGCTGACAATAAGTGAAAGCAACATAAACGAGAAAGGTTTCCCTAAGGGTCGAGAAATCAAAGACAAGGGCTACAACGTAAATCTGTATTCTCACTTACTCGAATTCAAACCCAAGCTGCTGCATCTGCAACTACGTGTTGTACAGAGGAGGGGTGGGCAATAGTGGAATGGGATTGCGATTTCCCTCGATAATCCACGCAGTACTGTTGCACTCGTGAACTGAATTTGCGAGTTATTGAGTTGACACGAGTCTCGTGTCGCACGTAAGTGTCATATATCTATTTAGAAGATTGTGTTTACATGCATGAGGTAAACAGAGAGCTAATTGAAGGTTTAGAGTGCGTGTTTATTGAATCTCCAATTAAAACTTATGTATTTCAATTAAATCCCAGCTTTTGTTTTCCTTTGATTACCCCCATCTCAACAATTGTCTCCAGTAAGATCCATTCAAGTATACTTTATACTTAATCAAAGTAAAATTAATAGTTAGTTGTAATTTTTAACATATATATTGCACTATACTTTACAAAGTATAATTAAACACGTATTTAAATTTTCTATATAATTAATTGAGTAATCCATTCATTACAAAAATCATTATTTTTGCTCTTTAAAGATGAGAAAACAGTTTCATCCGTGTTAATGGAGAATCTCAATTTATGTAAATTAAAAAACGATTTTAATTTGAATGAAAAAATATTTTCGTATTGCATGAAGGGCTTGAGATTCTATTCAATTCAAATGCAAAATAATTGTTATCATAGAGCGGGAATGAATGAAAGGATAGAGAAAAAAATAAAGCAGATGATAAAGTTGAGAATCTGTGTCACTTCTTTTTACTTTGTGTCAACCGGAGGTCATTGTCATAACGAGGCTGTCTTAATTAAACCGTCGCCATCCGCAGTCGTTTCAGCCTCTTTTGTCCCTTCTGGACGAAAATTCACCGCCTCAAGGTGATTCGACGGATAATTTCTGTCGTTACAGCGACGATCGATGCCTCTGTATCAACCCCATTCCCTATCCACCCCCAGGGTACTGAGAACTTGAAGAGAAAACTTTCTAAGTATTTTATCTCATTTTTCCAGGGACATAAACAGACGATCGAGACCGAGGTATCAGTCGAGAAAGACTTTTCGATTTATTTCCAAATTGTTGTACCTGCACACCCTTAACCCGAGTACCAAATTGATTGCTAATTTTTTTTTTGTTATTAATTTTCGTCAATCCATGGGTACAATGGAATTTCACCTGGAGAAGATCGTGAGTTTTGAGCTTTCCAACTTGTTAACAACAACTTGCTGTACATTCCAGAATAGAGGGGGAAAGTGGAATTCCAGTCTGGCTTTGTGGCATGATATTAAAGGATGAATAGTGCTCTAATCATCTTCCAAAGGATTAACGGTCTTTGACGGAAGTGATCGTGGAGATCTACGTGCTAATTTCAAGGGTCTGGCGAGGTAAATGCAGAGTGGAGATCATCTTTGATGATTTAGAGTCAAACACTCTGAGGAAAAATTAGGGTTCGAGGATTTATTGTTCGAATTACAATAGATTAACACGATTCAAATTTCATCCCAAATTTTAATGTATTTTAGGCTGAGATAAAATTTAAACAAAAGATGACATTCAACAGATAGTCCACCTGGATCTTAAACTTTCATTGAAAGAGAAAGATAATCAAAAATTAAATTGTCATTTTGTATTGAACCTCTCAATAAATTCTGCTATACATTTTTTAGATGAATTATCTAGAAAAATTTCGAGTTTTTCAATGGAGGAAAAAGAATTCTTTGCATCCGAAACAATTTTTTAATTGTAAATTCCTCTTCCCGTTTGCTTTATCCCTCCAAATAAATGAGTTTTCCACTTGATTCAAACGAAATAACTCCTGTCATCGGAAAAGAAAAAAAAGTTGAAAAACGTGTCAAAAATTCCCATGAATAATAATCCGATTTTTCCTGAAAGAGAATTTTTTTTTGCTTACATAAAATTCGTGGGAATTGATAAAAAATTTCATATCAACGCGTTTAAATTCCGAACGATCCAGACTAAATTCTGAACATGTCTGGATTATATATTTTTCGATAGTAAATAACTCCACAAAAAATATTTTCCACATGAATTTGTCAGGATTGAAATATTTAATAAACTTGAACATCTGAACCGACAAAAAGAAAATCGATGACTGATAATGTATCACAGCACTCGTTCACCGAGATTTTGAGGCGATTCGACATCGGAATAAATTCTCCCCCCCTTTAAAAATCGTTTCAACAAATTGTCGATGGTTGAAAAATATATTTTTCTCCCACTGTTCAACACGTGCCAGGCCATAGAATTCTGATTAACGTTTATCGTGCCACCATCAAACGATAACGGTCGAAAAGCTTGTCGGCGAATGGTCCCCCAGGTGAGGCCAGAAATTGAAGCCCAGAAATATATGATACGGATAATATTATAATGGAAAATATTTCACATGTCTCTCGTGATAAAATGGATCATAAACTTTAAGCGGCCCGAGGGCATTGCCTGTACCGTCTCTGTATGGCTTTTCGTGCTGTGCGCATCAAATATACGACATATAACATTGCCGACACATTCGAGAGCCAAGTATTTCAGGTAATAAATGGTGCATTTCTTATTTTTCCCGGGATTTTCCACTCTAATGAAAATAAATTCATCAAAGTTTTCATTATTTGTCCCGATGCACGATAAATTGAGAGTTACGGTAAGCTCGCTCCCGTCTTTACACGAACAATAAATGTACTTCCATCAAACGTATTTTATGCTTAAATTCAAATATTGATATTGATAGAATTATTTTTAATTTAATTTTTATTTTATAGGGAGATCCAGGCCAAGCCTGACAATTACGGAGAATCGTTTTTAATTCAAAAAATTGGGGAGTCCCCGCGGTTTTCGCGAATTCAATTTTTTATTTTAATAATACTGGGGTTTTTCTACTTTTTTCATTTCTCAACATTCTTAAATAATATGTTTATTAAGTACTGTAGCCATCTGTTAATTAACTATTCCACAAAATACCTTTTATCCATAAAAAAAAGGGAATGCAGAAAGATGATCCCAAAGTCTAGATCATAAAAAGTACATTTTGTAATAATTTTCAAATTTACAGTTTTAAATTCTTCGGACGATTAAAAAAGTCGGATGCACAAATTGTAAGTGAATATTTAATCGACAGGTCACGGGTTCGAGTCCCGATGTTGATCAATTTTTTTTCAGTAAAAATGTCTTGTAAAATTTATATCGAGAATATTTCCTAATCCCATCCTAATCCAAATTCAATCCCGTAGTCATTACAATTCCTATAATAAATAATATAATTGTACGACAATTAATTTTTCACCGACATTATATTGAAAATAGAATACACCTGATTGCATTTTTTTTATTCGGTAAATATTACCAGATGGTCAGTTGCCCCAAACGGTTCTCAGTCGGTGTCGAGAAATTGAAATAAAAAAATTGAATAAAATCACGTACGATTAAAATCGGTTAACAGTTGAATTAACTATTATTGCTGCATTTATAACTGAAGACCCGGGCGTAATTACCGAATTAAAAAAAAATTGTTTAACCGAGTACGTCAGGTTTTTATAACTCGATCGTTCTATTGGTGTGGGATTTACGGTGATCTTTATGCGGGACCAGGCTCTAGACATTTTTAAAATGTAAAAACATCGAGATGAGAGGAAAACTCAACTTAACTCGGATTAATTCGAAAGTTGACGGATTTTTGAGTTATGCTGACCCCCGGATGATACCACGATTCATCATAACACTGCTTGGTACTATTCGGTGGTGGGTAATAAAAAACAAGTTTTATAACGCTCGTTTTTAGTGCTTGTCCCCAGCATACACGCATCATTTCTACTGACAATCTGGTAGTTCTTGGAGTTCCATAAAAAATTCACGAATCTCTGGAAAAAGCCACAGTGACGTGGCGCATTAAAAAGTTCGGATTAGTGGGGAATTCTTTGCGGAAGGCGTTACTGGATTTTCTGGGCATTTGAAAAATTCTCGTCAAAAAAAATCTTATCTTGATGTGAAAACATTTTACGAGCCATCACCCAAATTTTTCTCCAGTCCAATTTAAAAGATATAGTTTTTGTATTAAAATCAATTAAATTTATTGTTCCATGAAAATTGTGAAGAATTACACAGAGAAAAATTTTTCATTAAATTCAATTAGATTGAATATAAAACATTGAAATAGGAAAATTTCATTTGTCAGTTTTAAAATTTTTTTCATGCACAAACATTTTTTCTACGTTTAGGAAAATTGAAGTTAGGGAGTGAAATTTTTTTGAGGGATTGAATTTTGTACTTTTTTAATTCGAAAAGAGATCCGCACTCAATTTTCTCGAAAACTTCTCTGGCGTATCTCCACGAAAACTCAACCCTAGACTTGCCAAAGGCTGGAAAAGTGAGACTGAAAATTACCACAATTTTGTAGATGAGGCAGTGTGCAAAAACACTCCGAAACTTTTCCCACCACGTACTCCGTACAAAAGGCCAATTAGCAACAACAGTCAAACACGTATTTACATCGGAGTTTCGTACGTTCCTCCATTGTTCTTAGCCAGAATTTCCCATCTACATCCGAAATGCAGGTCAAACGACTGGGAAATCTCGTAATTCTCCACTCCCCCGGGAAATTACGACAATCGACAATTTCACGGCGACTGATCAGCTCATTTGGTCAATTTCCAATAAGTTTTTTTTTCAGGTTCGCCCTCGAAACACCGATTAACACTGCCCTCTTTTCCTCTGACAACAAAAAAAATATCCATCAATTTTCTGAGACTAATTGCTCATTACTCAGTGTTTGGGAACGTGAGATTTAGGGATTTGTAAATCAACTGTCGTTTAATTTCCTTTTCCTCTCGATTCATATCAACTCAAAAATGAATTTCATCCCGTCGATAACGATAACAGTGAATATAACCATTATTCCCTAGGAATAACCATTAATTACAATTTTTTATATTTTTTAAAATTCATTGTAATTTTACACTCGATATATTTCCGTTCGAAGTGAATTGAAATAAAGGCAAATCATTCTGTAATCCCACGAGATTTCAATAGAAATCTGATCTTTATTAAATTTTGAAATAAAAACCGTATTTTTCTCTGAACTCCCGGGGGTTGGAATTGTGCTATAATTCCGGGGCGAATAAAAGCAAGAAATTGTCTCCCCAATAGGGTGAAAAATATTATCCCCAACAATAATGCAATACGATAGGATGCGCCGGGGAATGTAACAAATGCGGTCAAACGGAAATTCGCAAATAGCTCGTAAAAGTGTATCGGAGCGAAACCAATTGAATGGCATTACAAATAGTTATGCTGTCAGTGACCCCTCGACGCCACAAACATCATCTCAAATTTCAATTCATCACCGCAGCATATTGGCAAGCTGTAAATTGTCAATCTATTGTGCTACGGTGAGTAAAATTTTATGGAAAAATTATCCCCAAGCGGTTGTTTTTATGCCGCAAAATACACGATAAGAATTCAAGTTGGATAGAAAGTTTTTTAATGACGACCGTAGGGATCGTTCAAGTGAATAAACCGCTGGAGTTCGTAACTGGGATCAAATCGTTAAATTTAATGATTTTCACGGTTCAAGTCATCCGCAAAATGTTGGCCAGTATTTTTCCGTTTAGACACCAGGAAAATGATAAGTACAATCTTGGTTGTTTGGTAGTTTATCGCTCAATTCCAAGAATTTTCATTACGTTAAACAAATTTGCCGGCGAATCTCCCAGATTTACTCCTCATCTGCTATTCAATTTAATGGCTTTCTCCATGGCGCCCTCTTAACCCCGTTCTACCCGTCGAGAAATAGAATAAAGCGTTTATATTAATTAAGGTAAGAAGCTACTGGAGTACCTGTGTAACTCTTCCATAAAGCTGCCCTTCCAGGCTGTACCATTCCAGGGCCGTCGAGAAAGAAAAGACGAGAACAAAAATACGGGACTGTTAGAAATGGTTCGAATTATTTTCACCACTGAATTTTTACCATTCAAATGAATTTATTCTGTGAGATTAAAAATAATTGGGGAAATATTTGCCCTCGCCGGTGTATTTCTCCAAAGTTCTCATATTAATGAGAATAAAATTTTATTGAATTGGAATTTATAATTATAATTATTGAATTCAAATCAATGAATCTCAACTAAATGTATGGAAATTCGAAGAAATAAAAAACATTAACAAGGAAATTAAATTAATTAAATGCAATGACTTAAAATAAAGGAATTTACTGAAATTTATAAAATTTCAGTTTTTTTTCGATTTTCGTGAAACCATTTAGCAACAAAAAAAAAACAACTGTAGTTCAATTATTTAAAAAAAAAGTGACTTAAAATTGAATTAGACTAAATTAATTACTTATGAATGCATTTGAAATAAAACTCGAAATAATCCCTGAGAGATTCTCTCCTAATTCCTGTACCTCAAAATTCCAAGTAATTCTCCAACAATTTATTGTAATTATCGACTGCAGTCTTGGTAAGACATTAGAATCAGCCACTTGTCCATTAATCCATCCGTAAAACACTCAATCGTAATGGGAATCCATACTCTTAGGAGAAGTGTTGCCACAATAATCGTTACTCCCAAAACGTATTAAAACCTCAGTGAGGGTGAGACATAGCCAAGGGGTATGTACATTCAACCAAGTTGCACCTGTAATAGCGAAACTATAGATTGAGTCAGGATGGACATTGCGAAATGGATGCAGAGGGTTAAGCGGAGTGCTAGATCCAAACTGAGGCCCTCGCACTTGGGCATAAACGATGAGAGCTGTTGCTTGTAACTTCAGGTATTATCAAAGACTGGGTGGGGGTCAATGCCGAGAAGACCTGGGGTATGTACGCAGTTTGGTATTGTCGTGAAAGCCATGATAGTGCATGTGCTAACCCCCTTTGGTATCAACCCCTCGTGTTTTGGATCAACAACACTCTCCCGCCAGCCCTCACTGGGAAAGCATATAAATTCATTGGACTTATATATTGTGGTATCACAGCTTATGTACTTGGGACAATCCTGATGGAAGTTACTAAGCTATCTTACAGCCATTGTTCTCGGATTATATTTATCAATCTACCGTGATAAACGGGTTTCAAGATCTATGGAGCAAACGGATTTCGAGAATCTGTCCTACACCACTGAGAAAAAATATTAAATGTTAATAATTATTGAGGGAATTTACTCAAGATCATACGATCAGTCAAGATCAAGATCATATGGAGCTGACTCACCTGGAGAAATAAAATTTTCATATGATTTTTTTCTCAATTCAATGAATCTTTGGTAAAAATTAAAAATTCCAAAATGAAAAAAAAATAAAATGAAAAAAAAATGAAAAAAAGTAGTTGAATTTGTATAAAAAATCAATAGAATATTGAAATTGGTTGATAGATTTTTTTAATAGATTTTTCAACTTCACATTTATCATTCAGAATGCTTGAAACCCATTTCCCGTCGTCCTCCCCCAAATTTTACGTACTTCTTTGTACCTTTTGCCAGCTTCAATCATCCCAAAGGCGATTTTTCAACTGGACCAGTGAAATTGAATGCTGGGTGCAATGGAGAAAAGGGATCTTTGAACGTGGCTTGGAAAATGATGAGGAGCTTTCTTAGCCGTTGCGGATTAATTTGCGGTGGCTCTTTCCCTGCCACTTTTATTTCCCAAGAAATCCAATTGGCTTTGCCTTTATCATCAGGCTTTTCGTAAATATCTCGGTAGTTAATAGGCTTCGTTGGAATTTCAATGATAAAGGAGGTTTCTTAACGAAGCCATCGAACCAATTCTTCGAGGCGAAGGAAAATTTTTGCGGAATATTCTAGTACAACGGAAAAAATATATTCGACGCAAATCTATAGTTATATTTAATTCAAGTATACTATATACTTGACTATATAAGTATATTTCATTTTTAATACGGTAGATTATTTTTATTGTTTTCAATTATCGGTGAAAAATTACGATACCGTCATTTAAATTTTTCGAATCGACTCCGTAATCGGGAAGTGAACTGAAAGTTCCGTAATTTTTCCAAAATATTTCTTTCCGTGTAGAAAGGAGAAGAGAAAATTTCAAATTTATATAGTGCAATTGAAATTCTACAACCATCAATTCAGTTAAGAAAATACTTATTGTCATTTTTACCAAACGATTTTGATAAGTTGAGTTATAAATTTTATTGCGAAAAATACGGAAGTTGTAATTCAGTAAATATTTACTTAGGAAACTTGGTTCGACTAGACAACGAGGTAGAAAGTACTGGTCAACTTATTTCTGTTGTCATTATGGGAAAGTCTTCGAAGTCACTTTACCGAGTTTCCAACTTTCTCGGTCTTTATCCTCGAGAGTTTGCGCTCCGTACGATTGAATTTTATGTTTAATTTGCATTCCTTCACTGCAAAAGAGGATCGTCTACCGGTGAAAATTTGTTATCAGTCGTCTAATGAATTTTACTCCCTTGAAAACTGATCCTTTCGTATCAGTACAATTGGCATCATTGAATTTCAATCGCTAATTGATTTTTTTTTTCCATCGATTCCCCTTCAGCGCTAATCGACTTCAACTTTGTCGTGGAAATCGGAGGAAAATTAAATCGTTGAGCCGTGAAATTAGTGCACGGAAGAAGCTATTTGACATTGATTCGGGAAAATTTTGTTGAAAATTTCCCGTTGGCTCATGCTGCGTTGCAAGAAAAGTACAGGACCAATTGAATTTTCGGGGAGACGCGCCACGAGAAAAGTTCATTACTCCCCTCATTCACCCGGATGAATGTGGAATTGACAAATATCGAGGAAACTGAAATTGATTAGTCTTTTCAACTTTTTCAATTGTTTCCCAACTTCACGCAGCACTGATGTTTAATTGGTTTCTCGGGAGAAAGCCGCACGCGGAGAATTTAATGAGGGGAATAATTTTTCGATGAAGTACTTCGCTGGTTTAATTTTCAATCAATTTTAAGGACAATTCTTCATTACGCTTTGCTAATAAAATACCTGATCATTAAAACTTTATTAGTTATTAATTAATAATTTATTTAGTGCTACTAATTAAATCGTGGAGGAAAAAAAATTCATTGTATTCGATTTTTCATCGAAATAATTTTCGATTTTTAACACCAAAGTCACATAAATAAATAATAAATAAATTTTCTGGATAATTATCAATTAATAAATCAGTTAATTACTTGAAATTTTGTTTAATTCTTTATTTTTAAGTGCAACTCAGACAATAATTTTCCTAAATTTTCAATCTGTGGAAAAACAATTATTTTTTTTCAGTCAAATTTTCCGAATAGTTCGAAAATTCAACTCCAAGTTTTCACTGAATTTTAAGAACAATTTCTCATAATTGTTTATTAATAAAATAATTAATAATTAAACCGTGATTAATCACTGATTACGAATTTAATTAATCCTGTGAATCCCCTAAAAAAATTCAGATTGTCGCTGAATTTTAAATTAAAAAACCTTCAAATTATTAACAAAAAAAATGTCACAGGACTAAAATTATTGACTAACAATTCATTCAATTATTTGAACATTCCAAGGCATTGATATAAAATCCAATTCGGCGTAATAAAAGAGGAATCCTTAATTATTTTAATCACCCGATTGCGGCGATAAAACAACCGCGAGGTAGAAAATTATAATCTGACAAATTTGGAAAATCCCTCGATCCTCACCCAACAAATAACGCAAACTCTGTGGAGGACTCATTGAAGTAGTTGTCCCACTTCATCGAATGTCATGGATAAGTGTTGAAGGGGCAAATCAATAATCGATAACCATGAATTATTCAGTAAACAACAAAAGATGAAATACCCAGGGAGAGGTGGGTGTCATGGCAGAAGAAAAATCCTTCAATTCTTTTCATAACAATATCACTGGAGTTTGAAAAAAGATTCTCTCATCCACTTATTTTCATATTATATTTCTCCCCGATGTTTCTTCTCCATTATGCACAGACACTATTGTCCAGCATTGATCTACTTGCAGTCTACTTTTCACTGACTCATTCCCGGTGGAGGGACTTTCATATTTCAACTGAAAGTTGAAAGTTGACTCATTAGAAGGGCATTCATTTGTCATCAGCTGCAACGGCTGTACCCCCATCGCTTTTTTTTTTTCTCCTGGTGCTTGGCTTCCTCGAAATAATTAAAGAGCCGCTAATTGCCGGAATTGCTTAACAATTCAGGCACCTGGTTATACTTCACTCTGTCAATTATTTATGAAAAGTCTTCGCAACGAGAGGAAAGTATCGTTCACTGTTTTAATGGACTTGAATAAACTTCATCTGGTTTCCCAGATTTTGCCATTTTTCTTGTCGTTATTATATGCTATCAATGGAGCCGACGATGATCATTTTATGGCAACTTTGAACCTCTCAATTCTCTCATTCATTTGTTGATAAGTCCATGTTACGAATTTTTAATTAATCCTCTTTAGGAGAGAACTCACCGTAGATGAATCCACGAAAAAGTAAGTTGTGTTAGCGAAATAAATTAGTTTTGATATAATTGAAATGAAAAATGATTTATAAAGAAATCGATACCGATGCTCAATAATCCAGAGGCCAAACAAATTAATCAACCGTTCCCAACAAATCTCTTAAATTCCCAAAAAAATTGAGTACCACAATAAAAAATAACAGAATGACCTCCAATCAACGACAAACTTTCCTTCAACTAATAACATTAACATACCCAATCCACGTACGACATAAAAAATTCAAATCAATTCGAAAATCAACTTGACTCAAGTACCAATTTTTCCATACACATTTGAATACCCGGAAGAGTCTCCATTTTCCCCCTGAAACTTTTCCGCGTTGCCGGGTAATCCGAGGTAATTGATAATCCAAGGGGAGGAATTCTCATTGGCGTTCATTTGGGCGCGAAGAATTCCAGACTTCCTGCCCTTTCCACCGACTGCTCTCTGGGATGAACACGTTAAACTCTGTGCATGTTAACCGTAAACAGAGTAAGCGAGTCATTATTTCGAGACAGTTTCCGAGTGGAGAATACATACGAGCTGAGGTACATGTACTGTCAGGCCAAAGAGCCTGAGTGCAGAGGGCGGTTGGGTGGTGGGTGGTTTCAGGAGGTAGAGAAGGGGTTTGTTTTTGGGGGGGGGGGGGGGGTTGAATGTTGCCCACAGTAAATGCTCTGGGGGTAGGAGGGCCAGAGGTATCCCCACAAGAGTAGAAACGAGCAAAATATATATGGTCCAGCCATTTAAAGTGCAACGAGCCAAAATAAAATTTGCCGCTCTACGACTGGATTAACCCAGAAATGCACAACCCCTTTCGTTTTGCCCCCACCCTCTCCTCCTTCTTTTGTCGTTTGAGGTCATATACAATTGCACACTTGCACTCATAGTGGACGATGAGATGACTGGCACCCACTCTTCGTCGAGATGTACCTCTTTTGTTGGATATTTTCCTTAGCATCGTCCTAACATAATCCCATAAAATACTAGTTTCCACCCAAAAACCTATTGTCGACACGTACACCGTCATCTACAAAGGATATACTTTTGGTGTGGAGTTACGTACGTTGTGTCAGTACCACAAAGTGCTAAATAATCGAATTTCGCGGGGGAAGTTGTGGAAGTTATTAGGGCGACGGAAAACGCCAAATGCATGGCTATTTTACGCGACAGTGAGAGACGCCGGAAAAAATGCCCTTTTTGTACGGTAAAAATAGCAATTGCTGGTTTAGATATTTTTACGACTAAATCGGAGCGCTAAGTCTATGACTATTTTTTATGCAATTTTCAGGTCATTACCATGCGGAGGGTTTTGCAAAAATAATGTATTTAATAAGTAAAATTTATAACAATATATTTGAATGTATTATTATTATTAATATTATTCGTTTATTCGTTCGTTCTTTAATTAAATTAAAGATGCTTTCAAATATATATATATATATAATATATATATATATAATGTACAACACTTTTTTTTTAACGTGAACATCATGGAATTTTTGCCCTGAACTTCCACGTGATATAAATTTTATTTTTACATGAAATATTCACCGAATGCGCTCTATTATTATCAATATTGAGAGAATAAAATTTCTGGAATCTCAAATACTTCATAACAGAAAAAAAAAATGCAAGGATAAAAAAAATCATAAAAATCAAATGGTATTTCGGTGTTTTGTCCATTTTTGTCCGGTTATTGTCGGATTTTTTACGATTGAAATTTTACTGGCATTCGTTTCCCCGTGGATTCATCCAATTTCATCGACTTGAATAACTAGCCCTCGAAAATATCTGTCCTCTTGTAAACCAATCTCGACTAATATTGCATCATCCGATTTCTCTTGATGCGTTTCGAACATCTGATTAACATTCCTGTTGGTCAACATTTAAGTCCTGTCCCCCATCAATTGATTGCGGTACACCGTCCCGCACAATTGCATTCCTTCCACATGTATATTATGTACCAACCGATAAACTATATGACCGGATCGATCGCCCGAAGACACCGCAAACTAATACACCCCTGAATAATAAATAACCTGATTAACAAACAGAGCTTGGGATCGGTCTAAAATTAACAGCGCGTACCGTATAACCACGAGAAAAAAAACAGGATATTCAACTCCCCCATCTATTTATACCCATCTTTCATAATTATTCCTCACGGTTTTAATCCACCCTTTTTTTAGAAGACTTTGAAGACCTTTGAAGACTATTAGTGAAGACTTTGTATTTCATTTATCCCGACAGATATTCGTGAATCAAAAAAAGAGTGAACATTTCGGTTGAAAAGAGATCTCGTATTTTCCAAGTATATTTTCCAGATATTACGACAGAGTTCTAAACGACATATGAAATAAAAAGTTGATCCAAAAGGACGACGTGTCATTAATTTAAAAGCCGCGCGTGTGGTTGGCGGTATTTTTAAAATTTATTCAAAATCCTGTCAATGCGGCCACAGCAATTATGCAATATTCATGATAACTGCGTGAAATAGTGGAAAGGAGTGCCTCTCGCATTGAATATTTAATTTTAATTACCCTGCAGTTGTGAAATGAAGTGGAAGCGGGAGATTCAAAAGATGGAATAAAGAAACTAAAAACAGACGTCTATTGACGCAACCTTTTGCTTCTAGTTGTCTTAGCGACTTCAGCGGTAAATGGAAAAGCCAAAGTCAGGAGTTTCGAGCTGTGGCAACCCCTTCTCCGGGGGTGGATGAAAAAAGTGTCGGGTTTACTGGAGCAAACGAGGGTGCGAGGCGTATATAAACAGAATGGAGAGCGGAGTGAGCAAAAGAGGAGAAAATGGAAGATAAACGTAAACGCAGGGAACTGCGAGAAGCGATCGGAGCCAACGCTGAGGAAAACTTGTTCTGTACCGCGGTCTATCGTTTTCCATTATTGCTAACGAGAGAGTCGTGTCTCACACCGTAAAAATACGGGGAATGGAAAATTTTTTTTTTTATTAAACCGCTCCCTCTCAATTGTACGGGTAGAAAAATTATTTATTTAAATCCAATAAATTCGCTATCGTATTGAATTGAATATTCACTGGTAATTTATTAAATTCTATTGGTTAATGGTTAATTAGGTGTGTCTCATCACGCGAAAATACGGGGAGTGGAATTTTTTTTTTTTAATTAAGCCGCTCCCACTCTCATTTGTACAGGCAGAAAAATTATTTATTTCGACCAATAAATTCACCAGTATGTTGTACTGGATATTCGCTGGTAGTTCATTGTAATCTCTTGGTTAATCTTTAATGAATCTTGTTTCATCACGTAAAAATACGGAGAGTGGAAAATTTTTTGGAATTAAGCCGCTGCCATTCCGTCAATTGTACAACCGGAAATAAAATCTCTTTCCATGAAATAAATTCGCAATCACATTGAACTTTTCATCATCAACCGAATATTCACTAATTAATTAATCAATTAAGCTAATTATTTTTCCGCGATAAATCCAGAATTTTTATATTTTCATAAAATTTTTTGAGAAATTTAATTTTTCAGTTTTGAGTTTCCGCTTTAATTACATAGTAATATTATATATTAAAACGATATTATTATATTCATTGCTACAACATGAATTAAACTAATTAAAAATATAAAAAAAAAATTTCCAAAATAAAAATTTTCCCGCACGAAAAATACGAAAAATTGACACAGACCTCTAGAATTGTTTTCCAGATGACCTTGAGCTGCTTTTCCACCGATTTTCCCACCATGCGACTGGAATAAAATTTTCTCAAGCCCCGGATGATCTAGTCATACAAGTGTGACCTCGCGCGTGAGTTTTTCCCGGCCTTAATTTTTTTATTTTTCCACTGTACCTGGAATAATTCAACACACCCGCATACTGCGGTAACCAGAGGCACAACAGCTTTTACCGAGGCAAATCACGTACCTGAAAATACCTTTAATGATGCTCCGCATAGGTGTTGCTTTAATTGGACGTTTAATTCGTATGAGAATGAATGATTCGCCCCCTTTTTTGCACCTCTCCCCTTACTGTGCCGACTTTTTGCTCAGCAATTATCGAGATTAGCCGGATTATTAGGGCCTTGGTACCTTTTTTGGGGCTCATTATTTCGACTGGCCCTTTTGGCTATTCGGATCACGTCATTCCATCCACGTGCGTAGAACATTCATGAGGTTCGATCAGGGCTCAGGACAATGCGCAAAACTAGGATTTTACGCATTAAATATTCAACGCTTAGACTCAATGGGGACAAGCGGTAATGTTTTTGAGCAAAGGGAATTGGGCCAACTAATATTACAATTCCACACTCTTGCTCGTGCCCGTCGACGGCAATATATTTTTCATTGGATTGAAGTTTTTATCGAATTGTATTCATCATTTAGTATAGGATTTGATGGACGTAATTTAATATAGAATGGAATAGGGTTTATTTTAAATCCTCAAATACGTCAAAGGTTTCGACTGTCAGAAGGAAAGCCTCAATTCCACTTTTTTTTTTCCTTTCAATAAATTGTCCTCTATGAGCTCAAATTATTTTGGAACTCAATTATTTTAGGATTATAGGATAATTCCATTTTTTGTGAAAGATATCGATTTCTAGGGTGAAATTCAAAGTACTGTTGTAGCTAATTTTTCATTCAATTTTTTTTTTAATATTCATATTTTTTTATATTTAACGAAATTAGGAAAAACTGAAAAAATCTATATTTTTGAATATATGAAGTTTTGTACAAAGTTCTATGTAAAATTTAATCTGAAAATTTATGTAAAACCCCGACTCCTAATGATTAATTTTTTTTTTTAATTTTTTCCCGTCACATTAATTTTTCTCCTTCAAAATCAAATGAAAAACTCAATTTCAGGATTTTCTCAAATTTCTTGAAAACTCTCGAGTCAAATGGAAAAGTCGAGAAAACTTTTGTGTAGCTACAATTGATGAAATTTCGCAGAAAAAAGGTCCCCTATACTTTCTCCTCCAATATTGATATTTTTAAATATTCCACGAAGTTATAAAACAGCGAATTTCATGGAATTGCTTTGTTGCCCATAATTTCTCCTGCAAGTCCTATAAAAATTATGTATTCCCAGCATTCAATTTCCAAAATTGCATTCCCCAATAGACAAAGAAATCACAGTAAAGAAGAAAAAAACGGTTTTACGACTTTCGTTCACCGAGAATGGCTCTCGCATTTCTTTGTAAAACAACAAATTTCCAGGTCCTCCCCCTCTGGAACGAGAAGACAGAGAAGCGGCAGGCGATTTTCGATTGTGCTCGACGATAAGAATGGAATTGAAAAACCGGGATGCCAAATGCCCAGGCAAATCTCAAGAAATAACAAAATGGAAAGCTCGGGCTGGAAAGAGATTTAAGAATACAGAAAAGAATGCAGTGAAAAAGTTTTTCATAGCGAGAGAAAAACTGTGTCACGACTGTTTGGTCTTCACTTTTATTCAACTGTCCCAATTTTCTTTTTGCATCTCTATTTTTTTAAATCTTTACCCCTCCATGAGTGCTGATTATATCACCCCTCGTTGTCTCAGTGACGAGTGATAACGAAATCCTCTTTGTCACTCCTTTTTTCATCGCGATTTGTCATTGACATTTCTTCTCGACCGGGAAATCCATTTAATCCAGGTGGAGTGAGGATGAAAAAATGTTGCTGTCTGTGGAAACAAAATGAGGAGACGCCACTCGATGGAAAAGTTGATGGGTAGGCGTTAGTGATATGTAAGGGTAACAGTCAGAGGAAAAGGGAAAAGTGGAAAATCCGATTAACAGCTGGTGATGTGACAGTTTTTGTCAGGGACAAACGGAATTGTCCGGTGTTTGCAATGATAATATGGGGTAAAGTCACTCTATACTTTTCTACCAGTGGATAATTGATTTTGTGATTACCACGGAATTAGCACTCTCCTATTCGCCGCAGCCATAGGAGTCAATCAATAAATTAATGATGTAGTGAAAATAATTCTGCATTTTTTATTTTCGATGGGATTTCAATATGAGTTAAAGGAATAAATTAAAAATTATTTCCATCCATAATTTTCTACAATAATCTTTTTTCCTTCCGAATGGAAGGAATTATAATTGACCGGTTTTTCTATTCTCTCATTTTTTATCTTAACATCTAATGAGCAATTTTCAAAATATTCAACATTTTTTGTAAGATCGAGAATTTTTATTTAATTTTATAATTTTTTTTTTTATTGTAAAAATAATTTTATATTAAAATTCCCAGTGATCTTCAAATTGGAATAAAAATGAGAATCTAAATTTAAATAATTATTATTAATAATATAAATTATTCATTTACTCATTAAAAAAATGAAGAAACTCTGAGAAAAATGTTTCAAATTAAAGCGCTATTCAGAAAAAAATTCTTGATTTATTACTTAGTAATTTTAATAAATTACACAAATGAAAAAATTATATTTTCCAAATATTTTTTGACGGAAAACGAATGACACGAATTTTCCCCATGAAACATTGATTTCCCAACGCTATCCCGAGTTTCTCAAAAAGCTCTCCCTCTGCACAAAATGATTTGATATTCCCCTTATGAATCTCCAACTCCAGTAGGTCATGAAGGTCACCCACAAAGAAAGGCTAAATCCGGGTAAACCATTTTCGCCTAGATCTAGATTTCCAGCTGTGGCCTAGGCTCGAGGTATTGCGGTGTGCCAGGAAAACCCCCGCAGTAAGAAACAAGGACTTATAAATCTAAACGCTGAGGACCCAGAGGTGAGACCTAAGTTAGTGTTGCACTCACCACCTCCATTTTGCCATTCATTATTAATTCCCCAGTGCTAAATACACAACAGTTATAATCCATCCTTGAGAATCCAGACGACAGGATTTGCATGGAGTGGACCTTGAGCCCCAGGTAATCCTTAATGAATTTTTTATATTACCACTAATGGAGGATATTTTTTTTTAGATGTTCAAAGAAGTGGAACACCGTGAAAGCCTCACAATCTGCTTTTTGTCAAACTATTGTGGCCGCCAAGTTTGAGAAGCACCAGGAGAAGAGGCAAGTTGAGGCTGAAGAAGGGACTGGCTGGACATTAATGGAGCGGCACCAAGGAGTTTTCACTGGGGTGTCAGTTAAACCTGCCCCGAGGCTCTTGAAACACTCGCGCGAGAAACGTTAACTCTCCGCATTATCTTTTTCATTCGTGTCCCAATGTGATTTACTTGAGAGGGATGCAGCAATTATGCATTCACTTCTTTATCCACCAACTTGATTGCAGTTGAAGTTTTTTTGTCAGCACTCCACCGGCTCAATTCCCCTCAAACCTTTTGATACGATTAAATCGAATAATCCGAAAGTTCAGAGGGTCCTCTGTACTCCATTAATTCATCACAATTCGTTGGACTATTTTTTTTATTTCAATCCACGCTTCAGGAAAATATATACCCCAGAGTAACCCATTTCAGCCCCTCATCATTATCCAATCACCCGCATTGTTTTCAACACTCGAAATATCATTGAACCATTAGGGGAAAAAAAGTGGTAGCCAATAGTTGAGTAGATTCTCCACTTTAATATCGTCGCTGCACCGTCACAGAGATGAAAAACAAATTGTTACATGATCGATTTGGACTAGCACTCGCTCTGGTTTATCCCCTCGGAGAATCGAACTTTAATAAAACTTTTGGGCATGTTCAACCGTCAAATAAATTTCCACCCCGCATTGCAGTAGTTGAACGTATTTACTTACATTTTCCCCATTTTCCGAGCTTTTTTTCCCCTATCCGTCTCTTTGTATTTTCAAATTGTTTTTGTATTATTTTTTATATCAGTAATGTTTTTGTTTTGTTTATATTGTTCGCAGCTCCATGGACCGGCATCTGTAGGGCTTTTTCCTTCTCCTGGCCATTTTATAAAATACGACGAGCAAGAGTAGCGGAAAGCCTTGGTACCAATATCACGGAGTCCAGACGGAACAAATAAAAACCCATTGAAGCATGTTTATGGCGTCTGGAATCTAGCTTATATCTTGACAAAACTTTTACACCAACAGATATGGATTCGAGTGGTGTACGCCTCAAGAAACAAAACAGCCATTGACGCCTGCCATACTTTCGAGAGCTTGGGGTTTAGAAAGTCTGATAGTCCGCAGTGCTTTTCCCCGATTTTTCCAGAATTTCCACCGTTTTTCACCGGAAAACTACGATAAACATGAGTCATGAATTATTCGAATGGAAATCTTGTCTCATTGATTTTTTACAGCTCCACAACAAATTGTTGTGTTACAAAAATTACCATACATATTGCACCGGTATTGCCCAGCGAGTGATGAAGCGTGAAATGTTTTTTTTTTTTTAACAACACCTGAAATTAATATTTTCCCACGAAAATCGTAAAGCCCAGTTCTTGATATCGGTGTGGTACTGGCCTCCGAAAGTTGATCGTAAAATTAAGAGTCTATAAAATTTTTCAGTCGTAATAGGGATCCCGGAGTTACAGCACTTTGAAAAGTACCTGGTCTTTCGCATCGCGCAGATGGAGAATTCAGAGAAAATGAATGAATGCCATTTCCCCCGAGTTTCATTGGCAGGCACCAAAAAATATGCATTCGACATTTTAGTGGAAGGGTTACTGAAGCAATTAGCAATCATTTCATCGTGCGAGAGGGAACGATGGCGGTGATTAAAATGGATTCGTATGGTGTAGCAATTGACGGGTCCGAATGAGTAACAAAATTCGGTACAGTAGAATCCCGTTATAGTCGCACTTCACCTCCATTTCCTTTTTCGCGTTCCATTCGATTCCCCTATCTCCGGGCTCCAAGATGTAAACAATTCCTTATCTCGTCCATCAACGAATTGAATTCTGTGAAAAATACCCTTGAAATAGTATATTCCGGAACAAGTGTGGAAAAGTTATTTTTTGGCACGTGGGAAGTTTATAGCATGAGGCGAAGGTCAGTGGGATAATCGCACAGAAAAAACTTTCTGCACGAGTTGCGAACAATATTTTTCTTCATAATGTGTGGGAAAGTTACTTTCCGGCACATCGTAATGAAAAATAAATCTCTCGTATTTGAATTTGTTACGAAAAAATTGACGGCCGTAACAATATGACGATTATCATCGAGACCCAATCGGACTAGCGTATTAAAAAAATAATAAAAAATACCTTTCTCAATTAAACAACTCCTCGTTAAAAAATATATTTTTTTCTCAGTAACTTTAACAAAGCAATGACTCTCATTACCGCAACTTCATTTAGGTGAGCTAGCTCCATAAAATTCAGCCTCCAGAAAACAGGTATTGGAAGTAAATAATAAATAATTAGAAATAATTAGAAATAATTAGAAATAATTAGAAATAATTAGAAATAATTGGGAATAATTGAGACAATTGAGGGTATGTCGGTATTTTAAAAAATATAAATTTCTTCGCCTGGACACTTGGGAAAATAAACTGGCCCTACGTGTACATTGTACTGTACAATCATGTGATATGACAGTTAACGATATTCATACAGTTATAATGTCACAGGTCCGTAATGGCATGTGGCAACTGGATGCATGAGCTGAGTGGATATACCATTGGCCAAAGCAACCAACACTGGTGAGTGTGAGCAAGAGAGAAATTCTATGAGCACGCGTTTGCGAGTCTCGGGTATGAATTGCAAATTGTTGCAGAGTTGTGCTCCTCACGTACCGAGGTTTGCAATCGCAGCGCTCGGCAACTTTTCTTTATCTCCTCTGGCACTCACCTTGCCCTTCCACAAACTGGTGCAGCATAAATGGGTGCAATTGACCGAGTCGCTCAATTTCCTTGAGAGCTTTGGAAAACATTGAACAGCGGCTTAACTCAAAACCCCCACTCCTGACTATTTAATTTATTAATTAATCCAGCAATGGAGGTGGGTGTGGATTACCGGAATAAATCGTCACTCATTGGCGCAATTCGTCACGGTAAATCGAGACGTAAATAACCATTTGACTCGACTACCATCCGAGAATATACAAATTGACTCATGTATCCATGGAAATTTACACTTCCACTTGCCATTTCCCGTACAACCAGTCAACAATCCCCGTGTCGCGGAAAAATTATGGAATATTCCGGGGAATATGATATTACACCTTGAATTTAAAAAATTCTGATGCGAGAGGAAGAATTCAATCTCTCTCCGATTACGTATTATCCTTGTCACGTTCGAGGAATGGGTGACACGGTGGAATCGAAAGAAGATAATTTTCTGGTTTTCCCGAGAAAATTTATAATTATTTCTGCATTCTGCGAAATATATTTTTAGATTGGTCAGAGTTGGCTTGAGTATATTCGACGTACGAAGAAATTCTCTGGTTTTAAAAAAAAATTTTCAATTTTCTAGTCGAGTTTTATCATCAAACTGAATTATTATCTGAATTATTATAAAATTATTATATAATTACTGTATATTAAAATTACGCGTCTTTTCCGTAATTCCGGGGCGAAATGTGACTGTAGGAAATTTTCCTGGACTGTCACGTAATTTTTATTTAAAGTTCCGAAATGTTCTGGAGCGTTCCATAATTTTTTATCTGAATTATCTATAAAAAAATTACGATGCAATCAAATTATTATTAACTATTTCTCTCCGTGTACTTCTTATCTTAAATAAACTGTTAGTTGATAAAATTAAATTAAGAGAAGACCGTTGACACTCAATGTTTATTTAACCAATCGACTCAAATAAGTTATGAAAAAATCCCCCTTCCCCCTGTAACCAAACTAAATAATAAAAGAGGTTGAATTAAAAATTCAACCGGTCACGGTGACTGGAAGGATGCAATTTTTCTCCGATTACGTACTATCCTTGTCACGTTCGAAGTAAAGGACGGGTGTTACAGAGGGGGTAGGCAATGGGTTTGCGATTTGAAATATGAACTTACTTGTCTAAAAATATGGTGGCGTCGCAAAAGTCCAATGCTAGTGCGAGGACGTGAGATATAGTAGTTTGTGTGCAAGGGGGATGAAAACTCGAACGAAGGGAATGAGATGAATGAGAGAGAGACATGAGTACCAGAGGGTGGAGAGATGATAGAAAAGACAGGGCTGACATTACTATTCCAACGGAGTACTCTCTCACAGGATATATAGGATACCAAAAGGATGAAAAAAAAAAAACACCAAGAGAGAAAGAAAGAAGGGGAGAGGGAGAGAGAGAGGGTGAGAGGGAGAGAGCAAAGGATATGGTCCAGAGGATAGCGTAAAATGGCAATGCCGTAGAATGTACACCTCGGGCCAAGGTGAAAGTGGGTTTATTCTAGCTTTTGAGGTGAAACGGAAAGACGCCTTTTAATTTATTTGACAAAGTTTGGAGAGGCCTCACCCCTCGTTCACCCTGAAAATCCCCCGTGGGACCTAGACCAACGCCTCCTCACACAAGGGACAACCGTAAATCTCCTTTCCAACCTTCAACCAAAAACCCTTTTCCCTCCCTTCTCCCACACCTTTTCGGTATAAAAGTGCAAGGGAACTTTGCGATGCATCCTCCATATCCAACGACTATCCTTGTTTTTTTTTTTTGACTTTTTTACAAACTCGTCTGAGCATCTGAGAAATTCTTTTTTCTCGTTATTCTCCACGGAGGGACACCTCTCCACTCGGATATCGCTTCTGATCGATTCTCATACGTGTGGAGATAAAACAACGAGCTGTTTGGGGGAAAAGTTTTCAAATAAAAATGTCTAAAAGACATTTTCCCTTTTCTCTTTTCCCTTTTCCCCTTTTTTCTCTATCTCTCCATCTCTCGTCGCCCACCTCCACCCCCTCTATTCCTCTCTCTCTCTCTCTTTGTCTCTCTCTCTCGTTCTCTTTCTCTGTCTTTTTCCCTCTCGATTTCTTCCCTTTTTCTCAATTCTTATCGCAAATGTAAGTTTCTGAAATATATTGGTCACCCCTTTTCTGGTCACCTCAACCCTCTCCAATCACGTGAGTGTTCTCTGGACTCGCGATGTACTCGTCACAAAATAAGGGTGAAAATGCCGGTAGATACGCTAGAGGGTGCAATCAATGATTCGTGGGATGCAAATGGCGTCGGGGGATATGCTGTACGAAGCCAAACACAACCAGAGGAATACTCTACCTCTTCCTCTACCTTTTCCCAGGGTGCATACAACGTACCAAACAAAGGACTGTACATCAATCTTATTCCACGATTGTTTTCCACGTATTCTGCACCTATCTTTTGTGTGATTCTTTTTCCGGTGTGTTTTCTTTTTTATTTTCTCCCCTTTTTTCACACCCTGGATCCTCCATTCCTCCCGGCTCTTTCACACCGGCTCTTCTATTTCACTTTATTTTCGCATATTCCATCAACCATCGGAGAGTTATTCCGGTCTGTACGTCATGCCGGAATCGTTTCTCTTTTTCTTCTTCATTATTTATTATTTTTTTTTTTCGCGAATTGAAAGCACCCGGTGGGACTTATCTGGACATTGATTTTTTTGTTATCAATGCAGGAGAATTCCCCCACCAAATTTTTCTGCGACACTTAATTTATCCGTCAACTGATAAGATAGACAGAATTAATTATGAAATTGAGTCGAATTGAGTTGATTGAGTATACGATCTTTTATATAATGTAATTTATATAAATTACAAAAAATATATACATAAATCATATATAAGGAAAGGGAAGAGAAAATTTCCGCACATTCCCCCAACCACAAAAAATTATTAATTTTACGATTTGAAGGAATGAATTTATCTAGGGCAATCAGGCTCCGACACAGTTAGAGAAAATTCCTGAAATTAAATTATCAATACCTGATCACCTACACCCTCGGAGAGTTATTCCGGTGTTTCCCTCATTCCGGGATCATTCATCTTTTTACTGTTTATTACTTCCTTTTTTCTTCAGGAACTGAAAAGATCCGGTGGGGCTTATCTGGACATTGATTTTTTTCCAACCATCCACAAATATTGGAGATATCTCCATTGACGTCCCCCGGAGCCACTTAGATTCCCAGATTTTTCGGTTTGCGGTGACTCAGAAGGAAAATGGAAGACTTGCTCTTCATAAAATTAGAGAGGGTTGGGGGGTGGAAAGAGCTCACAAACAAGACGGATGAGACAAGATAAGCGAGATCGAGTAGAAACGAGTCGTTATGAAAGGATAACTCTTTCAGTCCTCCGGATACCCGTTGACTCACTCAGATACCAGGGATTTTTTTTTTCATTCCTCTTCTACCACAAGGACCAATTCCTCTTCCTCTTCAATGTTCTCAAGCATCTTTCTGGTAACTTGCTGCACCCATTCCCATTTTATTCCCCGCGACAGACCTGGAGAGGTATTTCGCGCACTCCTCTACGAGGCCAATAAGAAGCTTACAGGACAAGAGGTAGATTGGATTCTGATGCTCAGGTTACCGATGCCATCCATTCTTTTTTTTTCTCTCTTTTTTGGAATTTAGGATTCAATTCGTTGAGGTATTGTTGTGGAGATGAAGAGATTGTCCGGATTGGGTGATGCGTCTGATGAAGAAACGGAGTCTATCAAAATTTCAAGATTATCCGTCGGAGTAATGAGGGATTTTTTAGTTTCTCTTTTCAGATGTCTCTGTTTTCACAGAAAATGGAGAATATTCTGCTTTTTTGGTTAATTAATTTATTGATTCTTGAACAAGAAGATCAAGAGATCTTTTGAGCTGTAGAAAAAAATGGGAAATCCTTCAAATTTTTTCTAAATAACTTATGGATATTTATCAGAATTCGCCGATTATCCGTGCACGGAGAGAAATATTTAATAAAAATTACGGAATTTTTTTTGTTTCGAAAAAAAATTTTTTGAAAAGGTTTCTCGAAATTTTTTGTGAATTTGGAAAAAATATTCCGATTACAATTTTTTTTCCGGGGGATATATTACAGTACATATTCATAGATTTTTGAGACAGCACAAGATATTATCGTGAAATTCAAAAATTTTCTAAAAATCTGAAGAAATACGACAATTTATGCGGAATAAATCGGAGACACATCAAAGATGCATCAGCTGTTGTTCCACTATATAAAATTCATGTAATCTCGGAATCGCCGGGCAAATCCATCCGATTGCTTGAGGATTCGGTTAATGTCATAAAAGCGGCTCGTAAATAGGGAGAAAACAAAATGGAGCCAGACGGAATAAAAGTAAAAAAAAAGAAGGGATATGCTCGTAAACTACACTTCTGCGTTCTATTGAGCTGAAGAAGTATGTGATGACGATGGGGATGTTGTCACTGAACATGACTGTATATCGATGGTACAAAAAGACAGTAAAAATACGGCAGAAAGAAGAAATAGAAAACGCAGCAACGAGATTGTGAGCCTCGAGGGATTAACCCACGTTCCATCGACCTCAGTTTCTCTATATACTGATTTATCGCATTTTTCTGTATTCTCTTATTGCTTGTCCTGGGGCACTTGAATCGTATTTGTTCTTCCGATTTTGCACACTGAAAGCTACGTCTCCCGTAATGCCATGATCAGAACTATTAGATAAAAGTGAATCCGATACAAATGGCAATCTGTATTCAATTTTTATCGAAATGAATTGATCAAGTTGAGTGTAAACACCAGAAAGTCAAAATTCGTCTCGGTAAATTGATAAAATATTTTATTTACTGTGTTCTCCATTGGTCTGATGGTGCACCAATAACACCCAATGCCCCGGAGGAAAACCACGATTACTAGAGATTGTGAGGGAAGTGCTCCAGATGGTAGATAAAACGAGCCTGAGCGACACGGGTCGCGTGCAATATAATGATCCACCTATGTACCACCAACTGTACATACTCAAGTGGATATGTACTTACCCATATCTGGTTCTCACTACCTGTCTGAAAATACCGGTCTCCTCTCTCCAGTTATATTTTACATCATCTAATTTTCTTTTTCGTGGATATACTCTACGATTCTATCAGTCCCTGAGGCACATTGAGCTAGCGATATCATCTCATGCTAACCTAAATTGAAAGAGAACAGCCCTGAATGGGGAGAGAAAAAGATTTCCACAATTATTTTGGAGGAAATAAAAGAAAACACGCCAATGGTGTATGATGAATTAACAATACGCAGCAGCGATTGCATAAACATTGAGGTCTGGAGGTATGAGATTCAATGGTGGAAAATATTTTAGCGGAGTATGAATACGCTTTTGTGATGGAACTCACTGGTACGAGCTAATAACGATAGTTAGCACAAAGAGGACCTGCTACGAGGCTTGTACGTAATTAACGATTTTCGGGAGTACCTCATTGTTCACCAAGCTGAGCTTTGATTCCTTCCGGGCTTTCATACTTCGATCACTTAGAAAGATTTATGAACATATTTATGGATTGAAAGGTGAGCATTAATTGAAAGGGAATCGTCTGCAATGAAATTGCACGAATTTGGAGTGTCGCTTCGTTTGGACGGATTTGGCTTCATGTAGGATGCGTTTGGACGGTGATACCTAGGCAACCCCTGACTGGAATTCACTCAGATTTGATCATTTCCTCGGTACCCCTCGGCACTACTGGTAAAATGGAAATGAGCGAAATCGCACCGTTATTTTATGGAAAATTGACAATTTGAAATTTTCTTCACGAAGAAGGCAGAAGCGACTTCCACATGACTTGCCACGAATAATGAATATGGAGATTGCAGTTGCGTCGAGTGGCTCGAGGTGATGTTTATTGGCATGATTGAAGTATTCTCGACCGTGAAGATGATTCACTTAAGGGATGAGATGGGACAGACTCACCGCGTGCATCCGCTGTCACTTATCCATCAGCTGTTCACTTCAGTTTGTAGTCATTTGCATTTCTTTGATGCTAGTGAACAAAACAAATTGTTTTCAATCCTTTTTTGTTGAGCTCAGTTGCTACTTGTAGTGATACTAGAGGTGAATCCCTCCGGGATTGTTGACAAGGGTCACTGGACTGCAGCTGATGCAGAGAGCAGGAAGAGTGGAATGAGTCGTACCACTTTATCCAAATCCCTTTCTTTTGCATCAGAGAAGAATCCTGAAATTGCTCGGCTCCCAGGAGTGTCCGTGTAATGCGAATCTGTTGGTTGGAAAGACTGTCGATTAGAGAATTACCTAGTGCCGAAGACTGCTTCACCACGGCCAAGCATTGTGGTACAGCTGGTAATCAATCATTGACGGCATCGTAAATAACCTTTCAGAGTTCACCAGTCTCTGCGGTCAGCCACTCCTTCACTCCCCTGACAGACATCCCCTTCAACAAAGAAACCGAAGCCGAGGCCACTGACCCGAGACGTCTGGAATCCGCTATGAGTTTTCTTCCCGAAGTTCATCATAAACAAAGCATTGTTTGCGTAACCGGCACTGGTAAAGATCCCACTCGACGAACTATCTCGAGTCGCATCTGCACTGTGGATCAAAGACATTCCAAGGAACGTAATTTTCGTAGTTTCTAGTTACAACAGCAGGGGAAGTTGGATCCCAGCAGTTGGCACACCAGGATAATCGCACCTGGAAAAATCACGTTCTCCAGTCAAAAATTCATTTGAAAATTAAGAAGTTGAGATGATGTTTTGTCTCAGGTGATGATTCAACGGATAAATTCGGAACTTCCATCCTGGTATTAATGATCCCATGTGGTGGTGGACCATCAGTGATGATCCAATAACCCACACTAGCAGTAAAGATCCTAGACCCAAGTGGTTTTGCTGGAAACCTCATGGGAGGTACAGCGGATATGGGCAACTTTACACCTAAATATGTGCGGTCGTCAACCAACGATGCCTACCACATCAAGGAAAGCCTTCTGAATCTTGCATCGGATTTGGGGTCACGACCATTCTCGATTCGAGCTTATGGATTATCCATCACGAACCAGCATCATCCATTGAGAATCAGCAAATCAATATTGAGGTAGTCGATGTATTCCGAAAATCAGTTTGGCTTGCAGAGCCACTCGCTTCGAGTGGATTATTCTCTTCAATGCGCTGTTAGTCTAGAATCATCCTGATATTTCGGTGAACATTAGTCGCGGATTGATTGCTATTTTAATCCCAACACAGAATTCGTTCAATAAAATTGCTGTTCAAGATCCTATCACCAATTTACTTCTGTCGATTCATTCAATTAATTCCATTCTATAGTTCATTCATTCTTCACACTGTTATTATTTTTATAAATTATTGAATAATAATTCTTCCTCGAATGAAACAAATCAATTAATTAGAATTTACACGAAATTGAGATTTCCATGAAAATACAAATTTCAAACAAACAGATCTGTTCTAATTGGAAAATAGGAATTAAAATTTTAATTTGGTTCAAATAGAGAAATCATTCCACCGCTGGCTAAAAATCCTGCCAAGTTCAATGAGCATTTAGCAGTAAAACATTTTCCGCACTGAAAGTGAATAAGTATTTACCTAATCTCCCTGAACAATGTTAACTATAAATATCTATGAATCCCAATGAAATATGGAAAATAATTCACACAACTCCTTTTACCTTCCCACTAAATAATAATTATACGCAGTCCATTGGGGCTTTGTTGAACGTTATCAGTAGTTGTGAATGCGTAATCGAATCGGCCGTGAATCTCACGGGGATTAAGTGAACGTAATCGGCTTCTCTGTATTTCGCCCACTAAATCGGAATGGTTCGTATCAACTGGATGATCCCACCGCATTAATATTATGTTGTTTTTCTTTCTCCGGTGCATTACCATTTTTATAGCCATTTGATGAGCCTTTAATGCCGAGTAATGACGGGAATATTGTGGAAATCAATCGTATCACTCGTTGTCAATTTAAATATTTATTTTTTATTAATTCAGGGATTTGTTTATTTGTTCGAGGGGTCGAGGGGGCTGATGTAAATATTTCTCGGTCTTTTTTTTTTATCTTTGGGGGGAGGAAAATTCTGGTAGTGGACGAATTAATTTCCTGCTGCCCTTTAGAGGCAGTTTGAAACATCTAATGGCTCATCTCGGAATTTTAGTGAACGTCTCAATCAGGGAATGGATTTAATGTTTGACCATTTGTGACAGGTGTATGGGGTATTGGTTTTCATTACTCATTATGTCGTCTGTTAAAATTTCTAATTCGACGGGGACAGGTGGAATAAAAGATTTTTAACGCTGGGTTCAGGAACGCGGAGAGAAATATTCAATAAAAATTGCGTAAATTAATTTTAAAGTAATTTTTAATCTGAATTATCAGTGAAAAATTACGATTCCGTGACATAAATTATTCGAGTCGATTCCGTAATCGGTACACGATCTGAAAGTCCCGTAATTTTGACAATATATTTCTCTCCGTGTACTCAGGAATAATTTTAAAACCCTTGCGCTCATGGTTTATTCCTCAAATTAAGATTTATTTTATGTTGCATGGTCATTAAGTGGGGGTAACTCCTCTGTATGTCGGACATAAAATTTCAAAAGGTCGTACAATGGGGATAGGAGGTACAAGGAGCTGAGCTTAACCATGAAAAATGCGTAAAGGTGAGTTTGTACCGTGCGATAACACAGTTTAACGATTTATCACGATTTCACGGTGACATTCGATAGGTGGTGGTACATCAATAAGTAAATGGACGAATTTATATCATCCGGAATGTTGAAGAATTGTTGATAAAGACAATTAATCGAGCAGAAGGTGAATCATGGAGCCTTGGGTACCACTGGGTAATCCCCAAGTTTCAGCTCAAAGCATACTATCAAATATTAAACTTGAGTTTGAAATTTTCAGGCAAGACAAATACCCCACTAACGCTGCTGGAAGAATTTTATTTGTCTTTATCATGAGGTAATGTGAACATTTTGAGTGCTCGGGTGAGAGGTAAAAATCTACAGAGTGAATAAACATCACGAACTGATTCTGCTGCTCAAGAGAGAATAAAAGAGGAATAAGAGAGTGAGCTCAAGAAAAATACTAAAAAATTCCCGCCAGAGAATTACACTCTCTGGAATAAAATTGTTTATGCTTTTCTGTCGGTGAATCAGTCATAAATTCTGGGTCATACCGGTACCAATAATTGTCGGAATCCTAATGGAAAAAAAAAATACTATCAATTACTAAAACGATGAAACAATCATTCAGGTTTAAACAATTAAACTCATTAAACAAACTTCTCGATGTTAACGAAAAAGGAATAAAAAATCTTGAACAACCAATTTTTTAAGTGGCATTTTATTTCTCAGCGGAGATTTCTCGGAATAATCGAGTTAAATCGAGGGAGCGGTAATATCGAATGCTCATGGGATAGCCAACACGTGTATTAATAGACGATAGGAAAATCGTGGTGTTCGTGAGAGCAACCTCCCTGATATTTTCACGCTCGAAGTAGCGGCTTGAGGGTGGAGTGGGTGTGCGCTAATTAGTCGCGAACGATTCGCGAAATGACCACCACCAAACGATCCCAGTGGACGTCAACGCGGAGTCACGTTTACCGCAAGGATAACCGCAGTGTGCGTTGTAGGTGACTGCTACGAAACATTGCTATGGGTTATGCATGAATGTTCGCGTTAAGGGTGAATTTTCAGCAAAAAAATCTACCTCCACTGGGATTCCACCTAACAACGTTTACCGTGAATTATAATCTACCATACCCCATTTTTTAACATCCATTTTTCCCATTCAAACTCTACTCCAAAAATTTTCACCTCTCATTTTTCTTTCGTTCGTTTCTTTGTTTCATTATTACATTATAATTATCATAACAATCCTGATATTCTATTGAAAAAAAATATTACGTTATTAATTTCTCCTTAACATGAATTTTTCATTTAATTTATATTTTATAATACTATTTATAATATATAATTACAACTATTATATTATAAAAACGAAAAACATAAGATGAGGACGTTTTAGATAGAATTTTAAGGGAGAAATATTTTTATATTCATATTGACAATTGTAAATAAAAATGTAATTGTTTTTCGGTTTCAGTGGCAGTAATAATAATGATAACAATATACTCTTATATGAATTGAAGAATAGATGAAAATTAGTGAGTAAATATTGAAAGGAAATGTAAAATGTTTGTATTAACAAATAGAGATGATGGACATGGAGTTGCAGTGGGTTGGGAATTGTTTCTATTTAATATAATGCATACAACAATAAATGAATACTTCAAATAAACACACCCTGCGGTATTTCATTAGCAGTATGATAACATCTCATGCATAGCCAGAACGAAGTAATGAGCATACCACGCTCATCTCCAAAATTGAGTGAATTTCCCTTTGGTGTTTTCCCAGAGACCGTGAAAGAGATGATACCCACATTTATCTCCAACCCCTCCTGCCATCGCTGTATACAATTTTCGTGGTGCGTTAATTGCCAGCGGGTGTACGAGTGGGCCCTCGAGACAGTGAAATAAAAATGTTCAGGTAAAAATTTTCATCTCGTAAGCGGATCTCAGATATTGTACTGAAGAGGTGGGGTTAATGCTTCGTGTTATTTTTTACACATTTTTATTCTTTCATGATATCGCATCCAACTTTGCTGAGACTACCAGGCAGAAATACTATTGAGTTTAAAAAACTCAGGGCTGTATCTCATCTCAGTTAATAAAACAAGGGAATAACGTGAAGAGATTAAAAATATCTGGGGATGGGGGTTGGAATTAAATGAGAGGAGACATTTTACTGCTGGAACGATATTAGAAGACATAAATTCAGGTGGATGCATTTCCAGGGGGGAAAAAATATTCAACGCTGGACTAAAAATGTATCTGGATGCTGTGGGGATGGAGTGAGTGTCTCCACTGGTCTCGTTTTCATACACAACAATTTATGGTTTTTTTCACTCGACTGTGAAGTTGCGTTACGTTTTTTCCTTTGTCGCTTTTTTTTTTGCAAATTTTGGTCGCGGGTTGAGTACGGGGGAAGATAGTGGAGTGTGTAAACTTTCCGAGGCTCTTCCTTTTTCGTTTTTCCTTTTTTTTTTTTAGAGTAATAGGTGGGGAATTTTCCGCTGGGGACGCCTTTCATTTTTTTTGCCTGCTCTGGTAAAAAGGAGTGACGCAGCCTCTGAGACATGTAATATTGTTGGACGATTATCGAGGAAGCGGAAAATCCGCATGGACGTTTTTTAACGAGGGCAGATGGGCGACGTGATGGCGAGTGTTGAAAAATTTTGGTCCAATTTTTTGGAATTGTTTTTCAGTGGAGAAACTCCGGAATCTCAAGTTTCCCAGATTTCTCCGTTATTTTATTAGAAGGCAGAGATTTTTTATTTACTGGCAATAATAACATTTATTGTTAACTTTTTGATATTCACTAGAATCATTGTAAAAAAGAATTAATCATAACGAATTTTAATCACAAATTTTGTAATAATTTTAGGGAATATGTGAAATAATTGTTATTGGTTTCATAAATTGATCATCGATTCTTTCCTTCAAATAAAAACAATTGAGTAATAAAATTTGAATAATCCCCGCGTAAAATAAAATATAAAAATCGTCATCCAATTGACTGTAAAAGAATTCCTTGAAAATGATATTTTTTAAACAAATTTGCAAATAATTGAAGTGAAACGTAAAATTTTCTTCAATATTTCAATGAATCTCATGCGGACTATGAAAAAATCGATTGGATGCGGTGCGGAAACAGATAAACGTAATAACGATCAGTGGATTTCCTCATTTCAATCTAAAATTTGAATCTACCCCCGGATGAGTAAAAAAATAACGTCGTTCTCTCAAATCGAATCCTCAGCTATTCACCCGAAGAAAAATCGGCCACCTTATTCCCGGATGTCGTTAAGTTTTATAGTCCAGAACGTTTGTACGTTTATAGTCCTTCTTGCGAGTAACTGGCACTCACTCGAAAATCTGTCCCATGTTGAAACACTCCCCGAGTGTCACCCACCCTGTCCCTGACGAAAATTACACCTGCACCACTTGGCCCACCTGATTTGTTGATATGGGAATAGCCAGTGCAATATCCATTGATAAATACATATAGTTTCTCTCCATTCAATAAGGTCAAGAGCTTCTCATCCCCCTGTAGTCTCCCTGGCTTTAATATTTCCACAGCTGAGGATTTCCGGCTGAAATTCACGTGTACCGCAGACTCTTAGAGGAAAGTGCTCCCTTTGCCGACGTGAAACCCATGATGATGCTATTTGAAAGTGTAATTTCCCTCGGCGATTTTTTAACCCCACCTATGAATAAAAAAAAACACCGCGAGAAAATTCGCAAATTTATCGAATACACCGAAAAAAAAAAATTCACTAAGTGAATACATGAATTTTGTACGAGAATTTCCGTTTTAAATTCTCACCTGAAAAAATTTATTGAACATCTTGATTCAATTATTTTAACTTGAAAAATCAAGAAAACTGAAAAAGAAAGACAACACTGTTAATTTTCCATAATTTTTCATAAATTTATCCAATTTAATCCAATTTATGGTATTCTAGACATTTTTATTGAATTTCAAAAAAGTTCAGCAATAATGAATATCAATTATATTTGGAATAAATAAAAATGGAGTTCAGTAGATGTCTTATTGAAATTTAATTAATGACCGGTTATTAATTTCTGTTGACGCCACAAATGTGTGGTTCAGACTCAGAATGACGGAAAATAACGCAATGTAGAAGTGAAAACGACGGAATGCCTTCCAAAGAATTTCGTTGATGTTACGAAACGTGCGCCGAGCAGTACCTAAACTTCAACAAACGAGAGTTTGAGAACACATCCTTAAAACTTTCCCCCCGATCGATACAGCAAGACCCCCCATTTTCAGATACACCAGTTTCGGAACATTACGGCATTATCCCCACGTAATATGATCCTAATGATGCATTATTTTCCCCTCAACTGGAAACTTGTAAAGTTGCGTGATACTCGAAGTGAAAGCAACTGGATATTAGAAACCAGCACTCCACATCTCATCCCAACAATTTCCCCGAAAACCATATTTTTTCTCTATTCTGCCAGGAGGAAAATTGCGTGCTGCCACGGGTAATCAGAGTGCTGAAGTACTGATATCTCAAAGTTGGAAATCTCAGAGAGACTTGAGTTGTCTCGGTGAAAGGAAGTCTAAGCCGTTCTGCTTTGGCCTTTCATCTAGATGTGCACCGGGAGAAAAAAATTGGATTCATCGGAGAGACAACTCCAATGAAACAATTCAGAGTTCCATCAGAACAATTGCGCGTGTATTTAAAGAAAATAAATAATCAGTGGAGTTTATCCAAAAACATATCCCACATAACGATCCTCTAAAGCAATATAAAGATGATAATCGTAAGTTAATCAGAATCATCTAAGAATGACTCAATTGCAGACGTAAATTTTTCCCAAAATACAATCGACTCTCAAGTAAATGGATCTTCGGCAGGCATAATTTTTCTCTCAGTACGTATATCGAATAAAATAGTATGTTGAACTGGTGTGAATTAGTGGAATGGCCATTGACGATCCGTGAAAGAATTTGGAGTAGTGAGCACAGGGTATCCAATTTAGAATTCGATTTCCAGTGCCGTCAAGGACCTCTCGTTTAGCTTAGTATATGGTAATCTCATTGAACATAGTTTCTAACTTTGGCTTCGCACCGCCAGTAGCCCAGGATATTGGCTGACAAGGACAAACCGTGTTTGTGATGGAGATCCCAAGGCTTCATACAGTTTGATCCTCAGTTCTATCCTGAAGGTACTTGCCAGTCGCATCCCACCCAGTTTAGCTGTGTGTACCCAAAGGTACCACCCAAGCTGTTCATTCCACGTGCCTTTGTGCGCAAAATCGAGCTCCCCTCCTCATTCTGTGTGCCAACATCCTCCAGTTTCTCTCTATATTGAGCCAATAGACCATCTCACCTGATTTCAACAGAAATTAACGGATGGAGGGATGATTAAAAGGTCCAACGGAACATCAGTGACTCGTCGAATTAATTAATTATTCGGTGTTCTGAAGAGGCAGATCCAGAATTAATCTTCAGAGCTCAAATTTCAAATTTTTCCAACTGCCGAGTCATAAGGGTTTTGATGAAAATTTCAGGAACTCAAATCGTCGATTCATTTTTTATTGATTACAAAATCAATTGAATTTAATATTAGATTTTCAAAATTGATGGGAGGAGTTTGAGTATTTGTTTGCCTGGGAATGGTTCGAAGGAATTAATTTATTATACAGAGCCCCGACGACTCGACGGTCAAATCCAGATTTAATTTTGAGAACTCAAAGTTGGAATTTTCACACCGACTAATCCATACAAATTTTTATGATTTTAATTAACAAAGTTCTAATAGAATTATAAATCATGAGTTTCGAAATTCAAGGAACTCAGGTAACCAATGAATTTTTAATTAATTACAAAGTCAATAAAATTTGATATATCATTTTCTGACTAAAGTGAAAAAGTCAAGTATTTCTTCTAGCCGCAGGGAAACAAAAATTCCGCCAAATTCCCGCCGTCGGCTGAAATATTTATTCACCCAATAAACTCCAATCCAACAAGAGCGTAATGAACAATTAACCAATTGCCTTCTAATAATCAAGCAATTGCCCCTGATGGCCCTAGTAAATTTAAATGGTCCGTACTTACCGCATCCACTGAACCCCAGAGTCTCACCTACACGAGTCCCACATCCACCCACTGCCCACTCCGTATTTACAGTATACTCACCTCTCGGAGCCCCCAGGCCCCAAAACAAATGGACCAGGACTCCCGTGAATACGTGGATATATCGCCCTCTCCCACAGGAGAAAACCCGATATTCAGGCTGACATGTCTGGAGGCTAAGACCGACTGAAAGAAAAAACTCGGGGAATAGAAAAAAAAAAGTAGTAAAAAATGAAATAAATGGCCAACTGGTGCCCGGTAACACGACAACGAGACATTCCCCTCCCTTTATTCATGTTGGATTAAATTGGATTATCTTATTCTCGAAAATTTAAAACTCCAAGTGGAACTATGAAAATACAAGAGGACGTGACATAATTGTTACTTTTTTTTCCTCACAAAGTCATTTCTCATTTAAAAACTTTCAGGTATTCAAGAGAGAAAGACAAGTTGAAACGAGTGGATTTAATTTACATAGAGAAAGAGTTTAAAAGGCCAGATATCGTTTCAACCATTTTGTACATTGGGGTGCTACTGAGGGTATAAAGATGCTCCGAGGATGAAATAGTAAAAGAAAATGCACTGGTGGTCGCGAGTCCTTTCGTAATACGATTAGACCAACTTTACGAGTTGAAACTCCAATGTCGTAACGGCAGAACAACCAATGGGAAGTGAACGTAGTGAAAATTCGTGTCTAGTCGGTGTAATTCTTGGGAGGAGTGCAAGATCATGATTTACTGTCGAGTGCCAAGGGACACGTTTCAAGGGTGTCAATGTATTTTTTCCACCAGTCTATCTATTTCTCCACGGGAATATATAAAAAAAATTATAAATAATCGCGTAAAGTGCAGTAATCTAATCGATTTATTTTAAAAAAATCGTTACACCGAGAAAAAAAAAAGATTTCTGTTCGAAATCTATTTACTCGAGAGAAATATGAATTTTTTATGATTAAGGTGCGATAATAATCATATTTATTTCTCCAGTAAATAAATCCTCAGCGAAAATAAATTTTCGATTTAAAAATAATTTTTCAATTTTTCAATTTTTTATCACTGTTCCACCGGATATCATTTTTTTAAATAAAAAATTAGGAAGTGAAATAAAAATCCTAATAGGACTATATAAAAACATAATCTACAAAAAATATATTCCAATATCTTTATTGTGTGGACAATAAATTTTTTGTATATATTATATTTAAACATAATCAATAGCTGTTTAAATATATTTTGATTACGATTTTCTTTCTACTCCCCCAAAATAATCCGAATTATTGAACTTCCTCGACAACTTATTATCATTAATCACACGATGACTGATGTTTTTCTTTACCCCTGTCACGAGTAATAATGCCCTATCACCGAGAACAAATTTAATGACGCAATACATCTGAGTGAGGATGTTGGTGATCCTGGTTGGCGTCAAATTGCGAATGTTCCAGAAGATGATTATTCGCGAATGGTTCCCATTATTTCCGGTGAAATAGGAGAAAGGGCGAGTCTATAATAAGTTTTCAAAAGATAGTGGTAAGTAGGCAACTTATCTCGGTATGGGGTGGAAGGGAGGGATGATGGTGATGAATAGCAGAAGTTTTACCTCCCCACTTATCGCACCGAAAGGTTGAGTCTCGGTGGGTAAATTTTTTTTTCACAATGAAAGAGTATAATTCAGACATATTGATTTGAAGAGATCATTACTCCCCATCATCATTGCTCCGACCCAGATTATTCCCTCCACCACCTATCCCAAATTTTCTCTCAAATGTGAATAAATAATTCTCTCCTTTATATTGGCAATAATTATTTATTATGATTTATAACAATTTGAACGACTGAAAAAAATCGAAAATAAAAATGATAAAGAAATCAGTAATTGGAACATCATTATACATCGAAATATCGTAGTCCAGTACAGGCATCATACAAACGAGTCCTTATCCTACGGAAGAATATCCGAATCAATTACCGGGTCTGTAAGCCCCAGACACTGGATAAAAAATATCCATCTGTCAAAAGTGTCCCTGCGGTCGCTTCTCCCCAGATAAAAAAAACATCCTCCCAAAGAATAAAAATTGTACTAGCCCACCTGACCCTATCTAATTACGAGTACAGAAAAAAAAAGTAAGAGTACAATTAATAATGGTTGTAGAACGGGAAAAAAAATTTGAAAAAAAAAAAAATGTTCGCACTCAACGAATGCTACTCCCCTGAGGACTCTTGCTCTCCTGCAATCTCTGTCTCGTCAAACTAACAAGGTCCTTCCTCTGAAGACTAATGAATTGAATATTCTGTGGATTCTTCCCCCCAAGAATGCGATAAGGCCTGTCAGCCCCCTTTAAATCAATCTTCGATAAGACAACAGCATCGTTCCTCTTTTTCGTCAGATCCATGGCATTATCCCCAGCTGAATCACCAGCAGATCGATGCCTCTCACTACTAATAAAAGAAGTTTCAATAGAAACACCGCCTGTTGACTGCTGACCCTTAGCCACTATATTTTCCCTGTGCCCCCCACTATGGGCACCATCATTACTCCAATTATCATGTTTTCCTGGTAAACTTTCAGTTTTAGCGTGAGCATTTCGCAGATGAGTGAGCAGTGAATATTCATTAGCAAATTGAATTCTGCACGTTTTGCAGTAATAAAAGAGAGTTGATGGATCAGAATCATTTTTAGAATTCACCTGCCAAGCCAAATGATTCTTGAGACTATCCTGATTGCTCTGACACTCACCCTGAATACTGGAATTATAGGGAATTTGGGCACTAGGTTTATAGGGAGCGAGACGAATGCTGTGAGCTGTCTCGAAGTGATTAACAAGATAATCAACGTCCCTGCACTGTATGTGACAGATATTGCAGATAATTGGACAAATTGATGCAGCAACCTGACTTGGACGATGAGCAGTTGGTTGTACCCTGGCCTGAGCAACAGTTGGCTTGATAGCAGCACTGAGAGGTACCACTGAATTCATTGGAACAAGATTCTTCGCCGTCGGTGGTTCACTAGCCTCTTCCTCGTCCTCAGTCAAGTCAACCTCTTCAACGCTCTTCGTATCGATTCCCTCCTGGATCTCGTCCCTCTCCACTGGACTCTCCCTGCCAGTTTTCCCATCAATATCTGCCATATCGTCGTCAGTCAACCTGACATTCAGATCATTATGAATATGAGCGAAGTGCATGTGTTTGGAATTTTTCGTTGCAAACGCCTCGTCGCACTGCTCGCAGTAGTACATCGGTGTTGCATTGTTCCTTCTCTTGTGGTGTTTTCTTATGTGCGAACGAAATACCCTCGACCACTTGAATCTCCTGCCGCAGACCTCGCAGATGTAATCACCAGTGTTGGAGTATCTTATCAGGTGATTCTGGAGGGTTTTTGCGCAGGTGAATACAAGCTGGCAGACCTCGCACTTGAGGATATTCTCGGTGATCGCATTATCCTCAGGTTCAATCGTCTCGTTCTCCTCGGGTTGATTGTTCGCCAGTTTCTCGTACTCGTCGAGACCAACTGAGTAGATATTCGCGATGGAGAAGTTGCACGGGTCTTTGTCAGTGTGATAACTGTAGCCACTGTTGTCCTGCGGGTGAATACTGGGAAGATTAACAGTCTCCAGTGGCTGGGGTGCCACCTCGTTGACAGATATTTTTGGCACTTGATAGTTCTCTTCCGGTTGATATCCGTACGTAACTGGTCCATGAGTGATCTTGTGGCTCTTCAATTCGAGCATCGATGTGAATCTCTCGTCGCATATTGCGCAATTAAACTCAATATTGACAGTCTGAACCTCTGGAAGGCCCACGTCGTCCTCATCCAAAAGGACAACGTCCTCGTCAGGACCAGGAGAGCTCTGATCACCTGATCTGTTGAGATTAATGTCCTCCCCCGAGTCTCTTATCAATTCATTAAGAGTGCAGACGTTCTCCAGACAGAACTCTGAGGGCTGATTCGTTGGATTGTCATGAGCGTGTTTTATGTGGGATATCCATGAGGTCTTCGAGGATATTCCTTCGCCGCAGATAGGGCACTTGCCCTGGGGCAGTACACGATTTGAGTGTGACGCCCTCAGGTGCTCTTCAAGTATCGATACTGATCTGCACTTTCTACCGCACTTGTCACACTGGTATTTTCCATCATTCGAGTGAAGATTCTGGTGCTGATCAAGCAAAACAATACTGGCAAATCTCTGCTCACAAGTTGCACAAACAAATGGATCCTCGGTATTCACTGAGTGTCCACCATTTATAGCTGAATCACTGGCTAAATCGTGAACGTGAAACATGTGAGAGTGCAAGTGAGATTGATACATGAAACCCTCACTGCACACTGGACAGTGATGGGTATAGGCCTGCTGCATCTCCTTAGAGTAGTGCTCGATTTTCCAGTGAAAATGACACCTGAATTTACCCCAGAATTTTTTATCACATATGTGACAGCTATACGTCTCATCGTCGAAATAGTACATACTGTGCTCGATGAATCTCCTACGACTCTGAAATATGAGTTTACAAATTTTGCACTTCATCTCGTAACCAACTGTTGGCTCAATGAATTCATCGATGTTCCTGATGATTTGATCGTGATGGACGTGCAACAGGTGGGCACGAAGACCTGTCTTCTTGGCGAATGCCTGTTCGCAAACTGGACACTGAATTCTTGCATCTGACGCCTCAGGGCAGTGCGCCGTTTTTCTGTGGCTGTAGAGAAGATTTCTCGATGGGAATAGAGTACCACAGATTTCGCAACGGCTGAAGTCCCGCTGATTGTACATCTTCACATGGCGTGAGAGACCTGCAGCTGCTTGGAAATTAATATTGCAGATGGAACAGGGATGGGCTGGAACTCCATAGGGCACTCTGGTGTCCCACCAACGTTTCTCCGGAACTGGTCCCTGTCCTGGGGATTGTTTTCGAGAGTCTTGGGTACTCCGTGCCTCGATTCTCACTGAACTATTCTTCTGACGATGAGTCTTCTGGGCATCACTCTTCGGAGTCTTAGGTGTTTTAGCAGGCTTGACAGTCTTGGCAGTCTGGATAATCGTGGGTGACTGCATTAAATTCACTCTTTTGTCATGTTTTCTTGGAGATGTCCGCCTCGTCATTATTGGCTCGTTTACCTCAGGCACTGGGATCTCCTGGTGAGCTTCCTGAGGAGTTTCTTGGAGATTCTCTTGAGTATCATCTTGCGCAGTCTCCCGGGTATTGTCATGAACGTTTTTCTGGGGAATGTCCTGTGGATTCTCCTGGGGTGCATACGACGGTGCGAGTCTGCAGAGACTCTGATGCTGTGCCAGACAGGATGCCAGCCAGAATCGTTTTTTACAACCTGTGCAGAAATACTTTTTTCGGTATTTTTCACACGGCCCTCTAGGATCAATGGGTGAACGATCCTGTTTAGACTGAATAATCTTGACACAGTGGAGCAGCAAGTGATTCTTCAATTTCCTGTAATTACCACACCGTATCCGGCATACTCCGCACTCATCCTGACTTGCATTAGTGTGAAAGCACAAGTAATGATTAATCAGCTTCTGTTTTGTGGTGAATCTGGTGCGACAGATACTGGACCTGAATATCTCGAGTCTCTCAATTTTTCCTGGTGGCCGGTCAGTGAGTACGTCGGGTGCCTCCAGCTTCTTCAGAGCGATCTCGAGATTCTTAAGTTGGAGATCAATAGACGATACATCGTGAGGCATCTCACTGGATGTATCCTCCAACTGATTCATCTCAGTCTCACTTACTTCAAGACCTTCGGGAACGTTAATCCTACTTAAGGGTACATAACAATCCCGACAATTGTATTTCATCTGCAGAAGTGTAATTTTCCTAGTGGCTAGAACCATCGGGGTTCCGTTCTTCGGAGTCTGAGGTAAAGAGGCTTTTCTTCCGGGTGTAGAAACTCTCTTCTGTTTTGGTTCAGTCTTTGGGTCTGGCTCCTGAATGTCACTGGATTCAGCTACAGGTATCTTGACAGTTCGCCCCGACCTCAAGCACCTTGTCTCGACGTCCATCGACACTTCCTGGGGATCAAGTCTTCGTCTTTTCATGGGACTCGTCTCGTAGTCACTGAGGAGTGCCTCAACTTCCTGAGGGACTGCATGAATTTGGACGAAAGGCGCACTCGTGGAGGGTTTCGTTGAGTTTGTCGAGGGAATTACTTTGGTGATCTGGGTGGATCTTCCAGTCTTTGAGGATGTAGGCCCTGGCTTGGTGGCCTTGGGAATACACAGATCCCTGCGATTGCGCACCAAACGGGCTCTCTTTCGTTTACGTGCTGATCTCCTTGGTTGTATCTCATTATCACTCACTACCGATTGCTCCACTCCACGACGTTTCTTCAATTTTTCATTGTTCTCCATGTCGTGGTAATGGAACAAGTGCATCTGTAGGGGCATTTTATGGGTGTAGGTGAGGGGACAGTGGTGGCATTTATAAGGTGAATGCGGCCAGGCGATGTGACGGTGCGCCGATTTCCTGTGGGAGAGCAACTGATGGGGAGTGGCTAGGGATATTCTACACACGTGACAGACTATACGTTTTTTAGAACCGAATTTAAATTGATTCATGTGTCTTGTGAGAGCACCTCGATCGTTGTACTGTACATAACACACTTGACATTCGTAGAATAATGGGGTGTGAGTGGATCTAGTACGGAGTCTACTGTTTTGGAGTTCACTCCTGTTGTTCAGGAGAAATTGAGCTAGTTTTTGGGAGTGTCCGTACTTGTGACTTCGTTTAGGTGGCTTTTTGGTTGGATTTTGGGAATGTACGAGTGAACTTGCCGATGAGTCGTAGTCTGGTGGCTCTTGGGGTGATGGGGCATCTCTCCGGGGTGATGGGAGACTCGTCGAGGGTGGAGGTGTGCGCACTCTGTCCTCTGGGTCTGCCGGCGTCTCGGGCTCTGGACTGCTTGGCTCCAATTTTATCGGCAGCTCCAAAGGGTCCACCTATTACGGCAACAGGATTTTAAGGAATACCTTGAGGTTTCAGCGGTTCATCAGGGGAGGGGAGGACAGCCCCCATCGAAAAACAATTCTTTTCATCATGGGTTAATGAAAATATAGAAAATAGGGAATGGGTTTTGAGTACTTGAAATGCATCAGCAGCGAGCAATTCGAGAGCAATTAATTTTGTTGAGTTCATTCGAAGATTTGGAGGAATATCTTGGAATCTTAGGGGGGCAGCGAAATTTTTGTAGAGACCTTTTTTGGAGGGCTTAATTAAAGGTCTGAAAGAAGTCCTGAAAAAAATTTCGATATCTTTCTTGGATTCTGAGATATTCGTCTCTTTGCTTGTGACATGTAATAATTATGAATATGTAAAGAATGTAATAATTCATAAATCCGTTAATAGACTTTTTAGATAAGCTCTGTATATTCTGAGAAGTATATGGAATTGGCCTGGATTCATCCTGGAATTTTTCGATGGGGGTGACTGCCATAATTAATCTGTTTAATGATTTTCCCAGTTGAAAAAAAGAGTCTACACACGAGTATTTCATCTCCAACGATTTCATATCCCGAAAGACAGAAAAAATCGGATAAAAAATCAAAGAACATAATTTCCATCCCTCAAAGTTTTTCAAAAACCTCAGAAAATCCGAAAGACATGCAGAAATATTTATCCCAAAATTTTTTAAATCCACAATTTTCCCTCCAAGAGGAGTCCCTCAAAATATCTGTACCTCCTTCAGACACCGAACACCAAATGAGAGAGAAAAAAATAAAAATAATCGTTTCAAAAATCAAGACATCAAGACAACAAACATTCTCATGTATTTGGAGGACAAAAAAAAACTGTATCCTCAAAAAAAAGCATCAAAATTTCTCTCTGTACATGCCAGATCCCCTTGGAGTAACCGAAAAGTTATTGTTTTTTTTTTTCAAGACAGAGTAAAAAAGTCATTAGTCTAAACCATAAAGAAATAATTCAACAAACCTCGTCAGCTGGTGGATCAACCTGGAGGAGACTGGAGGATCCCCTGTAGATCATAGCACGAGCCATTGTGCACAACAATTGATTCACATAAACCGTTAATTAATTATCGTTTTGCAATTGTTCGAGTGTTGTCAATGGAGTGTTATAGGTTATGCCTTGAGGTCGTGAGCGTCAAAACGTACAGAGCACATTTCGTTAATCTCTAGTATCGAATGCATCGATACTATTGTCACAATATTTGTTCAAACAATTTGATGAACAAAAAACTTCGCGGTACAACGAACCACTATAGATTGTTTATTCGCGATTTTGGGAATTGACGGTTATATTGAACAGACGCTGGTCACGTACACATGTGAGCGACAAACCGATGCGTCGGAAAAACGCGAAAATTTCCCTTTATTTTTCCGTCCGATCCTCGTCAGGACGAATTTTTCGTATGAATTTTGTGCCGATGATAACGGAGGTGTGAGTAAACAACTGTTGATTTGTTTTTTTTTTAGAAACGCCGAGGATTCGGTTGTGAATGTCAACGAAATGTCTGGGGATTTTTTCAATTTTTTTTTGTCTCGGGGGATGAATTTCTGGTGGATTCAAGGGAAAATGACTTTGCGGTGATGATTGAGGGGGGAAGGGCCTTTTGGGGACCCGGGAGGATTTTTTTTTATAAATATATTTAATGGTGCGGGGCTTATCGACCGAAACTGCATTTGTCGGTGGCGCCATCTTGTGGCGGCATTTTTACGCGCGAAATGGTTAGTTCAATTATTTTTCGAGTGAAGAAAGGTAAGGGCATAATAATTGTCGGGTGGGATTTTTTAAATTGGGGGTATGTGGGGGTGGGGAAAGAGTAATTATTTTTTATTTTCCTAGTGACTTGAAGGCTGGGATATACACTAGGAGGCGAATAAATTATATAAAATTGAATTTTGGAAAAACGTTACTTGCGGTGAGAGCGATTTTTACTTTTATTTTTCAATTATCAATAAAATAAATATGGAGAATAAATGGGAGAAATTCAATGAAAAAAATTCACTTTTCTCCCCCCCAAAAAAAATCACTTTTCTCCCCCACTGAGATCGAAAGGAAATTTTTTGATTTATTTGTTCTTTTTCGAATTTTTCGAGAGTTTTAATATCATCCATGAATGAATGAATCATCACCCGTGAATATATGTAAAATTAACGATCATTTGAGGGAAGAAATGATTTTTTTTTTAATCACTTCTTCTCTCAATTTCTTCTGATTTCTCTTTTTTCGACTTCTCCAAAAGTTTTAACATCAAACGGCAATCGAATAAATACAAAATCACTGGATACTTGATGAAAAATATTAATTAATCCAACAATATCCCGTGCACCCATAAATGGAGCCGTTTAATTTTCCCAAATTCTCCCAGAAATTCCCACACCCCCGAAATGAAACACTTCAAATGTGCATTGAAAAACCCAACATCGACGTTAACCAACTCCCGAAAATGTAAATCATCGCGGGCTTCGACGTAAGTTGGAATGGTTTCCCTCGTCACGTACCCCGCGCAATTGGCAATCGCAATTTCAGAAAGTTATCCAATATCCCCATCTACAATTTCACCTTGACATAAAAAAAAATGAGACGCAGAAAAAGCCCTGAAACCGAGTGAAACTCCACGAGCTTTTTTTTTCCTCCCTGAAACTTCATAAATTGAAAAGCAATCCACCATCACCGATTTCTGAGCTAATAAACTCATCCGTGAATTTCATTCAATTTTCTATTCAGAATCACTTGGTGCTGGGCTCATAGTTATTAGTGTTCGTTGATTAACTACTGCTGGGGTGTCAGAACGGTGAACGGTTCGTGCTGAATGAGAGTTTCAACGAAAATGCATATATACTCGTGTTGGCCGGTGTAAAAAGGCAAATTGCGGACAGTGGAGCTAGGTGGGTGGTGAGGGGGTGGGGAAGGGGGGGCGTAAAGAGACGCGAGGGGAGGAGTTGGTGGACGAGGGAAAAGAGCGATTCAATTTGCTCGAACAAATTTGATCGGACAGAAGGAGTTTCTCATCAAGAGATGACGTTTCTTTTTAAAAAATCACCACTTCCCGAAATATCAACCCTCAAATGCTTTTTATAATGAAATAATTCATTAAAGTAATGACGATTTTATGGAATACTCAAGTGAAATAATTAAAATTTCTGTCAGATCCCAATTTCATGGGAAACTTGCAATTTGATCAATTATTCATTAATTTAATTGTCCATTTTTTTCAACCCTCAAAACATGAATAAATAGATTGATTTTAATAAATCAATTTTATAAATGAAAAATTTATGGTTCAATTGACGTCATGTAAATTTTCCCAAGTTTTTCTGTTCCTCATCTTAAAATTCAAAAGACACTTCACTCTAGAGAAAATTTAGCTGTCAGGTATTTTTTTATTTAAAGTATGGATGATTTGACGTGTGAAATCTCCTTGGTAATATTTCACACGTCATCCACGATATTTCCCAACTTTTGCTCGTTATCAGGCGTATTTTGTTGGTCCCTCTGATGTAGAATAGTAAATGAGACCAAAAGTACAATTTTTCTAAGCCGATTTGCTTTAAAACTTCAGACGGAATAAAATAAATTTTATAATACGGCTTAACAGATGAGAAAAACTATAACTGTAGGTATTATGTCTGAGTGAGCTTATAAAAAAGAGCGACCAAACCAGAGACCAAACAATTTTTGAGAAAAAAAATAAATAAATAGAAAGAGGTTTTGCTTTAATCTCGAGTACTTTTATTCGTTCCTTCTCCATTTTTATTTTTTTCACCGGGTTTCAAGATTACTCTGCAGTGGGTGTCGTTTACCTATTAATTTCACAAGCTGTAGATTACTGCTCCACTTTGCAGTACCGCGTTACATTAGAAATTGTCGACAACACGAAACACTATAAGTTGTGTTTGTGAACTTACGGAAAAGCGAATGCACACGCCTATTGCAAACCAGGAAATACCATTAAAGGAGAACTGCTCTTTCTTGGTTTCTTTATTACAGAAAATTAGAATGTCGTTATCAAACTCAAAGCACGAAACACGGAAACTAATTATTTTTAATCTAAAAATCAATGCCCCAAACATTCACCACTTCGCTGAGAGAAAAATTTATTATTAAAAATTCCCTATTCCAATTTTTTATCAATATTTATGTAGGATTTTATTTTCAGATATTATTTATGCGATTGTATTCTTGGAAAATGAGGAATGAATATTGGAGTTGTTTAAAGAGGGAATAAGTTTTTTCAATTTTTTTTCTATCGAGAAACTCTTTCGATTCATCGATTGCCGGAGAGTTCCAGGGACTTTCCATAAAATTGAATGGAACTTCTCAATAGACCGGTTTTATAAGTGATAAATGCACAATTGTTCGAGTGGAATACACGAGATAATGAGGAACTTTCCACGGATGATCCGCGGTTTCGGATGGATTAACCACGCGCACATCGTTTTCATTTAATATTTCAATATAAATTATTATTCGGGACTCATTACACCTTACGATGAATAGTTTTCATCAACAAAGTCCCCTATTGTCAGCAGAACGTTTTTTGGTGTTCACAACGAGCATTTAATGTCGAATATTTCGTAGGAATATTGTCGACTTTATGACCTCAATAAATGCCTCATTCAGCAGAAATGAATATTCATAATAATTCGGTGAATACACGAGTAATAAAATACAACACATCACTATTTTTGTCGAGACAATAAAATCATGTGTCTGACTTATTTGGAGTCATGATCTATCCATTTTATCACGATAAAAACCAGTGGATTTATTTTCTACTTCATTTTATAATCATGTTAATCAATTGGCGAAAAAAATTTTAATAAAAATAACCATAACAATTATAAATATCATAGGAAATCTCTAAAGAACGCAGGAAAAGTCGATTAAAATGGATGAATAATTAAAAACGTTGCGGTTTTCCCATAAAATTCCGGAGAATTCTGGAATATTATTTTTTTTTCTAGGATAATTACTGAGGGATAATTAAATTCGAAAAAGTTAAGTTGACGTATCACATGTGAGTAATGAATGAATAATTTGTAAAAACGAGATAATACCGGTAAATCCGGTGTTGGGAGACTTAACGAACGAGTCAACTAACCATCAGTGGTAAACCACCCACCACTTTATTACCTCCACCTTAATCTCCCACCCCCATTTACCCCCCCAACACCCCCTCGCAAGCCAAATATGTTTTCCTCGGTCTGATCCACCGCCATCGACTTCACCACCTATCGTAATCCCATCCCCAGTTTCCACGATCAATTAACCACCGGTACTTAACAATATTAATAAACTACGGCATAACTACTGAGCGAGTTAGTAACAACCCTAACTGCTCCGTGTAACCTTCCCATCAGACTCTCGGCTAATGTGGTTACGCCGTTATTCAACCGACAGCATCGTATCAGATATATTCCTTATAGGAGAATCAGGTTCAGGCACGTCAGACACAAGCCCCAGAAAGTATTGAGAAAGGAATAATTATTTCTCGATTTCTTATATATTAAAAGAAAGTCCGCGGATATTAGTTTTAAAAATTTCGATAAAATTTCAATTATCACTTGTTTTTTTATAGATTATTACATTGTTTAAATATCGATATACAACGTGATACTAATTATCTGGTGATTTTTGATTCTGTCATTCAATTAAAGATAGGAGATAATAATTTGCAAATACTTTGGCAGGCGCGCGCAGCCTCATGTACGCCATGAAGAGAAAAAATCCGTGAGAAATTTAGATTTTTTAATTAATTTCTTTTTTTATCAATTATTGTCGAAAAAATGGACAGGTGATAGAATGATTTCTTCACTTGTTAAAAATATAGTAATTTAAGACGTTGAGTAAATTATTAAGATTTCATAATGTTTGACGATTTTCAATGAATATTTTTTCGCCGCGGTCTGTCCTTGTGAGCGCAATTTTTCCGTCATTTTCATGGTAATTTTATTGAAATTCTCTTCACCGCGTAATTTCCCTCTCACGAGAACTCAATCTTGATGATAACTATCAGAGCTCGTGGGGTTTTTTCTTAACGTCATGCACTTTTCATCGGGTTCTTTTCTCCATAAATTTGGAACGAGGTAGCGGCCAAGCCCAGATGATAAATTCCCGAGCACTATAGATTCATTATCATAATTGCAATTAAAAGTTGTTAAATTTGAATATCAATTGTCGACGGGAGAATGGGCGTTACGCCCGGTCTCACGCTGACTTCATGAAAATGCATTGCAGGACTTCATCTGAATATCATAACACCAGCCTGTCAATTTAATTGTTTTTATATTCGTAATGATGGACAACTTTTCCGGGAAAATTGGACAGAAATGGAAATTACATGTCCACAAGACCTGCGCAGAGACGCTGCCGCCTTCACGTGGGCCTTCAGGACCTTCGTATGAGGCCCATACGTATGAGGCCCTCACCCCATCCGCATCACCCCCACAATTTTTCCTCACAAATGTCGAAAAACCATTCAAAAATTTCCACCGCAGAGGGAATACCGTCTGCAATGATAATTAACTTTTAGACGAGTGCATCCCTTTTAACCCCTAAATAATCAAAAATCCCCCTGAAAAATTAGATTCACCCTCCAACCAAGCAGAATAGATAATCCAGCATGTGAAGAGGTTGATTTTACTGGAATCACGAGGAAGGAAAATACATAAATGATGAAGAAAACTTCACGTTCGACCTACATCCAGGGCTCAAGGAAAATCGAAGCTGACTCAGCCAAGCCACTTGGCGTCGTCCAATAATGTCTCATCTGACAATTTTACCCTTAGTCTATATCGCTAATAATTTTCCGCATCAATTGCCAGTCACGACGTTAATGATTATTTATCGCACCTATGGATTTATATTATTTATTTTTCTTCTCTGCATTGTGCAAGAAGAATCCGCTCAACACCCACACAAAACTCCACGATATCAAAATCAAATTCATTTTTATTCCTGCGTGCGAAATAATTATTCCAGAATAAATCCATTAACTGCAACAACAATTCTATCATTATCAAGTAAAACGGGAAAAATTGCTCAAAAATTCAAATCAAAAAATGACTCAAAGAGATTAAATTCATTAATAGCTGCTCAGTTCTAACACTAAGGATGTCCATTCACTGAAGGATATACCACAAAATAAAAAAATTATCGAACGAAATATTTGGAAATAGTGGAAGCACTAATGAACTATTTCCCAATATTCTCCTATTATTAATTGAAATGGAAAAAATAGCTAATTAATTCGATTGCTGCTCAATTTAAGTGCAAGAATATCTTTGGTAAATTTCATCGTTGCAAGTGATATTATTACCCGAGGAAAATCGAAACAATAGCCGCGATGCATTAGCGGTAAGAGCATTAGTACGTACTTATGATTCTTGTTAACAAAGTGATGAAGTACCCGGAAGGGACAAGTGGTAAGCAGTGTAAAACACTATTCAAATATTCTCATGAATTATGTACCCCAGAGACGGTCTTTCCATCGTGAAGGCTTGAAAACCCCAGATGCCAGGTGATATTGCAGATGTTGCCCAGTGAGATTCTCATGAAGGATTCACCGCTCTACACCAGATTACGATTTGTTGTACTTGACGAAATTAATCCCTTATTCGCATTGAAAATAGCTTCAACGTCTTTCAATTGAAAAATAATCATCGAATTTATTGGGAAAGTCATTGTGACATTCTTGATTTAGATCAAAGAGGATTGACTAAAGTAGAGGCTCAGTTCGTAGTACTGCACCCCAGGAGAGGGAGGGCGCCACACAATGGGGGTGAAAAAATGGGGGGTGGAAAAAATTTGAGTGACTCCATAAAATTTTAAAATTTCAGTAAAAACCAACTTCGTAACGCAGAAAATAACATTCACCCCGTCGACTGAATTTTTCAATATTCTCAAAAAATACGCCATCCAAATGATAAAAAAAATTTTCTTATTCAAAGTTTTAAAAAATTTTTCAAAACTGTTCCCAAGAATAAAATTGTTTTCCCATTTTTTTTATTTCATGAAAAAATATTTCAGAAAATATTTCCAGATATTTTTGGAAAATTTGAAAAAATATTCCGATTACAATTTTTTTTGTACCCGGGTACATAAAATTGAAATATTTGCACATAAATATGAGAAATTACGTGATCAAACTACCTGGTTTAAGTATACTTTAAACTTGACGAAGTACAATGAATATACTTTCGACTAAGTATACTTGATCAAATATATCCTCGCATTTATATTAATATACTGATTTAAAGTACACGATTATAATTATTTTAAGTCGGCCGTATATTTAACTCGACTCGATTAAAAATATATTTAATACTTAAAATCACGCGATTAGCATGCTTAGTTAAAGTATACTTTGTACTTTACTCAAGTATATTAATTCCCACGATTAATTTGCCCGAGTTAATGCAGACTTTTATCAAAAATTGGATGCCCCAGTTTCGCAGTGCCAGAATAGATTTCAATTTCATTAGTGAGAGACACCCTGAAATATGGAGTAATTGTAAAAGAACGTACAATGGCCCTCTTCACCTAATTATCCTTCGACTATAAAGAGAATAATTGAGTGAGTTTCATTAAAACCGATAGACCACAATTTGTCCCAAGATAACTATGATATTCCGTCGAATAAAATTAATTCAGCGTCGATGGAGTCTACCGATTAAAAAGGCCTCCATCCAATTATCGGTGGTGATTCGTTATTGCTGCGGCATAAGTTTCCATTGTGGTATCCACTAATGGCTTTGCCTAATCAAAACCTCTAATGCTAGTGCACCTCAAGCCTTCCCAGTGCATCCGGTTAATCAGGAATTACGAGGAATTTTCATTATAAAAATGGCATATCGAGAAATCGCAAATATCTAGAGGTGAATCGATACTCCCAGATCTATTCCCCGATATTTTTTAGGATTATATATTTTTATCTACTTCATTATCAACAACTATAGCACGAGAACTTCATATTTAAATTCACTCTGATGCTATATTTATTATTTCTGTGGTATAATCGAACGTTGATTTTTGTTTAAATTTTATCTTTTTAACTTAAAATGCATTAAAATTATATTGAGTCCAATTAATCATTCTAAAAATGTTCGGTAATAGTGTAAGTGCTTTACACTTCATATAATTTTCAATTTCTCTGAGTTATTATTCATCTTAATGACTATCAAAAACAAAGGAAAGAATAAAAATTAAGTGGCACTCAATTAGGTTATATACCTGGAAGAAGTAGACCGATCCAAGTCGACCTTTGGTGGGGTTCATACCAGTCGCGTCCCCCTCGCGAACCCTGGGTCATGCTAAGTGCCTGAGGCTTGAAACTTTTTAAAAAAGTGCTTCACCACGCATTGAATTTTTGTAAATACCTCATAATATTGTATAGTTAATAATAAATTAACTGATTTTTGAAAGAAAAGCGAAGTGGGCGGAGGAGAGGGTGTAGGGGATGACTCAGAGATTAAATTAATTATTAAATTCGTAGAATATACCTCAAAATAAAAAAATAATCGAACGAAATAATTAATTAAAAGAAGCTCTAATTAACTTTTCCCGAATATTCCATGTAGAACAATCGATAACAACAATAAACAAGTGACCCAACTGTAATTAGAATTAGCTTTTCACAGAAATTCCAATTATTTAACAAACAGAGAATCGAGGAAATGAAGTCCCGGGAAATTCTCCACCCCAATCATTCTATTGAACAGCTGAGAGTCCATTGTCGATACGCGTACCCGATCAATACTTCATTAAAAAATTCATCGAATACAAATCTTTGGGGCGAGGAATGGGCGCGGAACGGAGTGAAAAAAAAATTCCCAATTAAAATAATGAATTTTAGCGAGCAACCAATGAGGTAGTCGCTCCATTGTTTTGCTATTTGATGTGGTGTTGTGTGATCGGACAGTCAAACATTTCGGTGTAAAACCCTTATCCAGCGAAGAATTCAATTGCCTCCCATTTTTGCCATTTTACAATGGACCGATTCGATTGTAATCAGTGAAATTGCGCAACGAATATTTCATTCCATCCCAGTGTTGAAAATTCAATCAATCAATTATTCATCAGTAATTTTTTAATGTTACCATTCAAAAAAGAGAAAGAATGAGAAAAGAATGCGACGTCATACGAAAAAAAACATTATACTTGATTCAAGTATACTTGATATTTGAGGTAAAGATATTATTGTAATTATTCGAGTACGAACGTATCACTATTATGCTAATGCATAATATGTTGATATAATAATAAAATATTATTTTCCATGCTGGAATAGAATTTGTCGGGAAAATATCTTTCAGTGGGTAAATGTTGAGTCAATCCTAGGAAATTTCATCTATCACTTTCACCGGATGTTACAGATATACCGAAAAAGGACCGCATGATGTAGTTTAACATTCTGTTTCGCGGTTGCATTATAGCTGACGGTATAAAATTTCCCTCTTTGATCAATATCGAGGAACGTATTTCCCTGACAGGGAAATACTCGATTCTGTCAAGTTGATGTTCAATCAATTGTTTGTCGATAGTTTCTGATGCACGGGAAATTGAGCGGGCGCTTGTCGTTGAATTCAAATTTTCCACGAGTCCAAATATTTCAGATATTTTATTTTCAAACGATTTAGAGTAAAAGCGCAGAAACTGAATAAAAATGAAATAAGTTGGAAGTAATTCGCCGATTGCTACACGGAGAGAAATCGCACTGCCCTGATGACAAGTCATGTAAAATTTATGAAAAATCACTGCAGTTCTCCGGAATATTTACTGCGCAAGGGCAACAAAATGTACTGGAGTAATCCTCAATTTTCTCCGGAGTTCATTCGATGTTCTAAAATGTACTGCTAAAAATCTGAAATATTCGTACTAATTATTCACTTTTTACTGCACTTCCAGTAAATTTTACTGCACCTCCAGTAAATTTTACTACACTTCCAGTAAATTTTACTGCACCTCCAGTAAATTTTACTGCACCTCCAGTAAATTTTACTGGATTTCTCAGAACTTTTTCCGTGACGAAGCTGGAAAATTTTACTGGACTGGACCGTAATATTAGAGATTAATTCGCAATGCTCCACGCTTACTGCGCAGTCCAGTAATTTTTCAAGCGATTCTGGTACGAATTTTTCATACAAATTTCTCTCCGTGTAGAAAAAATCGGGCATTTTCATATCATTACAAAAGATGAGACCCGATCACTTCAATAATTGGACGAGTTCCCAAACGGCCGGGAAGGGCAATACCATAATCCCCGAAAAATCTGAAATATCGAAAGATTCAGAGTAGAGAATAGAGCGAATGAACTGCCATTGCGATATCTCGAAAATAAACGGGACTGTTACGACATTGGATTGCGGAAGTGTCCGGACATTATTGAAGTTCAATAATCGCGGGAATCTTCAGTGCGTGGGGTATGAGCAAAGGGGCAGTAACGTACTGGAACAAGAAGCAATCATCCATTTAATTGCAATCAGCATACATCATCGAGCTTCATCAGTCTAAACGATAACAGCTGTATAATTACAGACTTGCTTCGATTAATCCGTAGCATCTGTTAATTCTGATCAAACGCCGAAAAATCGATTGTTACTCGACGGTTAAAGTACACTGAGAGAAATATTCAATAAAAATTACGTGTATTTTCGTAATTCTGGAGCGAAATGTGGTTGTCGGAAATTTTACGGAACTGTCACGTAATTTTTATCTAAAGTCCCGCAATTTTTCCGCGCTGTTCCATAATTTTTATCTGAATTATCGGTGAAAAATAACGATACCGTCACTTAAATTTTTCGAATCAACTCCGTAATCGGTAAGTGAACTGAAAGTTCCGTAATTTTTACTAAATATTTTTCTCCGCGTAGGGAGTGAAATGGAAATTTTTTCCGAGTGTTAAGAGCCAAAAGATTATTTTCAGAAAACATTCAGATATTTTTATGGAAAGCATTTCTGCAGGATGCCTTCAAGAACTGGAAAGAACTGGAGTTGGAAGAATAGAGTGAAAGAGTTGAAGGAAAAATTGAACCGCCGGAGCTGGAATTATTCGATAAAAATGGATTTTGATCGATTGCGCGTCTTTGTGGCTCGAAAATTAATAAAAGAAAAGAGGGAAAACAAATGTGAATACATACGAGAGCGATTCGATATTGAGTCTCGACGGTCTCGACTCGGATGCCAAATACCCGGAGGGTGCATACACCAAGTCTCACCGAGTAGAAGAACATTCTCTTCTATCAGACATGTTACTCTTGGATGAATAAGCCAAACTCCTCTTGAGAACACATATTTGCAGATGTATCTGTCAGTATCATGCAGAGAGGAATTTTCGTTGTAGCTTTCGAGTTATCCGTGAGTGGAAGCAGGGATATAACCATCAGTGAGTCATGTTCACTCAAGAAAGATCGAGTGGGCATTCGTATGGTTCACCGGCCAACGGCCAAGACCAAGTGGTACTAGTGTTTTTTGCATTTAAAAAAAAAATCTCAACGCTTCGATGAACATGTTTCTACACTACCCTGTTTGGTCACCTATCACTTGTACGAGGAATTTTATTTATGCCGCTTTTATAGAAAAATAATCTCCAAGATGAAGCTTCAAGATTTCCATTGTATAATGCAATTCGCTTTTTTTTTGTTGGATTTTCCCCCGTTTTCCCCCGAGTTCAAAATTTACTCTTCTAGAGTTTTTATATTTTCGGATTTAGGAAATATTTATTTCTTTGTTGTTGTGGGACCTTTCCTTTATGTTATGAAAAAAAAGGGAAAGCTCCGGTGGGACTTTCTCATTGCGGGTTTTTCCAAAAATACATCTGGCGACCAGAGAGGGTCAAGAAAGAGAAAAATCCAAGGGTTGAGGGTGGAAATAAAAATTATATTGCCAGCGTGGGCCTTGGTTCGTAAGTCCTCGTTCAGTAAAGTCCCTCTTAACTGTCTAGAGTCTTATAATTTTTAATAATAATTCTCAGTCTTAAAATTCTTCTAGTATTTATTTATTTCGATCTCCGTAATCCAATATTTTTTCTTTCCGATATTCTCGGATATTTGTGAAATAAAACAAATGGTTTTCTCCGTGTTGGGAAAACGCGGGGGAAACTTTCCATCCGAATAGGCCATCACCAATGAATCCCGTGGCTATTCGATGAGCGATATATTGAAATCTCGGGTGCAAACGAGAATTGTTATATCTTCATTGTTGACCGTTCCCATTTGACTAGGAAACGCCATCCGCTACCATCCATTCTCCCCATCGTCAAATTATTCTAATCGGTACAACGCGCGCACGCCTGAATAAATCACACCCGGGGTAAATCCTCAATTTCACCTCATTTCAGTCAACGATTCGGAATAATAAAGAGGTACTTGAACGTTTAATCGTCATCATTAACAATCCAGGGTAGATCATTCGTAATCGTATGATTTTAGCTGTTGAATTTCGTTGGATATCAGATAAACACCACAAACTTGAAACTACTCAATGCCTCAGCGGTTATGCAAATCCATAATGTTTTGGTTATGTTATGTTAATTATGTTTAGAACAACTGTTTATGCAGAGTCTGGCCTTCTCAATGATCAAATAATGCACTTTTTTTTTTGCACACCGGATCTCTTTCACCCTCCGTGAAAATTACCATATGCAAAACTCATGGATTTTCGCTAAACACCGGTGTAATTATACGGAAGTAATGAGAGCCTGTGGTGGATTTAGCAAATCTATTTATTCACTTGATTGTCGTATAAGTGGGTAAATAGTTTCAAAGCAGAAGTCTCCGGTGCTCGTCAAAGGCCTGCTTACCACGTAACATTAGTACTGAGATCTTAATTGCATCAAAGTTGCTAACACGGGGAAAACTGAAACATGTTGGGGGAAATTATTTGGTTTCAAATGGCGTTCATTAAGCCCGTGGGAAAATTAGGTCGAAAAAGATGGGGCAGTCAAGTCGGGAGAAGGTGTGAATTCTTAATTGATACCTAAACCAACCCAACACGGGGAGAGCACACTTTTTTGTCTATTTTTGTTTAGAGAATTATTTGGGAAATTTCAGTGAGTAGTTGAACACTTGTATGTTAATTCTGGGACGTTAGACGTGCGCCGTATTAAATTATCTCGTTGATTAATATATTACGGTGATAATGAGTTTAAATTATTATTGAATCTTCGTGAGCCATGATTAGTTTCCGTAACTTCAGTCTCGATCGGCAATGGCACCCACGGGAAAATTCAATAATTTTCCTAAAAGCTTTCCCCCAATTTCCCAATTTTCCCCGGCGCCTGTGGTACGGACTCGGCAGATAAACTTCGTTAGAGCTGGGTAAATTGAGCCGACGGATGATAAACCGAATATGGGATTCTATGTATTTTGATTTTCCAGGGAATTTTTCACTGGTGGTCAGCAACATACTCTAGAATTCCCCAAATTCCCTTCATTCTGCGTTAATTGATTATTCAAAAATGCATGTGTCTCTTTTTTTCGGAACTCTTTCTGATAATTCGTAATAAATCGAGTAAACGAAAATATATGCGCGGAAAAAGTATACTTTAAACAAGTATATCGATATAATTAATTCAAGTATGTTATATACTTTTCCATTATACTATTGCACTATATTCTATTTTCAATACGATATTAATGAAAAAATATTTTTCAAATAAAAAAAATTTCGACGATTTTTTAAAGTATATTTTTAAAGTATACTTTTTTTTCCCTGTATATGTGTATTTCCTCTAGTCGAGAGAGTTTAGATTTGAAATTCCAAAATTTCTCTGCGAGAATTGAACAGAAAATATAATTGATGTCATTATCTTTTTTTAAATATTATTTACAGAATCTCGAAATTGCTCGACAAGACATTAAATCCTGTGTCGGGGGAGTTCATTGTCCTCCAGCCAGGCATATTCCCACAAGAAACGTGATATCGTTCCGAAAATGGAGTAAGTGCTGAGTCTCTGCTTACCCGAACATTTCAGGGTATATTAAAGATGGTGAATCCAGCGGGTTTATCAGCAAGACCGAGGATGGGTTGAAAAATGGCGCAAGTGAAAGGTTGATGAAGTACCGGAAAATTTCAGCGACAATATCACCTTAATCTTCAATTGTACGAGTTTAAATTCAATTCCAATTGAAAACTTTAACTAAATTTCTCGAATATAATTTGGAACATCAAAAAAAATTTTCCCTGTTTTCCCTGTCAACTATACTATCAGGAATTTATTGAAATTTCATGACAAAGTCGTCTGAATCTTCAATTATTCGATTTTCAATTGAATTCCAATAAAAAGCGATCACCAAATTTCTCATTTGTCTCGAAAAGTCAAGGCAATTAGATTATTGTTAAATGTTAATTGATTTTTCAATGAAAACTTAAATCTTGAGAATTCGGGAAAAAAAGTTGAAAATTGTTAATTATCAGAATATTAACAAAATTAACTGATTCGTCAATAAAGAATTTCCCGGATTGTCAAATATTAGAATATAGCCTCAGTCTTTTATGAATTGATTTTTATGAGAAAAGTTTGGACTGAACATAAACATAAGCAATGAGGTCATGTGGTAAAGGAACTGGGGATCCTTTGTCCCGTGATGGCGATTTTTTTTTTGGTCTCGTTGACCACTTTTAGTCTGCTGAGGCAGGTCATAGAGAACCGACATGTCTTCCTCATTCCATTTTTAATAGATTAAAATTAACGTATTTAATCCACTGTGTTTAAATTATTTCTCTGCCCCCACCATATTCCATTATCAAACCTCCAGTTTTTTTACTTCCACACAGGGAAAAATATCAAATAAATTTCCCCTAGCCCTTCCGTAATTCCTGAGCTTAAAAACAAAGAATTATCCCCAATTATCCCGAAATTTTTTTAAATAGTTCTGTAATGTTAATCTGACTTTTCTATGGAAAATCTCGAATTCGTAATCAGTTATCGAATTCAAGTTCTATAATTTTAATTAAATATTCTTCTCTGTGTAGTACTAGGTCAATCCCGCGATCTCGAAAATTCGGTAGACGGAAGATGAAAACGTGCAGTGATTAACGCAAGAGTTAAAACAGAAAAAAAAAAGCGAAGTTGGATGGAAACTGGAGTATTTTAATATTACAGGTAACCCGGTTGTCGATGGGCGTTGACCAAATGGCTTCGATCAACAAAAATTAAATGAAAAATACTGGAATGAATAGCAGGTAGTAATTTTTACCGAGGTAAATACACGCAACGCCATTCACCAACCGAACAAACACAACTCGTTAAACCGAACACTTGAATGAAACAAGTGCTTTATTAATGCCCACGGAAATATGTTATTTCAGTGAAAATCATGGTAGTTGAAAAAACGGTGAAGCCTGTTTACTCTGGTTAGTTTGGAAATATCGGTTTGTAATTTTATACCACCGCCACTCTGTTATTCTATCCAAAGCCAACAGTATTCGGTACGACCGCTCAAATCACATCTTTCCAAGAATTCGATGAACGCAATATCTATCTACTACCGAGGAAAAACATTTTAAAACTTCATGTTTCAAATGCACTCTCGTACTCAACGTGTCGTTGTGAGAACCTGAGGACATTGAAAGCTCCAAGATGCTCTCCCATTGCCGGACTAACAACATCTAGTCTATCCGAAAAATACACGGTGAGAAAATATTACGTCCAAATTGCTGTACAATATTCTCGTTATTCGCTATGGAAAACGCATTTCCAGTCATTTATATCGGAATCTAATAGAAGAAATATTTTCTCTTCAAGATAACCTTTCGAGAGATTATCTTCAAGTAAAAACTTACGTCAATATGTATAACATATTTTTTGAATATGCTTTACATAATTTATTTTAATTTTGATTGTTAGAATATCAATAGTTTGCTTTTTGTCTATGAATTTCATGTAAATACTTCGAATGGTAAATGCTTCACCGACATGTTCTCTCCTAGTTACCCAACAATTTAGTATTTACGTCTGGAAGAGAAAAGAGTCAACTCGAAGAACAGTCCGATGTTGGAGTGTCAACTTTCATCAACTGACTTTCATGCAAATACATATCTGCAACGTACAGCAAATACTTGGGTGAAGTTCTCCCATAGAAATTTCGACAGTCTGTCAGACTTCTCATATCCGAGAGCCATTACGAAATCTCCACCCACCGAAGATAAATAACGGTGAAAGGCTAGTGGTGCAGGAAAGTGTCCCGAATCTTGGGACAGTGTTTGCACTGGTAAACGATTTTACCTACCTAAGGGAAATCCTGGAACAACGAGGGTCACGTCAAATTGACGGTCATCACCTCGGATTGTTATCCGACATTCCATTTTTTCGATAACAAATTGAAAAATCCACGAGTTAAATCATCACCAAGAGAATTTTTCTCTTACACACATGTACACTGAGAGAAATATTCAATAAAAATTACGTGTATTTTCCGTAATTCTGGAACGAAATGTGGTTGTCGGAAATTTTACGGAACTGCCACGTAATTTTTATCTAAATTCGCGGAATTTTTTCGCGGTGTTCCGTAATTTTTATCTGAATTATCGGTGAAAAATAACGATACCGTCACTTAAATTTTTCGAATCAACTCCGTAATCGGTAAGTGAACTGAAAGTTCCGTAATTTTTACTAAATATTTCTCTCCGTGTAGGAAGGAAAATTCTTTGAATAATGAACGCACGCAATTGCTCTAATTCAACACTGAATAGTTCCATTTGAATTATTCCTGCAATGAACCCTATTTTTCCATTTGAACTTATGAATGCCTGAATCGATGATTTCAGGCCGAAGAGAATATACCGTATTCATGTTTATTATTCATTAATTTTAATTGGAAATTTTCATTTTTAATTTGTAGGGAAGCTCTCGGAATTTTTATTATAACGTTTCAATTGAATTTCAGTGTAATTTTTTTTTTTAATTAAATTTTTCTTCAATTCAAATGGAGGAGTGGGGAGTGGCGGCGGGAAAATTTTGAAAATAAAAAAAATTTCAACTAGAAATAAATGTGTAATTTTCAGTGTAATTTTTTTTTTAATGAAATTTTTCTTCAATTCAAATGGAGGAGTGGGGAGTGGCGGCGGGAAAATTTTGAAAATAAAAAAAATTTCAACTGGAAATAAATGTCAAGGGCCCATTAGACGAAACCGCCCCACCCCCAAAGAGTCCGAATGAATGGACACTTTTTATAAAAATACATGCATCTCCTAAGGAAATGAATCCTCGGCGAAAATAATTTCTTTCCCAGTACCAACTTTATGTGATTTTTTAAAAAATTCACGGACTGTAACGACACGCATGTATATCACAAGCTGTCCAAGGGTCCGGTTAAAAATAAATGCACGATAAAAAATTCCATTTCCCTTGGTGTAACTCAAAATCCCACCGTTTGGTCTTGGGATGCCGATGGATAGGTGAGCGTTGGAGCAGTGCCAATATATCGGCCACCGACATACCCCCGACACAATGGAATATCCGGGGCGAGAGCTTTGACCACGTTTCGGTTAAATTGTCTAAACCTGAGTGAATTCTTTCCTCCAACATCGATTGACACATAAACACAAAATTATTCACCCCTTGTATTTTACCCCTTTTACTTGCAACCCCAAATTCTCCATTCATCCATCCATCGGCCATTCACCCCACCACTCCACACCCATAATCGTTGAGAATATTCAGATGAAATACCGTGATACCGTGGAAACGATCGCTGGAAAATTTTTACGATCGCCTCACGCTATAAAAATTTACTCGCGAATTTGTCTCCTAGAATGCGGTGAAAAATCACTGACCCCCCGTCGAAAAATATCGCACGGCAATTTATTTCCTTGTTACTCATGCCAAAAATAATTCAAAATGGTCATTAATTCATTCAGCGCGAAGTGCTTTTCTATTGACATTAAAGTTAAGATAAAAAAAAACAATGGTACACGCTTATCGGAGCCAGAAAAAGGCGAAATTTCCCATCGCCTCTAACAGAAAATGGGTTTTCGATGGAAGAGAATCGTTATCGAGGTACTTTGCATATTCAATTTTTTTTTCACCCCTTTTTTCCCCCTCGAATCTCACCCGACCCCTCAACCTTCCCCCCCCCAAGTACTTTTTTTTTTCTGTTCGTCACGCCTTGGCAGTATTGGGCGATTTCCTCTCAGCGAATACATAAATAGGGAATACAAAATTTAATGTAAGCAAACGATATGCACCAATGTGGTATAATAACGAGAGAATGAAAATAGAGGAAATGAGGGGAACGAAATTGGAAATTTATTCTTGCAATTTTGTCACACCACTGGCTCAACCTCGTTGGCGCAATATGACAGCCAACGGGTAATGACGGTTGAGATGTTTTGCGCTTGAATTATAATATTTTTTGAATAATTCCTGGGTAATGAATTGGTGGGTGGAATTTCCACTGCAAGGAGATTCATTCGCTCCGCATATTTTTGAATTGAATATAAATTTGCTCTCGTACATGGAATTATGAACGTTGAACGTCATTTTTGAGATAATATTAGAATCCCGTTATAGTCGCACCTCTCCTCAATTTATTTTTTCGCCTATCTTTCAGTTCTCCAACTCTTAAATACTTTATTGTTGTGTCCGGGGACGAATTGAATTCCAAAAAATAAATTTCTCTCATATATTAGAACTTGTTATGAACTTCACTTTGCAGGCGCTCGGGCGCATGGTGGGGGAAATTTCATACAGTCCGATCCTACGGATTCGCTTCCCCTACAGCCCCATACACTGAGAAAAAAAATTCGTTTGCCAAGAATATTTACTAATCACAAGAAAATATATTTGGCACTAGTAAATCTTATGGGAGTATATACAGTAGTTGCATAATTTACTGGTGAGAAGAATATATTCTTGGCAAAAGAAATTTTTTTTCTCAGTGACGCGACCCTAACCGGAATGTAATGTGCATATCAAAATTCAAATTCAATTTTACACTGAGAGAAAATTTTCTACAACAACAACAACAACAATAATAATTATTATTATTATTATCTGTGAATAGAATATTTATGACAATAGAGTTCCCGCTTTTCGTGTATTCCCGAGAACGATTAAAATTTAATTTAAAAAGAGTGAAAGGTGTAATAAAAAATAGTCGGTCTTTGTTAGAATAAATGAGATTCACTCCCCGCGTAGAATTTTTTTTCTCTCAGCGTAATTGCAGAAAGTTCTCCACACATGAGGCCTCGACTATCCGTAATATAACCCATTCAAAGCATGAGCCAGCAATTTATTTATAAAGACTCCCTCTGAGCTTCCCCTGAAAATCCACCTGGAAATATCATACGTTGATGTAGCAACCCGGATATTTGATGTCAACACAGTGATTGGCACGAAATAAACCATGACACTGTCATGCGCGAGTTTGATTAACTCGGTGGTATAAGCTCCCTATGAATTCACGTGTGTCGATACCGACTTAATCATCACGTCAGACCATTCCTAACGAAATTTTAGTCCCCAACATTTTCCGTCCACGGTCATTACACTGTCAAAACAAAATCCCACCCTCCACCCCCAAAAATTTACACCAACTTTTGTTTACACCCCAGACACACTCATTATTTATGTCAGCGATATATCATCCCCCTAATCTTGGATAATCCCGACAAAACTCACCCTCGAAACAATTATTGAATTCATATGATTTCATCTTTAGCGACTCGCCTCAATTAGCGTCATCCCTCCAATTTTCACCGGGAAAATCCAATTACACCACTAGTTTCAACAATAAATGTCAATCACACCGTAACCACTGGTTTGCCCATTGAAAATCCCCTCACCCCGTCCACCCTCTCCACCCTTTCCGCCCCCCTCCTCCCCCGCCACCCCCTGCTAACCCCCGATTTCCAAAAAGTCTTGATCAGTGGCACATGTGGCTTTTGTTTTCCCCGAAAACGAGAAAAATTCATCACCACTAGCTTTTGTCGTGTGATAAATAAATAAAAAAAAAACAGGGTGTCATAAAAAAGCCGCGAAAACAACCGCCCACAAAACTGGGAAATTGTTTATTTCGGTATGTTAAGCAGCTCGAAAAATTTATATGCACCAGGACGGTTTACTTTATCGTATCTTACGAGCAAGTTTTAGTAAAGTGTCATCGTTGGCCAAGTGTGGGCGTGTGCTATCCTTTCAGAGGCTTTGGATAGCGTTTGGAAGATTAAGGTAAAGGCAGTGTGCGTCGTCGGGTCTGCTGGGATTTTCTACATTTGAAGTAGCGTCACGTAAGACTCAAGTTTCCACGTTTAAGCCGAGAAACGATCCAAACCTCTTAATCTCGCAACTATTTTCGCTTGGATTATTTCGTTGGCTTTTTGTTTGTCTGGGAGGGTGGAAATAAATTTTCCAAACTTTGAGATTAGACAGCTTGAGAATGAGTCACACAATGACAGAGGATCCGACAGCAAATTATTCCCTCAGCACTTCAAAAATGTAATCAATAAATTTGGAAAATTTGATTGTTCGAAGGAACAATTCTGAAGAAACAACATAAAGCTAATTTCATTTGTGGATATCAGAGGATCTTGGAGATTTCGCAATTCTATAATGCAATTAAAAAGGTGGGGATTTGCAAAGTTGATTCCATACGACTCGCAAATGCTTCCATGATCCGCTAAATTTCTCAAATTGTTCGGACTCAATTTGTAAATCATCAAGAATCATAACTCCATCTTCACTTAAAACATGCTACCCTTATCTACATTCCAATTTCCCCAGCAATCCCCCAAAACACGAGCTTTCAATATGCAAATGTTAATACATTAATAAGTAAAACGCGGCATTCGTGACTGCGAATATCGCCAGGCATTCGATTTTCATCTCGGATGTACTTAATTACATTTCAGCAATTCACCCCGAACCACATACACTCATTTTATCACGTCATACAAAACTTGTGGCAGTTTTCCTGCGAAAAATCCCACAAGCATCACTTGCAATCATCTATCAATGCAACTGGCTAATTTAATTGGTCGACAGTTAATTGAAATGAATCCCCGTCAACCGTTAAAAGGTGATTTTCATTGGTATGCATTCAATTGATATCTACTGTCGGATCGAGTAGCCACATGAGAGATGTTGCTTGGTGCTTCGAGCCAGCTTGGGGAGCTTTAGAGTTCCCAGTGGGCCAACACCAGGTACTAGGCATCGATTTCTTCGTTACCCGTGGGAATGTGGCTGCCAGGATAGCCATGTGGTTATGTGTGGTTTTCGTACCCCCCGTGACCGCCACACCTCCACCACCTCCACCACTTCCACCACCTCCATTGCTTCCACTACTTCCACTACTTCCACTACTTCCTCCACTTCCACTACTTCCACCGATTCCACCGATTCCACCAATTCCACCGATTCCACCGGTTCCACCGATTCCACCGATTCCACTGATTCCGCCGATTCCACCAATTCCGCACCCTTCACTTCCCATTTCTCCAGTCTCATACAGACGCCACGAATCAATGTTCGAGAGTTTAATACACGCGATAACTCAACGGCTACGAATGGCCCTGGCAATGCCACTTTGCTTGTGGTTATGCTTTGTTACAGTGATGTATTGTTATGTCTTGATATAAATATCTCGAGGTATTTGATCATTCATCAAATTTTCCAGTGAAAGGGTGATACATGTGTGGACAACCGGAGAATTGGTGCTCCATCAAGATGACAACCATCAGATATCACGTCAAGACAAGGAATGATCTTGATAACGATGATGATGATGATGATGATGATGATAACTAAATGACATCAGCAGGACAATACCAGAAAGTGCATAAAGGGATGAGAGAAAAGGTCAAAGCAGTGGAGATGCAAATACTGGGAGCCACACCGGATAATTGATAACAGAAACTGGAAGTTATAACAGCCAAGTGGCGTCTTAAGTAAAATATCTCACAGCCAGTAGATTTCCGGTGTATACATGGGAGTTGCCAGTTTGAATCCCAGTGAGATACTAGGGTAACTGGGGTGAAAACCCGTTGGATCCACGGGGGTGAGCCAGAGTGAGACAGACACAACCGCCAATAAATTGTGGCAATCAGCGAGACTGTCGGGTCTGCCGTAGTATATCTTGCTTCTGTATGTGCTTCGACCTGGGGCTTTACTTTGGACCGTGTGACGCCGCGTGTGCAAAACTATATACCAACGTCTCGTATCGTTATTTACTTTTTTTTTTCCCCCAACCAACGGGTTTTTATTTACATTGCAGTTGCACCACCAACTCCACCAACTCCACCAGCACCACTAGCTCTACCAGCCCCACCAACTCCACCCACTCTTGCCAGCCGTTGGCACCAGTTGAAATAACGAGCTAACGTTTAATCTCAGATGACTGGAATTAGGTGGAAATGATTACTCGTACTTCCGGTGTGATGCTTTTGTCCTGAATATCCTGGCAAGTCTAGCCGCATTCACTGATTAGTTGTGCCAATTTTTATCTCCTTGTGTAATAATTTACAGGATCGATTCTCAACGGAATTTCTTCATTTCCATCAGACCAATTTTCAATCTGTTCTGCATGAAATATTCCCAACTCGGTTTCCATTTAATCCTTCAGTAATTTATGCACTGTGTTATAGGTTGGGTCGACCCAGTGGCATGGCGCAAAGCACGGAAAGCTTTTGAAGTACATGTTATGTATATATGTATATAAATATATAGGGAGAAGGGTACATATCTGTATGTACAAGGCGTCCCCACAGACTATTCCTATATCTCTCACTTGTACTCCTCAAAGGTATGCCCGGACTCTCTAGATTCTAGACTACCGGTATGCCACGATTCTCTAATAGGATTCTCGATGGGATGAGTTGGATCCTATGGATTAAGATCCGTGCGTGAAGGACAGCCTAGATTAAACTTGTAATCCTTGATTGCTGATTCGTAATACACCGATCAATATTCTCTTGTGATTTTCCACGTCAGTTGACGCCTGGATTTTTCTCCTTAAAATATTTTTATTTCTTTTTTAAAAATATTCTTTAAGTAAGGAAACAATCAGAACTCAGAACTCTTTCGGAAAATCACGTCTTAATCCGATTCTAAAAGGGACACGCTTGACACAATCGATTATCTCGAAAATCTCGAAATTATGAAGCCACGAATCCTTATTGGTCCGTTTAAAATGGCGCGAGATTACAAAGTTGTAACAGACTTTTACGGAAATCGTTTCATATCCGCGCGCTGGCGGATTCTCGTGTCTTAAAAATTGGAATTGTTTCGACCACTCGAGACTCGAACCTGCGATATCTCGTGTATGAGTCTAGCTCTCAGCCCATTACGCTAAAGACTGTGATTTGAATTTCAGACAATTAATCAAATGATAGATTAATCCCTGGAAGACGTCACTAGGTGATTCAATCAATAATTGAATTAATAATGTGGATAATGTGACCTAATTATCAAATCTAAGTGATAATTTCCCCGAACACGCGATTATAATTCAATTGATAACACAATGTCGGGTAATTGTGAAAGATTTTCCTCGCATGTTGAAATGCATAATTATTATTATTTTTAATAGCTCGGAACTATCGCGATTGTTAACCAGTCGATTCGTGAGATGAAAATTAATGAAAAAAAAAATATGAAATCTCAGGTTTTTGAACTCGTGACCTCCCGCAGTGGAACTCCATCCTGAACACCCAGTGCCTCTCAAAACCATCATCCACCACTTGATAACGAAGTCAACCCTCTTCGAAGGGTTAAGCTAATCCTTGAATTACCCCTAATGACCCCTCAAGCTTCTCGAAAACATACCGAATGCTGTTTCTGAAGGTCTCGAGTGCATCTATTTTCCCGAAAATCACCCTAATATACAAAATCCAGTAATTTCCACTTTCCACCCCCATCATCCAGTCAACTCGTTTGATAAGTAGACACGTTAAGTGGTTTTAATTACCAGAGAAACTCGAACATAGCCAAGAAACTTTCGTTTCTAGAAGCAGTGGAGAGTTCTGTCGACGTCTTTCGAGTTGTCGGAATTTCAATCCCTGTTTCCACCCTCACCTCATCCCAAAGGGGTCGAGTGTCATGACCTGTGCTTTATCGAATCTAAACGATTTTCGTAATTGCTGAAAGTTTTCTAGCTCCTGACCTCCTTCGAGTGCATGACGAGTTGAACGGATCATGCCCTAAACATTTTGATAATTTTTTTTTTTTTTTTTCAAAAACCCCAGGTGAAAAAATCGTCGCATGACGCACGCTATTTGATACCCTGGAATTTCACCTGCGGTGCGGCTGTTGTTGATGACATCGGATCGTTTTTCCAAGGGGGTGGTAAGGGGTGAAACAACCGGAAAACTTGCTGGGGAAAATCATCGGGAAGACTGGAGCTCTGCAACAGCTCACAAAGGGCGTAAAACCCGGATTGTCAATTACCGCGGTATGCGTATCAATTTTCTAGTGTATGGGAGGACGTTGGAAAATACCGGTAACAACATGCTAGAGCAGCCCCTATACTTTTATAAACGCCCTTGTCACGTTGCTTTTGTTATCGGAATTAAAGCGCTCATGTATTTCCGAAAATACGGGACTGGGAAAATGTCGATTGATTGTAAAAGATGATTTTTTGGTTTCAGAATTGCCTAAAACTTTCTGGAAAATATATTATCCTCTCAGACTCAATTCAAACACGAAAATTAAATATTCTCTCCAGAAAAATTGAAGAAAATTTCTGAACTTTTTGGAATAATTATTTCCTCATTTTTTTTATTGAGAGAAAATTGAAATTCAGGGGATTATAAATGAAAAATAAATTATCCTGCATCGTCGATTTTCATAATTTATACTTCTTTTCAGTTCTACATTTCCGCCTCTGAACGCTCATCCCATTCTGAAAGGAACTCGCTTGACACAATCGATTATCTCGAAAATCTCGAAATCGTGAAGCCACGACTCCTAATTGGTCCGCTTAAAGTGGCGCGAGATTACAAAGTCACGAATATAATTAAAAAATTATTAAACACATAAAAAAATTCTATAAATTAGAAATTACGCGGAAAATTATTATTTAAAAATGGTAGACAGCTCCTGATTCATTCAATCAAATCTGTCACAAATATAATTACGCGAATGCGCTCACCCGGAATTCTAAGTGATTTAAAATAAAAATATTTTAGCCATCGGCGCTGCGGACATCGAGCGATTCTGCGCTTCCGTTATTTATTAAAACGAGAAATGATTAAAAATGACAGCCAGAAATCCCCTGCCGCGAACAGCGATTATATGGCCAATGGTTTTCAAGTGGGCGGAAGGAAAAAAAAATGAAAAATTACAGAAACCGTTCAATGGCTGTATGAAATGGTTCACGTGTGGTCAAACAAGGACGAAAAAAAAAATAAAAAAACTACAGTAGCTAATGGGTCAGCGTGCAGAGAATCCAAATGCGTGGCTTAACAGGGAAAAAAAAATCGGTACAATTCATCACGAGTGACGACAGTCACGCCAGCAGTTCGGTGGCTAACAAAAATAAAAAAAAAAGAAAATGGGGTAGAGAAAAAAAAAAGAGGGAAACGCGAAAAATGTGAAAAACTGAAAATGCATGGAAAAATGTAATATTCGGAGGGATAAAGCTCCAGAGAGAACGTTAATCGATTTTGAGTTCACGCCTTGCTTTCAGTCATCCGCACACCCATCAATGATCAACACGAATTGACATTTCACGGCTGACGAATCGATCCCTACATCTGCAGAATTCAAATTCCATTATTTACTCCACGAGTGTGAAATTTTGCGAAACCAATACATCTGATTGCCAACAATAAACGACGTTCCAACCGATTTTTCATGTAGAATTTCCGTAATTATTTATATACAGGAGAAACTGATTGGATATATATTAAATACCTAGACCGAGTATTATTAAGTATTTACGAAAGAGTCAAATTTCACGGAATTTTCCAAGAAACTAATAAATTTAACTAAATAACAATTTTACTGGACTATAAATCCATTTATAACATTATAAAATTCATCGTTAAAAGTTGATTAATTAATGACTAAATTCCTAACATTCAAATGCTCAAAATGAATTCAATCTACCGAATCTCCATATTTCAAATATCCCAAACGAAATTCTAATGTTTTTTCCCCCGACGACGAACCCAATGAAGACAACAAATCATTATCGCAAAGATCAAAAATGAATTGAATAATTTGTTTATTAGCGCACGCCCCTTTTTTAAAACCCCGAGATACCAGTGGTAATTATAATTATGAAGTGCGCCCTTATCAATCACCGACACCTGTTTAAACTTCAGTAGTTATCATTGTTACTACGAACTTCTTGATGACCGACAGCCGTCTGGTTCAATTCCCACGGTCGAAAACAATTTCGCGGACTTATAAAATGAACGGGATAAAAAAAAAAACTCCCTTCCCCCAGGTGTATTGAGAGCGCTTTTTAGTGAAACTTGAAACGCTCCATCGATGTATCATATAGATGCATCAATGATGGTCACGAACGGAGCATTAATGTTCCCTGAATGAGCGGAGGAACTTGGGGTTAACAGCTAACTCATGGGGTTCGCACTCAGGTCATAAACTCAGAGCCATTAGAAGCTAGTCCCCCTTGAGACTCCTCAAGTCTTATTACGAAGGATATGTTGATACACTGAGAAAGATTATTATCTTGGCCATACTCCTCTTCGGGGGAAATACATTTACATTTTACTCGCCCATTCGCTCGACCCACTGAAATCAATTTCGAGCTACAAAAATTGTAACTGCAAAATTCACTCGATTTATATCCGATACATGAGTTTTCGATGAATATCTCGAAACCGGAGAGAGATATGAATATTTTTCGCTGAATATTTTTTGTGGAGCGCAATGAGAGCTATAAAAAAGGTACTGACAAAAAAATCTCTTAATTCGTTAGTTTCGTTAAAATTGATTAATTTCGACTTATAAAAATTGAGGGGAACATTCCGTCGATTTAAATTTAATACAAGAATTATCGATGAATATCTCGAAACCGGAGAGAGATATGAATATTTTTCGCTAAACATTTTTTGTGCAGCGCAATGAGAGCTACAAAAAAGGTAATTACAAAAAATTCTCTCAATTCATTAGATTTGGAGATAATCTTAAAAACGCGACCAGTCAAATTGAATGAATTCTTCTGAAATTTATTTTATTGATGTGAATAGATAAGATATTCCGGGAATAATAAAAAATATAATAAAAATAACTATCCAATTAAAATCATCCATTTTTCTGGATGTACTGAAGTATTTTCCAGAAATATCTTTCTGCGATTGCATCGGCGTCTTGAATCGGGGAACTGATATAAATGTTGAAAGTATTGTAACTTCCGAGAGGCTATTATCGTCGAGGGAATAGACAAGTTTTATAAAGTGCTGTATGTTTCAATTACCCGATAAAAAGGGTGAGAAATGATTCTCAAAGAATAACGCAACTTTCGAGATTTCTCCAGTTCGAGTTTAACGGGATTCACGAGAATTTTCTGCTTTCTTTATTCAAATCTTCTCCAGAGTTTCGAGCGTCCGAAAAAAATTGGATAATTTCAAACGCAAATTTCAATTTTCTTCAGCATTCCATAGAATAAATTATCCACTTATTCCATCTCTTATCGATTCACGTAGTTTGATTGATACCCATTCAGAAAAACATAAACCCGGAAATGGTTTCCCAGAATCCGTTGAAAATTGACCTGAAGTATGACATTTCAGCGACAACCTCTTTATTCAGTGTTTTTTTACATTGAAATAAATGAAAAAAAAAAAAAAATGAGAACCACCGGGAATACCGCATTATTGTGGCCATGTGGGTGACCACCTATCCTATTTGTCTACTGGTCAAGTTTTCGAAACACTGCTGACACGACGGTTTACCGTTTCCATTCAAACCAACCCGAAAACTTTCAGCTCTAACGAGGCATTCGTCATGTGACTCTGCAAACCTAATTCTCCATAACAATTTCCATCCATCTTCCCAGATACTCAGACGTCCACAATTACCCGGAGAGAAATGATCAAGAAAAATTGTAACACCACTGACAATTTTATTACACCGGCAAAAAAGGATTTGTCACGGATGCAATTCCTTGAGAGATGTACGTATTTTTATGGAAGATGTTATTTCTCCAGGTGAGTCAGCTCCAGGGGATCTCGACAAGGTGTTAATGATGACAACATATATTGCTCTAGAGGATGGTCATAGTGGTTATGGCCTTGAATAAATTCCAGCAATAATTATCAATATAAAAGAATTCTGTCAATTTATTATCCTAAGAAAATTTGGTATTCAAAGATAGTGACACTTTGGGGGAGTGGTTAGTGCGCTGGAAAAGTGTTCTGAAGGACACGGGTTCGAAACTCGGAAGGAACTGAATTTTTTTCTTCGGTTTCAACTCCTGTTCTGCCTGGAATCATCGGTTCCAGGGTTCCATGAGCTCTAACGGAACAATTGGGTTCATGGGAGGGATATGATTCCAGTGGAACACTCAGGGTTCCATCGGACCCAATTACGTGTGTTCGGTATTCAAAAAAAAATGAACAATAATCAGTGGAATTTATCCAAGGACATATTCCATGCAATAATCCTCTGAAGGAATATGATAATTATTATTGGAACCTCATCGGAATCACCTGAAAAATCCTCAATCAGAACAACAACTTGAAAAAATAAATATTTTTCTCACTTGAATGGGTCCTTGGCAAGAATTATTTTCTTGAATATATATTGAATTTTAATCAGAAGAACTTCTTCAATTATTTTCGTTTATCAGAAACTGATTAAAAATACATTAAATTCCCGAAGGTTGAACTGAAATTGAACGTTATTGTCAACAAGCGCTTGTTAAAAACTTTTCAATTCAGGTTTCCTTTGTTCGTCCTAATTAAACGCCTCGAGGAGGGAGTGAATTCACTTAATTGCTTCTGCGTGGAAGTGAAAAGGGATTAAAGGCCGCCCGATATCCATATTCTGATTGCTTTTTGTTTATTCCATGTGCGGAAAATTGAGGCCGGAGAATTCTCGAAATCGCTCGATTCCCCCCGAATCATCAATGCCTCCCCCTCAGTAGCTCCCCCCAATGATTTTTCTCGCATCCCATTTTGTCATGTTCCAACATATTTTCTTAAAAGTTTTTTCAAAAACTAGACAAATAAAACACCGAGATAGTAATAATCAATAAAAAATATACAAAAATTTTTTTTGAATATCAATTGTCCATTCAAAAAAATATTCTTCAACACTTTTGACGAGTGATAACAAGGGAGTTAAAACCCTAGAATCTTCTTAAACTCATAACTTCCTCTGAAATTACAACAATTTCTAATTGACATTCAGCAATTCCGGTAGAATCCAACGAGAGGCTGTTCATCTCTTGCACTACCAATTTAACTTGTACCCAGCAAAGTCTAATGAATGAAGGACAGTGGCGAAAACTCGTTAACTCGTATTTGAACAATTTTGAAGCTCACCACCCCCTCCCCTCCCACCCCTTCATCCACAAAATACTCTAATACACCATTGCCCTCCCCCTCATAATTACCTCAACTTTTTTCGTAAATATCAGTCAAGAGATTTTTATCGGTCAAATGTTTCCCAATGGTAACTGCACTCCAACTGATTGCATATGCTCGAAACTATAAAATAGTGATGAGACAACGGGAGGGAACCAATCGAACGATCAGTGCCCATTGAATAAACGAGTATTTCTCGTTATCAGTTAAGGTGAAGTGTACTTTCCACCATTTTACCCTGACTACCGACTGATTTTACCGTGAAAAAAAACCGGGGACCCGGTCGAGGACAGTTTAAATCCAGTTTCAATGAGATAAATTGCTCCCTGATATTGAGAAAATTTTCATCAATTCCAGAATCAACTGTGGAAAATTCAATTAATTTCTAATTATCCTCAACAATGAATTTGAGTGAGACCGTAACGAGATTTCAGAAAATTCTACTGGTTAAGTGATGTTGTGGGTTCAGATCAGTTATTCATCCGGATCAATACCGGTGAATATAAAATATAAAAATACAGTTGAACAATTTGAAAAAACGACGACAAGATGGCAATTGTATAATTGGGACTTTCAGGCCCGGAGATATCCTAACCCCTCATTATGGCCTATTATTGCTATTTTTCGATTGGTCATCAGATTTTCTTGTGGTTATTAACACTAATTGATCAGCTGGTGCCAATTAGTGCAGGGAAAAGAGCGGAATTCAAGTTCTAAAAATTGTTGAATTTCAAAATTATATGGATCATATGGAAAATAGAGTAGACTAGAATCAAGTATATAATATACTTGGATATATTTTTCCGTCGGTGTACTGACAAATACTTGCAAGGGTCTGTTTAGGCAACACTGGGGGAGAAATATCACAGACCCGCCCAACGATTTAATATCCGCACTACTCCCTTCTCAATATTCGACTACCGACACTGACACAAATCGTTGACCCGACTTACATTCATGTATTCCGTTTTCCGACACGTTTTCCTGACAGTAAATTTCACTTTCTCGAGATATCGAGTTCACCGGAAGATTGCGTCGAGATGTTTTCCAAAATTATCATTCAATCTACATGAGGAATAGATTATAGAAAAATTTATCCTGTTTCGGAGAAATTTCCATCGGCGACACGTTTTTTAACCGCAAATTTCACTATTCCAGATGTCGATTTTTTTGGAAAAGTTGTCGTTTAATAGTCCGGGTAAAAAAAAATTGTAAACGAAATATTTTTTCCAAATTTTCAAAACATTTCTCGAAAACTTATCGGAAAATTTTTCTTTTGAAACAAAAAGAAAATCGGAAAACAAGACTATTTTATTTTTCGGAAATGTTTTGACAAATTTTTCAGAAATTTGTTTCGGAAAATTTTTTTTATAGTTTTTTCAATTTTGTTCATAGTTAATTATTGATGAACAAATAGCCAATAATAAAAATAGAATAAACCCCATAATTATTGCACCATATTCTACCATAATTTATTACTTCACGAATAAATAAATGAATTCCGTTATAAGAATTATTCAATAACGCAGATAAATATTCCAATTTGTTAATCCCATTAAATTTTCAATATCTCCATAAACCAAAAAAAAATTTTCAAATTTTCCAAATATTGTTGTTAATTTCCCCCTCAAAATAACGTCAACGTGGCACGAGTTAATCCCGGTAAAAGCGATTCAATTAATTAAACTTCCCGTGCAATAAATATTCCCCTCACCTGGCCGTAGTAAACAAATGAATTATGTTTATACCGTGGAAAGGGTAATTTTTCGTTGTTCCCTCGAAACAGAATAAATCCACTAACCGCACTCGTACATTTACCCTCCCCCTATTCAATTCTCGCTGTCGAATAGTGAATACCTTTGACATTCGTATGATCTACGCAACAAACAATTTCCATTGTAAACTCGTTATTTTCCGATTCTCTCGTTGACTCATTGCACTTAATTCCACTGTGTTTCGAGTTAACGGAGAATTTAATCAAAATATTTTGTATTCGTGCAATTATATCAATCCACTTTAATCAAGAATAACAAACAGCTGGATGAATTTCAGACTGCGGCAATTTCCGTAATTACTTGGAGCTTTATCAATGTATTGATCGACGACTAAATATATGGGTCAGTGGAGATGGAATTAAATGGCAATTTGTTCGCACAGAAAAAAATCCATTTCCAGTACCAAAAAGCTCGAAAAATGGCTCTCATATTCAATACATATAATTAACATTCAATTAAATATAACTGAATAAATTACCGGCGTAAATTGCTTTTGCCAACTCAGCAAAAAGTTTATCACCGTTAATAAATTGGTCATAATCACTTATTATTGTCATTGTCGATGTATTGTTTACAAGTGCTTTTTATTAAAACTGAATATTTTCTGTTATTTCATTTATCAATTGTTGCATAATTGAAAGATTTCGAGGTAAAAACTGGTGGGAGGGCTCATTAAAATGGTTAAACAACTAAAATAACGAATGCGCCTATCAATTAAAATCAAGCCGTGAAACTTCATCGAGTCAAAAATCCTCTCATTAAAAATTGAAAATCAACAAATGAGAAAATTCAAGTGAAAATATCCCATTATCTCCTCATTAAAACTTATCGCCATCAATAAATTCATTTCTTCCTGCAGCACGAGATAAAAAAAAAGTGAAAATAAATAGAAAAAAAAAGAAGTCCCGAGGGATCGGAAATTCCCGATGATAATCTCGGAGTGTGTTTTCAGCAAAAAGTAATTAGCGGGGATTTATCGCAAACACGATCGCATTCGCATTAATTGTCGTCGTGTTAACAGTGTCGAGTTTAATTTATCATTTCAATATCAATTATCATAACGTCATTGAGGAAAATACGATATCCGAGTTGCCACCAATGAATTTTTCGCGTTTCCATTCGATAATTGTCAATCAATCGTTAATTAGGTGGCGATGGGCAATTAATCAGTCGGGAAAGTGGGCGTTTTTTTTTCTGAGAGTAAGGGGTGGGGAGTAATTTTATGGTAATTAATGTGGGCGAGAGGTATCAATGGAAGATCGATTTAATCATGGAAGGACAGGCCGTTGGACGAGTCGATAACGAGAGCCGTTTTGCAAGCACATCCGAAGCTCATGCATCATCCGATAATCCTATAATCAAGCCTTCATCGACCATGCGCGTGTATAACACGGGAAATTCTAATTCGCCGTGATCCGATGATGCGATCCTACGGATTTACTCGAGTCAAGGGTGAGAATATTTCATTTCAAACGAAAGGTCAATGTGGATTGATCGAATTCACGTGTTCATCCACTGTCAAAAAAAATTATCATTCTATATCACTTTTCGTATAAGTGCACGAATAAGAGAAAAATACCGGAAAAATTACGGTACTTTCACGTATTCGTAGGGTGACATCTTGCTTTCAGGGAAAAATTACTGGAATTACCGTAAAATTGTACGGAAAGTTTCATAAAAATTCCTGCTCGCTACAAAAATTTTTATCGCAAGATAATGAGTGCTAAAATGTTGAGTGCACGTATTGAATGTTAATATTTTTGTATCATTATTTAATTCAAGTAATTACGGATATCGTGTTGGAAGTGGAATATACTCAAGTAGGAAATATATTTGAGTCAAGTGTATTCCTTGTTCGTCGCGAAATTGCACTTTGTCTTCAAATGACCAGACGGAATAGCCCAAAAAGTCACGTACGGGCAGTCATAAAATTGTCACTCGCCCCAACAAAAATGATTTACACCTCAAAAAAACAGAGTGTCATACAGTAAAATAAACACATTGTCTAAAATTTAGACAATTTTTTTATTATAGACTCTAAATCGATCAATGCTATTATAATTAAAAAAAAAAAATATAGATAATATTGAAACAAAATTTTCTTTCCGAACACTAAAAATTGTTTACCTCATCCTAAAAATTCGAAAATCGACACCCATTTTAGACTCAATAAAATAAATTCTAAATTCATTGAATAATTTTTTTCGGCCCAAGCGGCGATAAATAATTATCCCTACCAAATTAATTCCCTGATTAATTAATTAATTAATCCATTAATCTTACTGTTTGTTAATAGTAAATAAAATTACATGAATATTTCCATTGGAAACATATGGATTTTCCGAGTGAATAAATTTCGTTGAAAAAAGTAATGAGTTTTTCCACTCCTCGCGAAACAATTAGACTGAAAAATTCCGTATTCCATTTATCCGTTCCCCACATTGGACCGAGAATATTACATTTGATTTACAATAAAAAATTTAATCAACACTGAACTATTACCGGAACATGAGAATGAAAAAAAAAAAAGCGAACAGGTGTCGATCTTGAAAAAAATCACGGGTAAAAATGAGCGATCCGCCCTCGGATTTTGATTCCCACGGCTCTTTTATTCCCTCGAATTTTCCCGAGGATAAATTAACCAGCACCGAGTCATGAATTTATGCAACTGGCGCAACGAACCCCTGAATACGAAAATCCCATTCATTTATCGACTGATAAACTACGTTGAATTGTACAAACCAATCGGTATACATTGGTCGTTATTCACTTCACTCACACACAACCCTGGGATAATAAAAATCCCCCCCGGATCTGGTCGCTTGTTGGAAGCTATAAGTGAAGAAGAAAGGTGGAATGGAGAGATTGAAATTGAAATGTAGCGGCTGCTAGAGATCGTTATATATCGTAACACGCGATGGAACATTGTACAAGACGTACAACAATTGTCCAGTGATAATGGAGTATATTTCAAAATATTCCCAATATTGGATTACTGTCCTGATAAATCCCCCTATTTATTCATATTACAAGTGCCAATTTTATCCGATCATATATCGTAGAAGTTATGAACACATCAAATGCATTTTTCATGAGAAAAATCCTCATTTGTCAATTGTCATTTACACATTGACAATTCGCCATTTTCCAGAATGTAATTCACTTCAAACCCCTCGATGTAAAAATTCCCTGGAAAATTCAGTTTTCATCCATTCTTTCCCAGAATTTTCATATTCAATTATTCATTTTTATTTCATTATCTATTCGTGTTTTAATAAATAGATTGAATTATATAGGAGATGAAATTCTGTTAAACTGTAAAAAGATTATTTTCAGATAAAAATTTCACCCCCCAAGAAACGATTATTTTTTTATTAAATTAGGAATGATTAATTTTAAAAAATTAGACTATTCGAATCGACGGATCATTTTGAAAAGAAAATTAATCAGTTTTAATAGCAATGGATTTTACTTTCAATTAGGTAGAGAGGGAAATTTCTTGGAAACTATAAAAAAACTATTAACAATATTTTTATACGTGGAGTAAAAAATCAATAAGTAGTCACCCCTTTCACTGAATTTCCTGAAACAAACCGGTGTGATGAGCCCCTAAGACGAGGTCATGCTGTTTTTACCCCATAAATTCATAATCCCGAAGAAAATATGAAAAAGATTTTGACATCCACCCACTCCTTCCTCCCACCGTAATGCATTTGTTTCCCAGTGCGAGAAGATATGCCTTCAACTCATGCAAGTTTCCTTTGAAAACTTGAACATTGTTGAAAAGTGCGCCACCGGTACGCCCCGAAGGTGTCGTTCATAGCGTTGTTATTTTCCAGGTGAATGAATAGCCCCAAGCAACACCACCATGATGTTTCGTACAAACCCACCACCAACCAAAGAGACACGAGGAGAGAAAATAATTTCGCATCGTCTGCATCACAAAGTCCAAAATGCCATGCGATGGTAACGTACGAATCAAGGGGTTGACGTTAACTTAATGTTTTGTCAACCGCTTTTCACAAAATTTTAATCCAACCAGCCCTACGGTTTTCACCATGGATCCCCGGATAAAACGGAGATGTACACCCTCGGTATTCCATTTTTAGTGTGTGACAAACAGCATTTCATTGTAAAGTTTTGACGATGGAGGTGGATGGTGAGAGTACAGTTGGAATGAGTTATTACGCAAGTTCAGAGTTATGAAACATAACCGCGAAAATGTTCCTTGTTGTGAGTCAGGCATATGCATTAATTACCCCACTGCATTTAACGTTGAATCATAATCTTTTGAGAGCGAGGGGAAAATGCTTTCCCGGGAGCATTAGGGCTTCATAAACAATTCATTATTTGTTATCTATTTTTACCACCTCATTATACCCACAAGTCATCTCGATAGGATTTAACACTCCATACTCGCATGGAAAAAATTTATATCCAGAAATATATCTCATTATATCCGGATATATTTCGCAAACATTTTTACGAAAATATATCTAGATATATCTCATCACTGACATTGAAGATATATTCAAAATATAAATTGGATATATTCAAAATATAAGTTGGATATATTCAAAATATATGTTGGATATATTCAAAATATAATTCTGTAATATTAGTGGTTAAGGTCTAACCAGCTTTAAAAATTCCTGATCAATCGTCACATAGTCTCATCCGACTCGAAGCGATGTAAAATAAGCATAAAAAAAATATTATATCGAATGAACAAATAAATAACAATATTGTTTGTTCTAAATCTCAAATCTATTAATAAAATTCCTGAATGTCCCACGCACAATTTTTCACGATGACAAAATGATGTCCTCGCTTTCAACTGATGATTCCCGTATATTAATGAAATTCAGGCAGAAATTCCAGCGTCCGTACCCGTAATATTTGTATGTATGAAGCGATAATGACATTCACGCGACAAATGCCAGCGAATACTGTCCAATGATTCGAATTTAGAATGATGAAACTGCGGCCACTCAAACAGCAGTGGCGTGTCAATTCTCAGTTGAATCAAGGCACTCTGTTGAAATACACCGTGTTTCCCGCTCATCTAATTATCACAGTTATGACTATTCGCACGTACTGCACCTCCGTGCGCCTCATAACTTCCGTAATTACACGGTATATTGAGGAGAAAGGGGGCGAAGTAAAACTTGGTTGAACAATGGGAGTCGAGTCAATGATAAAATACAGAGTTGTATGCATGATACATTTGGGTGTTTTGTTCTCAAACTTTCCCGCCAAGATTTCCACTAACTCAATTTGTCTTGTCAGCAAATAACACTCATAACCATAAGGCTTGAAAATAATTACCCATCATCACTCCCACCGGGAGAGTCCAATAAAACAAACCACAACGACATCAACAACGATAAGTAACTTTAACGAATGCTTGAAAATGCGAGGTGGCGGTCGGGCCCAGGCACCACCATCTTAACGAGTCCCTCGCGCCATATGGCGTCGATCCCACCCACCTCGCATTTTTGAACATTTTTTAAAATTACATATCCTATCCAAACCACACCCAAGTTATCTCACTGCACTCCCCCAACGTGAGTGATTCAAATGTTATATTTTTTTTTTGCCAGGAAGATGACATCGAGAGCAGTATGAAAGAAAAGAAATGGCGCCAGCATGAAACGCTTAAACCTCAGAAAAGAGCACTAAACCATTTATGTTATTCACTCCCCTCCCTCCCCCCGGCACCCACCCTCTCATATAAAAGTAAAGCACCCGAGAAAACTGAATGACGCCGTATTTTAAAAAATGACTTAAGTTATGTCGGTGGTGCCAGATGGTGTAATGACTTTATGGATGGCATATCATGTGCTACGTGCAGCATTGACCTGTGGGTAAAGCCAGAGTGTATAAAGCTGTACGTTGGAAGCTCAGAAGGGGGGTTTATTCCCCACGAGAATGTTACCTCCACTATACCAGAATGTGTTAAAGTAAGGAAACGAGGAAAGTACGAGAGTGCACATGAACGATATCATCATAGTGAAAAAGACATTGTAGAAAAAGTTCTCCATCATTTTCCCATCTTCCATCACTCATGGAAAACAGTCAAGCAGATTATTACATTTCAGAGAGATAATTATCTATAAAAATTAATCTCATAATATCTTTTCCCAGCGCTTCTCTTTTCATTCCACCTCAAGAATATAAACACCTTAAAAATACACAAGACGCGCCTTAAAAATTGTTCCATCCGTAATGAAAAAACATTTCTGCAGACAAAAATAAATCGACTCTACGTGGGATTCTCCGATGATTAAAAAAGCGTAAATAATGCAAATCAATCCTTAATAATAACGTTGAACAATGAAAAAAATAATATTTTTCGAAAGCATCGATTTAAGATTGAATGTGATAGCAATTAATGAATCTTCAGCGAGGCGCTTATAATTTTTGACAGTCATTCTGCGATTCGAGAAAGATAATCGACAGTTTCAATTGCCAATTCAAATGAACACGTCCGTATTACCCCACAATCTCCTAAACCTGACATAATAAGCCTTTTAGATTGGATAATAGTACCAGTCCACTCGTCATAATGAAGATAACACTATTGATTTCAGAATGATATTCATCTCGGTTCGTTAACCCACAGGGAGAATACCTCCGGCTTGTGAATCTAACGGAAAACGAGGGCATCGAACGGTTAAACGTGACGTACATACCGCATTCATTCATTCACCATTCCCCAAGTTTGAATTTGCGTTATTTACCTAGAAATGTGGAAAATCCCTCAACCCTAAAATGTCACCATCTCCCGGAGTTCCATCCCATCAAAACAATATGAAATACCATTTGCCAGTGAAATAACTATCATTACATTTAACGATAAACCAGCACCATCAAACCACAATCAGACTGTCATGACTTTTTGAAATGTCATCATAGTCAATAATAAACTCCATCACCACCGGTAGAACATCTAGCTCGTGATTTTGGCAGTCTACCAAAGTGACGCGTGACTGTTTAAATGACAACTCTTAACCGCGCAACCCACTCAAATTATTCGTAAACCAATTTGCGGATAAAATCTCATTCCCAGTGAATTCGATTGGTCAATGGATTGGTTGAGGTAGGGGGGGTGCCAACCCGGGTCATAACGATGTTATCGAACAACTGGAGATTGTGGTAACATGGGAATTCTCATTACAATCCCAGGCATCTGGTACATCATGGCTGGAGTCAACAGGGCCAAATGCTGGGGCTGATGATCAGTTGACCCAACTGGATGTCCATTGTTTACCCAAGTTGTCCAGAGAGAGGTGGAGAGACTATGTGTAAACCCTCACAATAACCAGTAATGTCTCGAGTATTGATTATGCTAAGTGCACCCACTACTCTGGAATTACGCGATCGACGTTAACAAACAATTTATTTTTTATTTCTCACACTCCAAGGAGTGTTTGTTATGGAGACATCCTGCTGTGATGTGGCCACCCGAAAATTGTTCCATTAATTGTCGGCATTTATTTTAGATTTAAACAAAAAGAAATGGATACATTTGTCGACTGATAGACTGTCAAATGGAATTCTCTGTAAATAATGCAAAGTGCCTGATTATTTTTTAGATTGATAAATTATTTTTATCGAATCACTCAATTGAGCATTGAATTTGATAATCAAATGGTTTTCAATGAGACGCTTATCATTTTAGATGGTCATTTTTCGATTCGAGAGAGACATTCGACAGTCTTAATTGGTACGACAGTTATTTAAATAAAAACATGTCTCTATTACCCCCACTCCCCTATGGAGTTATCGAAAACATTCGCCTGACAGCTAATTGAACGAGTTTCATTTGATTTACTTTGACTTTATCTTTGAATCTGTACTAAAGTGTGTTATTGAAAAAGAAGAAAATGTAAAATTATGGTATAAATAAATAAATGAAATTTCTCATTCGAATCTGTTAATTCATTCCTATCTCCCGATCCCCAGCGCTATTGGAAGAATTCCAAATTAAATAATGAATTTCTTCGATATTTCAAAAATTCAGTTTTACTTCCCACGAGTAACAATTACTCATTTGAATTGCATAAATATTATTTCAATACATTTTAATCAATCCTTAGGGGATAACTAAAATTGAACAAAAACCCATGTTTAAATATAAAATATATAAAATATTCAGACAAGGAACCCCCAATGAATATAAAGCGAAAAAAAACGCGGTAATTTGAACGCAATTTTGTACGGCGGGAAATTTGATTTGAATTTTCCCGGGTGTCATCTGAGATTTCGAATGAGTGGGTTGAGAGGGTCTCGTCTAGATAGCGGGACATGTTCAAGTTCGATAAGTCTGCGATTCAGTCAAATAACTAAAAAGCCGACAGACGAATTAATTAATCGACCCCTCGTCTCAATCAAGCAAATAAAAAACAGATCTTCGTTTAAAAATTGTTCCCGTTCTTCTACACGAAACAAATATCGAAACAAATATCGGAGACAGTGAGTGCATCAAATGTGTCATCATGCCTTGAGTCAGGAGAAAGAGTGATCTTCCCACGAGTTTCAAATTAATACTTCAGGTAATTCAGGGCTAATCGAACTGTCAGGGGCTCATAATATGAGGATTTGCCCTGGGAGGAATTTTTTGCGGTCGTGGTTGGCCTTGACCACGTCAAAATGTCAAATGGCCATCGACACCAACAATGCGAGGGTCAAATTTTGCTCGTCTAAGTCAATTGAACTCAAGAATATCGTCAAGAGGGTGAAACCTTTCGGCAGAGTTGTCATAGATCTTCCCTACGACGTGGAAATAAAACCCACGTGCCCCCACGAATATCCGGACATGGACACGGTTCTTGTTAAATTAGTCTCCCAGGATTCTCTACTTGATAAAAAAGAGGATTTGGTATCTGTCACTGTCAAAGATGATGCCTGCGAAATTCGGAGTAATCAAGAGGTCTTGGGGAATGTCAAGTGCCTCGTCCAGACACCAGTTCGTTATGGTACGAAAATAGATAGAGTATTGACAGAAAAATTCTCAATGATTTTTTTTTCTCTCCCTCCTTTTTGAAAATCCCTCACTTCCCAGGGTTTGTTTTTTTTATTCGGTGATCTACAGAGAATAAATTTTCAGCAAATTATATTTTTTATTTCCCCTCTTCCATATTCATTTTTTTTTATTAGAAATCGTGCAATTTAACTTGGAAACTATTGATTTTAGGAGAAAATGTGAGAAGACATTTTTTGCTGGAAATTGAATCACCGATAGAAAAGTTCTTCACAATTTTCTCTGTCAATCGAGCGGTTTCGAGATAAATGGCGAATTACGAAAAATATAGCAGGGGAAATTGAAGATTTTAATAGATATTTCAAGGGTTATTTAATTCCAATGATTTTAGATGTAGAAGTGAAGACTGTTGGAGACGCTAATGTAGAAGTACATAATATGATATCAGATTTTATAACCGTGGAGACGGAATATGGAAACATTCTTAGTTCAAAGCTGCAGGGAAAGAAAATAACATTGTCATCGAGTGAGGGTGGATCCGTGACTGTTCAGAAGAGTATACAGGGAGAAATCGAGATAAATACAGCTAAAGAAGGGGTAATTTTGGTCTCCCGAGACCATCAAATTCGACTGTTCAATTCATTGGATATTTCAGTTCGTGGATGCTGAAAAATGTTTGGGAACGAAACTAGACGTATCTACTGAGAATGGATTTGTCAAACTCGGTAGTAATTACTGTGAGAAAGCAACATTTACAACACTAGACGGAGATTTGAATCTGAACAATCTTCACATGGACAACAGCATCGATATTAATGGAAAAGGAAGTTTAAACATCTGTAAGAATTATTTGAAATCCCAATCCCTAATTTATTCTATTGAGAAATTGTATAAATTCATTTTTCCCTTCTTAACTTCACCCGTTCAATTTATTATATTCATTTATTTTAATTATCTCGATTTATTGCTTCATTTAAATTATTCCAATGAAATAAATGAATGAATTGTCGAGTAATCTAAATAATTTAAATAATTTTTGAACAATTGTAAAAATTCTTCAGCTTGTTTCGACGGATCCCTTCAGGCGACCCTGGGCGAGGGCCAAGCTAGGATCCAACTCGCGAGAATCACAAAGGATTCATCAATCACCTCGAATGGAGATATAAGCCTCACGATACCAGATACCCTAGACTCGAGGCTAATTCTAAAATCTCCAACCCTGGAAATTGATGATTCCATACAAGGGACTCACAACCGAGAGAAAAATGAGTTCGTGGGAATAAAGGAGGGCCCCAGGTTCATAGTGGAGTCGACAAGGATGATCCAGGTTGAACAATCGAGCTGGATGGAGACATTCAAACTCAAGAACACACCAAAGTGACACGAAAGGATAGAATAAATCGAATAAATGTACAATTTTATTAAAAGTTATTCACTCTAATTCACTGCGATCGTTTCAAATGACCTATCACTCTCTTCAATGTCTGACGAGACTGCGACTTCCCCAAGGGCTTGAAGGGAAGGCCCTGCGTACGTTATAGGAGCACTCCCCAGGCATTCCTCGTTACGATACAAAACAACGAACTGAAAGAATTTTCATTAATTCAGTAGTGGAATTGAAAAAATAAAATCAGTTGAATGTCAAACATCGACAAAGATCGAGAACCATTGGGTTCACGAGAAAACACCAAGAGACGTTCCCTCGGGAAAATTTAATCAGCTACAAAAATAGTCCTTTGATATTTCCACGTCGAGCCGATGGTTTTCGAGATAAATCGATAATTAAGGAAAGTGGCAACTGCTACTTGTCTCATTTTACTAATTCGCCCCTGAATTCTATAAATTCCAAAATTTTAATCAGTGACATCACATTGTGGTGTCCTCACCTGCCCGGGAGACACAGCCCTTTTCGCCCTCTCAGAAATAACAACCAATCGACCACTGGTAGTTTTATAAACTCGACAGGGACAGAGTAACTCATTCCTCTGAATCCTATATTCACAATTGAGAACTGTCCAACTGTCGATCAACTCCTCTGGCTCTTCATGAATCCAGTGGGGATTCGATGTGACCATCAATCGAGAGAATAATGCTGGATGATCTGTACCTGCCACCTAAAATCCTCAAATTATTACTGAATATTCTCTCACTCTCCCGAACCTCAATTTCTAACAATCGCAATTCTTCCAACGAATTAAATTGCCCAGTCTGATTTAATTTCACTCACAACCAGGATGTCCTCCGTCTTGGCGCTCTTCTGGAAGATATAGAATTTTTTACGAGTGCCAGCAATTCGACAGCCCTGACCCAGAGTCCAGTAGTGAATCCCATGGTGTTGGCCAACGATATTCCCCGTGTCGTAGTCTACGAAATTCCCAGGTTTATTCTCCAGATACTTCAAATGAAAATGAATTCCTAAATCGAGGGCTCTATCTCATCGAGGGGGTTAATTTTTTTTTTGATTCAATACTTGTGGTATAAAATTTTGGAAGGTTCGAGTTCCAATGAAACAGATCCCCATGCTCTCAGGCTTCTGGGCAATTATTTCCAGATCAGCTTCCATAGCTATTTTTTTCACATCTGTCTTCAGCATTCCACCTAGAGGGAACATGCACCTCTGCAACGACTCCTGACTAACTTGTGACAGGAAAAACGTCTGATCTTTCTTTTCGTCTACTGCATGCAGCAGTTTCATTTCTAAAATTATTTTTTTCAGCATTAAATTGAGGAGTTCGTTGATTTAAGATAATTTTGCTGGTGTGTCTTGTAAGTTGGAGGAAATACTTGCTGGTGTCTGGTTTAAATTTCTCCAGATAAGGACCGAAGGAGGACCTTGCGTAGTGACCGGTGGCTATGGCATCAGCCTTCAAGTTCTCTCTCGCAAAATCATAGAATTTCTTAAATTTTATGTTCTTATTGCACATTATGTCGGGATTTGGAGTGGCTGCGTTCTGGTAGCTCTCCAGGAGGTACCTGAGAGTTATTTTCACTTCAATTCTCAATTCTATTCCCATAAAAACCAGGAAAAAGAGATTTAAGTTTTGGATTTTTGGAGGAGTCTATCACTTCCCGTAAAATCATAGATCAGACTCCTGGGAGATCATGAAATTTTTTTTTGCATTTTTCCTTTTTGGTACTTGCAATTAATATTATATATGAAATGAATATCAAAAATCGACGATTAATTAATGGAAAATTTCAATTTTGGAAAAAATTATTTTTTCTCCCCCAAAAGTTCTAAATCCCTGTCTCCAGCTTTCAACTGATAAATCTCCTGGAACCTCCAGGAGCTATCAAAATCTCTGCAGAATCTATTCTCAAGGACCCAGTGAGACCTTGAAAAAACCTGCCACCAAAATTCTGAATTCTCCCCGAATTACTCACGTGAACACTTCGTGCCAATACTCCTTAACAAAATTCACCTCAACAAGAGGAACATCGATCTTTCTACAAACATACTGAGCATCTCTATAATCCTCGTCAGCAAGACACTTTCCAGTCTCATCAGCAGTGTCCCAATTCCTCAAAAAAACCGCCGTAACATTGAACCCTAAACCCCAAATAAATCCCCCAAATCCATGAGACCTCCGAAAACTCCTCTTCTTAAACAATCAGTCAGTAATAACCAATAATTACCTTTCCTCTTCAACAACAGAGCAACAACAGCACTGTCAACCCCCCCAGACAGACCAACCGCAATATTCCTGAACATCACTTTTTCTAAAATAATCCCCAATTTTTCCGAATTTTAACTCTCGAAGAAAAACGAAAACTTTCATAAATCCTAGAGAATAAATAGCTGGGAATAACAAAAAGCTTTCGCGTGAAATCAAATGGAAATCACAGATTTCATTGTTTCCAGGTGTCGGTTAGGTTGGCTTCATCAGGTTATGTTTTCCCTCGTAAAATTAACACCGGCACCTCGTGCATTCGCGTCCTGTCCATGTGAGTGGAAATCATGGCCCTTGCAGCATCATCCTTCGGACTTTATCTTGGAAACACATCGTCCTGTCTCGCTATTTACAAAGTGAGTAAAAATTCCTAACCGAGAAACGTGAATTGTCAACGGAATCCTGGAATTTAATTTGCCAGGGTGCATGCGGCTGGAGTTGTTGACACTCACGTGTCAACTTCACTCACTATTTTCTTAGAGCTTGTCCTATCCTTTTTTGATGAAATTATCCATTTTTTTTCACTTTTTTCAGGATGAAAATGTCGATGTCGTGGCTAATCATGCGGGGGACAGAGTCACAGCTGCTGTCATCGCTTTTCACGAAGCAGAGCAGGTGAGTTGAAAATGTTTTGGAGGAAAAGGTTAGGAAGATGTTTGATACGCGTTGAAAAATCAATTCTTGGAAATAATTTCAAAATTATTAGAGAGATTGCCAGAATCTCTCTTGAAGTTCAATTCTCAAAAAAAAAACTTCTCTAGATATCCGGAGAATTCAGATAGAAAAGACGTCGCAATTATTTTTAGATTAATTGAAAAAGCAATTGATCATAGAAAGGAAATTCTATAAAGAATATGATAATTACATTTTTTTCGAGACCAGTTTTTAGCCAATATCCTGCAATTAAAGGGACACTGCAGACTTTTGGTATAAACATTTTTTATAGAACATGATGAACTCTACAAAAAAGATATTTATGAAAGTATCATTATCTTTCTTCAATTCCGAGATATTAGCTAAAAACGGACCTCGAAAAGAATGCATTTATCCTCTTATCAGTTCACAACTTCGGAAATGAATTTATTTCTATCACGACAAACTGCACGAAATTATTTAGTTTTTCCAAAGTAAAATAATAAAAAATGTAGAAAGTAATAGAAATTATTTATAAAATTCGTTCGATTTTTGTACGAAATAGAAGAAAGTAACGGATAAATTGAGCCAACGATTAACAAAACAATTTCTAAAAATTGTTATTCTAGATAATAGGGGCAGCAGCAAAGTCAGGTTTATTTCGAAACAGTGCGATAACCGTCCTAAACAATAAACGCCTGATGAACAAGCAAATAGACGAGAGTGAGTTAGAAACAGCGATAAAAAATAGCTCAGTACCAATAATAACGGAAACCGAGCTACAGTATTCCATAACGGTTGGCGATAAGATTGAAAAAATCACACCGAAAAAGATATCCTCGTTGCTATCAGGTGCCATGTACGATATATCAACGACAGCCGCTCACGATGACGAGGAGCACAATGTCGTACTGTGTGTACCCCACAGATTTAATACCGAGAGTATTCAAGATTGGAGTGAGTCAGCAGCTAGTGCTGGATTCAAGGTCCTCCAGGTAATCGCTGAACCTGTCGCCTCTTGTCTCGCTCATGGGTTGGGAAAGAACAAGAAAGAATCAGAGTTAGTAGAATTTTCCATAGAAAATATTCCTCCGAGATATGCAAGAGTCTTTTACTTTACTAATTTACCTTTAATCCTTCGATTCTCTATTTTTCCACAAAAAATTAATTGACAAAAATTCCTCTAAATTTCTGTCCTAATTTTTTTGACAAATTTCATAATTTCAAAATATACTTCAATAATCTCAAAATTCGTGTACATGATAATCTAGATAAATTATGGAAGAAGTTTCCAATTTTAAACAATTCCTCAGAGGACAAATATGGAGAAAATAAATTCAAGAAGATTCCAGATGTTCTCGAAGAGTTTCACAAAAATTCGTAAAAGACCCTTGAATACCCTGAAGGTAAATATAAGTCCCTCTCAAGGTATTCCTGAAAAATGGTCCACACTGATTCCCCCAAGGAGTTTTATTCCAATGTCAATTAACTGTCCTGAAAATCTTGTAGGCTAGTCCTAGTCTACCGAGTAGGTGGTGTATCGAGTGATGTCACCCTGGTTAAAGTATCAGGTGGTAGTTTCACGATACAGTCGACAAAATACTACCCAGAGCTAGGAGGTCACAAACTGACAGACCTGTTAACCTCATACCTAGCCGAGGAGTTCTACAACAAATACAAGATCGATCCAACAGAGAGTCGTAGATCAGTATCAAAACTGAAGATCGAGGCTGAAAGATGCAAACACGTTCTCTCGACAATGTCGACAGCTCACTTATTCGTGGAGTCCCTCTGCGAGGGTGTCGACTTCAGCCACAACATAACAAGAGCTAGATTTGAAAATCTCATAAGTCCCCACATCTCCGACTACATCCAACCCCTCCAAGACATCCTCAACAGCACCAGTCACACGATAATGGACATCAGAAAGATCATTCTGTGCGGTGGTACCATGAAGATACCAAAACTCCAGGAAAAAATTGCATCCCTCTTTCCCTGTGGCGAAGTTCTCACCTCCAGGTGGAGGCCTGACGAGACAATGGCAATAGGAGCTGCCATGCACTCGTCCCTTCTTCTCTCTCAAGGAATTCACGACAGAGATCTCAATTCAACTCACGTAGAACTTTGCGCCTTGAGCAGACCAATTTGCCTCAAATTCGAGGACATCACGACCCTCGTCATTCCTGACGATACAATCATACCTATCAAAATACAAACGATTGTCGAACTGCCTGAACTCATCGACAACAAAATACAAGTGAAGATTTTTGAGGGTGTGGAAAATGGAAACGAAATCACTAATCAGTTAGGACTGGTGGGTCTAATCAATCAATATTGCAATAGTCAACGGTGAAACTCATCTGATTTTTAAAAATATTTCCGAATCCACAGGAGATACTGCTAATTTGGTAAGAACCTTTTTTACAAAGAAGATTGAAAGCTGTAAAAAAAGTTATTACAAAAATTTTGGTATTTTCGATGGTTCCCGAGATATTTGTGGAAAACTGAAGAGCTAGCTGAACCAAATTTTGCGGTTGATTTAAATCGTCCGGTTGATTGGTTGATTTGGATTAATGGAATTGTAATTATTGTATTTCAGATTTCTCTCAACTTGAAGAAACCCGGCAAGCTCAAGGTGGACACTGATCTGACTGAGGCCTTCTTGAACGTCCACATAACGGAATTATCAACGGGAAAAAAATCATCGATTCGGTTTGAAATTCACAAGGACGATTCATTGTAAATCAAGCCGAATGTACATAATCAATAAAACTAACTATTTGCTTCTTCGTGAATTACAATCATTTTTCAATTCCAGATTTCCCAATCTCCCAATCTTGTGTCATAAGATAAATTTAGATCGACCAATAACGAATTGGAAATTCATTTTTCCGGTAATCTCTAGATCTAGAGCACAATCCAAAAAATAAGTTTTTGAACAAAAATATGGACGTTTTAATTTGAATTGTTGTAAGAAAGAATTAATAAAAATGACTTTCGAAATACATAAGCGCCGTGTCAAAATTATTTAATTATCATTAAGTTCAAGGCCAAATTGATGCTTTCGCAAAAAAAAAATGCCTTTTGAAAAAACAATTAATAATAGAGCGATTTTTGAAAGTTTCAGTCGTCAGTTTTACCCCAGCATCCCCAATTCCAAAAGACATCTCAAATGCTTGAGTATAAAAAATATTTCCTGACTGAATTATTGACGACGATAATCCAATCGAAGGGCATTAATAAATACAAAAGACATTTTCTCCAAAATGCAAAAAAATCCAATCAATCCCGTGCAGAGAAGCCTTTTTCCAATTACCAATATCAATTACATCAAAGATTTCTAGGATTTCCATTGGTGCCGTAGACCCCAAGGTCACAATAAAACCCGACGAAATAGCTAAAGAAAATAATGCGCAATGCAATCGCCAAAAATCTAGCATCCCAAGCCGAAAACTCGCCCAAGTGGTCTCATGACCCCAGAAAAAAATGTTTCGACTCCTCCATATTGAAATGACGTCATACCCTGAACACTAGAGGTCACAACAAAATGGCCGCCCTGAATATCCAAGAGACATAAATGTACAGCCCTTGATTAAACCCGACGCAACCTCTCCCTCTCCCAAATCTGAAAGGCTATCGCCAAGTCCTCGGCTAATAATCGTGAATTATCGTTAACAGTGTTGCCAGATCGTCGAATATCACCTCAATCACCCGATAACCCGCCAATAATTAATTGATCCTACTGATCAATTTTTATGGATAAAAGTCGAGGAGAACAATGACCCCATCCACGAATAGAAGTTCGATCAATATCTCCGACAATTTAATAACCCATCGATCAATCTGGCAACCCCGTTGATAACTCCGTCCCCATTCCACCAATTACGCCCTTTAAATTAAATCTAAAAAACCCGGAAATTCAGTGCTCAAACCGGATCAATAGACAATTCCAATACGGAAATGCATGGATTTAATCCCCATCAATAGACATTAATAACCGGCAATACCATGATTGACGATAATTCACCAGAAAAAGGTTCGATAATTTTTTTTCCGGAAGAATAAAAAGGTGGACAAAAGGGCATCGCCCACTTCACAATCGGAATTACGTGGCGCTGTTGTCGTTCGTTATAAAAATAGGAAGTGGAAGGGGCCTTAAGCCGCCGTAGTCAGCATCAAGTCCATAACAGGAGATAATCGTTGAAAAACTAAAGAATTGATGAATTACATAGAAATTCATTGAGATTCACGAGGTAAATTCGTGGATAATGATTATCTTTTGGTGAAAAAGGGTCATTTGAATACTGATTGAATCAGCGTGAGGTCTGAAGTGGATGGATGGAATGAATCGTTCGTTGGGAACCGCCTGATGGTAGTTTTCACAACCCAGCCATCTTGGGTTTGTTGGTTCGTATAGTCGTGCAACGACACTGCCCAGAGAAGGTGGGGGCTGTCAGTCACGATACGTCAAGCTATAGTAAACCGCGGGTTTTCACCATTTTTTTTTTTTTTCCCACCTTCACCTCCCTTTGTTCAAAACCATTTTGTAACCTCCGAGTGTCTCAATCGTGAAATCAAAATATTAATTTAAAAAAACAACGAATTAGTGATTGTAACCTTGAGGGGCGTAGGGGTATAACTGAGTGAATTTTTTTTTTTATTACACTCTAGACCTGGCAGTGGGTTCAATAGTTGTTGGGCACGGGGTTGTTGGATTGTTGGGTTGTTTGACCACTCACGACTGCGTATTCCCAAGGAATAGTGAACGTGTGAAAAAAAGGAAAATAAATGAAAAATTGTTTATTGGCGGTTCAGTGGTAACACAGCGCCTAGTCAACATCACCTTTTGGTGCATATGTGTGAAACTATTTTTTTGCCCCCTCTATTCCCCCCCCCTTTACTATTTCTAACATCCCCACCCCCCTCTCCGCCCAATTTTTTACCCGCCTCCCCCCTGAAGTTTTGATTTTTCCCTCGTTTCGCATCTGGGTGGTGAAATTATGATCTAGCCAATACTATTTCAACGCAAAATGGAAAATAGTTCGTGTTTCTGTGTGTGCGTTAGGCGTCAGTGATAATGGTACGCGTGCAAGACGACCGTCAATTCCAGAAAGCACAAAAAGAAAGTGCTCTGAGCTACTTATTTGACAACGAAATTTTCGAGATAAACTATTTAACGAGTGTAGGTAAGAATAATATTGAATAATGATATCGAAAACAGAATTTTTTTCATTTTCTCTGGTGCCTAGGGTACATCTTCAATATCTGTATGTTGAAATAAAATTGATGATCAAAACAAATGACTTGGTAATGAGGGTCTTTCAAATTTTTCATTCACTTTTATTCAGCTTTCGATTGTTTTTCAATTTCTGGGAATTATATTTTTTCTCTGGCAGTTGCAATTTTGATTTTTATGGATAATTACTAATTAGGGACTTGATAAGCTCTGGGTTTCCGTGAATATTGAATGAAAGCTGATTAGGGAATAGCTCGAAATTTAGCTGGTGATAGCGACTGGTAGATAATTTGAGTTGTTTTTTTTTTAAATAATAAATGGTAGATATTAGAGGCGAAATTGTGGTAGAGAGAGAATTTCAGCGATCACTGATTTATTCGCGATCAATCGTTGAACTTATCGACTCCCATTGAATTGGCAATGATGACCGTGAGAGAAAATATTATCCTGCCCTGTAATTTTCGTATGGATACCCTCGGCAGGAGACAAAACAAATTTAATTAAGAATGCATGAACCAGGAGTCTATACCCATGGTATAAAGAAGAACCGATAAACCAAAAACCACAGGAAAAAAGAAATGATGGCAGAGTAATTGAAGGGAGATGGGCCCTTTTCAATCATCAGAAGTTATAAAAAGTACATCAAAAAATGATTCTGAATTGATGACCTTGATGATTGAAAATGGTCCTTGAAGATCTGATGGAAACAAGAAAGTGTCGGAGGTCAGCATTTAATCCTTGAAATCACATGGAATTGATTTATCAGGAAGCGACAACGAGCTATGTTGATGGTGAAAAAATGAGGTTCTCGGCTGTTCAAGAAGAGGATGAGTACGAGGTAGGACTGGGGCAAGAGAATCTTGCCCGTGATGGTGCAGATGAAGGTATGAGGGCCGCCGCTCGTGAAGCATTGGTATTCGGTAAATCCGTCGACGATTCCTCGACGGCCTACTGCCTTCCACTGTTATTTGCCAACGGTTATCCCACCTCATTGGATCAAATATCCGTGGTAAAATCATCATTGACATTAATAACTATTTCAACCCTGACCATTGGACAGCGCTTATGGATCATATTTTTGGTATTCACAGACTGAATTGGAACGTTTCATAACATTCATGGTAGAATGTTCATCAGGTCCACTTCAAACTGGTGCACCACGTTGGTGGCCCAAGGATATCAAATTTTCAAAACCCTTTGTACGACCTAAGCGAATCAATGACGTAAGTACACTAATTCATCAATTATTCATTCACTGCATCATCATCTGGAGTTTATACAGCTCCAAAGATAATACCCAACAGCATATTTCCATCCGCTATCTCCATTTGTGCGTCATCAAATGCACGACATCGAGTTGAGATTTGCCGCGAATATTTTCAACACCTAAACTACTCACTCGGATAAATCGATAGAAAATTCCGAATCACTCGAATCGAAAAGAGATCTAATGATTCCGCAACACGAGATATTTTCTCCAGTCAAAATTTTCATGTCAGTGCTCCAGGACAATTAATTAACTATTAAATTCCCCAAGGAAATTTTTTATTTGGGAATTGTTCTCGCTGTTTGATTTTGCCCCGTGAAAAAAATTCCTCCCTATTTCGTTCTCGCATAGATTCCCTACAGCACGCAAAACCTCGTACATCGGAACTCGATACGACGTGAACAAAATGGCCGCCAGCTTACGTGGCCGAGACACGATCAAGATTATGGATCGGGTCATCGGGTTACTGCCACGCGATATATCTCAGCTGTTCTATCATGCAGAGCATCGAATCAATATTCACGTGAAAAATATCGATATTTTGTTATTTTCTTCAATCGATGAATTTCGGCCATTTTATTCCGTCAAAATCTTCATTGATGTTGATCATAAAAATTTAGAGAAGATCACAATAATAGACTCAACGGCATGTTTCGAATGCTCAAAGCATTTAATTAAAAAGAACTAGAATTGCCCAATTTTTAAGAATCCCTCATGTCGAGTATTATAACGTTTCATAATCATTGGTCAATATTAAAAATTGCACATCAATTTATGTATATCAATCAATGTCATCAATTAAAAACTAGAAATCAATTCTCGTGCTCTTGGGAAAATTGGCAACGTCGCGTGACTGCTTGAGTCATTCGTGGACCCCTCGGCTCTTTTCGAGAGGTTCTACCGACGCGATCAAGGAAAACGGCATTTTGTTAGAATCAATAAAGTGCGGCTGATCAATTTGCAATCGACAGTAATGATTTTTTGTAAAATCTTCAACAAGATGTATGCATTTTTCAGAAAAGGGGTACCCCCTCCAGGTGATGTCGACTAGGCGTTGATAATCATAATCGTATTGCTCTAGAGGATGGTTATGTCGGTTATTACCTTGAATAAACTCGATCAATAATTATCAATATTGAAAAGTCCGCGGGATAAAAAAAGTAGAAGTTTATTGAATTAAATATAAGGTGAAATAATATCGACAGAACCGACTAATCGAAGACGAAACTCAAACTAAAGAGTTCCGTCGATTTTTTTTCTAGTAAAATTCGTTATTTAAAGATAATTAATAATCATCAGTGGAATTTATTCAAGGACATATCCCACATAATGATCCTTTAAAGCAATATGCTGATTATTATCAGAAGCGAGTCGAAATCGTCTGGAAATTTCTAAATTGGAAAAATTACTGACATATTGATCAAACACAGATTGATCGCAACAAATATATAGAAAAAGCAACCAGCCAATACTAAAATCCCTAAAAGCGTCGACAGTCTGGTGACCCTCAGAACAAAAAATTTCTATTGCGTCTCAAGTAAAAAGAAGTCTGAAAGACGTGACGCTCGGAAAATTTGGCATCGTTGCATGAGCTTCGGTTATGCGTCACCGTGAGTCCCCTCGGCTTTACCCGAGGGGCCGACCGACTCGACACGACGGTCCCACTTTTCTACGAATTAGGGACTGTTACTTAATACGTCGAGTAGACCACAAAGTCCACGAATGGAGTTCTCAATGCGTTCAAAGTACTTGATCAACTGCGCAAACAATTTACATGCTCCCGTATTGTTTTCTTTCAATGTTAAATCCAGAAAAATATTCCCATGTGTATGATTTAGACAATTTAAAAACGATTGTTCTCTTCAAAAGCTATTTGCCCATATCCAACACCGTCTACGATATCTGCACAACTGGTTTAGAAGAAATGGCGAATCTGAATCTGAAGAAGAAATTATAAATCTGGAGCAGATCGAGTAAAAGAAATTATTTCCGATATCTTCTCTTTTTTAAAGTTATTACAAATTTTTGAAAAACAAAAAACTTGATAAATTTAATAAACTTGAGGTGAAAAAAAAAAATCCATTTCCAAATTTCATTACCCTAAAAACGGTATTTATTTCCTCTTTAATCTGATCCCCGGTTTTCGATAAATTTCAAAAAAAAACCCTGAAAAATGAGAAGATATCGGCAATGATACCTCAGCACCAGGCAACCGCCAAAGCAACCGCACATTTTCCGATAACCATGTTGCGCAACAGCCATTGATAGACTGATAATCCCTACTGACGTGGACAATTATATGAAACAGAGAAAAATCCTGAAATCCTCAAACAATCCATCATCTCTCTCCTAATTATCTCAACCACCCACCAACCGTCAAAAATCTCTTTGTATTTATAGAACTGGATGGGGACCTTAAAGAAACTAGTATTCAAATGTTACACATACCACAAGAGCGAGTACTTACTCCGCTTTTGTTCGTATCTCGCCCAATATCCACGGGAAAAGCTTTACTATCTCAATAACTACGACTCAACTACAAGTCTGTACCACAAGGGAACCGGAAGATTACTGGCAACATTCCGCAACGTCAACATGGTACATCAACCGTTAAAATAATCCACCCGACAATCCCACCGATCCCTAATTGATAAAATAAACAATTTCTAGGATTATGATAAAATAGTTGATAGTCCGCGTCGATCACTCCTACCCCAGAATCATGGTGCATCAAAAGTATTGGGTAAACCTAACAAATCAGGGGAGCAGAAACAACGGACAAAGGATCAATCCTCACTGGTTGTCATACAGCCTGTTAAAGAGGAGATTTATCTATGTGACAACTGTGACGCTGAGTTTGGAGATTTGGATCAGATGAAGGTACTTGTAGCTTCCATTTTGGATGGAGGGCAATGAGGCATTGAATTCATTAACACCTACTGACTCCTAGAGTTGTAGTTCCTCATTATCGGATTCCTAAAATCGCCCAGTCATGCCTCAAGATGTGCAAAATATTGATGGCACGTCACATGATTGTCACCTGATGACCACAACTTACGACCATTTTCATCACATTGCGAAATTATGACGAGAAAACGGCAATTTTCATTAAAAAAAAGAAAACGTGAGATCATTGGAAACTTCCAACGACTTGTCAGTATCGAGATTATTCTGTCCCGTAGATTTTGTAACGCTCATAAATTTGTAATGTGAGGAAAATAGTTGGTTCCTTTAGTTATGATATTATTACATTCTACAAGACTCGATTCGATATTTAACTGGACAGGATCACGAAAAGATCTGCAGCGAGCCAGTGTCAGCCATCAGTTCACGACCAGTAACTCCTTACGAGCCGATAATTGAACCAGAGCTGGATCAGAATAAATTCCTAGATTACTTCAAACTATCAGGATCAACAGCACCCAAGTCAACGACATCCCGTGATTTCCCAGCACCAACGATTCACTGCGAGCCATTGAGAGCCACAAGACGACTCAGAACAGCTGTTAATCTCACGAGATGTCCAACAATTCCGCTGTCATCACCAGCTGGCCTCATAATGCTCAAAAAGTCCAAGACTATGACTGAGAGCATCCAGCAGGAGCGACTCGACAGGATAGAGAGACACCTCAATGCACCACCTCTCAATAAATTCAGCAGACCAAAGTGGCTTGATCGACATGTCGAGTACAATCGTTGGATGATCAGCTACAAACCTAGCAAGGAGAAATCAGCACAGACTGATTACGCTCACAAGTACACCTTCGGGGCATTCAAACGGAAACCTGGTCAGTACCTTCAGTTGTTACAATTGATATTTTTGGAAACAAAGCATCTTTAGTAGTTCTACTACTAGTCCTTTCAAATTAGGAGAAACTAGGGTAAAATGGCCACCTGATAGATTCGAATATGGGGGGAGAGGTAATTGCAAGAAATTGTAATTTCGTAATGCAAATTTTCTCAAACAGCTTCAGAAACAAATGGACACTCAATAAATTAGTAGAGGCGTTGCACCGAAAAGATGAACACTCAGAAAATATAAATTCATTGAATTTTCCTTCAGAAATTCAAATTGTTAAAAAATCAAATATTGCGTTTTGTTGGCTGAAGTTCGGGTTTGAAATAATCAACGCAATTCCAAAATTCGGTTCTTCGAAAAAACTGTGGAATGTCTTTGGAGGAGCACTACAGTTATCGGAAGAATAAAACATGCATCAAAGTAGTAAAAGAAGATGAAGGCACATAAAAAATTCTTAAATCGGCGAATTCTATTGATAAATCAATTGGCAAGTGGCAAATAAATTTTTAGGAATCCAGATAAATTTCAAGTTATTTTGACTATTCGTCTTAGCTCCTAGATTTCAATCTCCCCTAAAAGACAAGTGTTCATAAATAAAACACTGAAAAAAAAAACCACTGGAAATTCGTGGAGCAACTTGGATGAAGTCTAATCGATTTCAAGGCGTGTTTCAAATTTACACTCAAGCGAACCCCTCGTAACTTGGGAAATAGTTCGATTCCCCCTATCGCCTATATTTGTTGGAATGAACCACCACCGAATGCCTTGGAGAGCCCTTTGAAGAAATTTTCAAAGCACCAGAAGAAAGGGTGGTAATGGGGGAGAATACCGAAAGATCTCAACATTTTGGAACCATTTTCTCGCACTAGTCATTTATTAAGTCGTTCCATTAACGCATTAGTAAGGCACTCAGGCCCGATGAAGATGAGATGTTATAATAATTAAAGAGAGTATAATGAATAATAACGAGAGTAAATAATAATCCCTCAGTTTCACTAGTTTGCCAATTTGAAAAGAGAAGAAATCTGGAAAAGTTTCAATGAATCAATTAAAATAAATGATGGACGAACCAAAACAAACCGATTAGCAACTTTCAGTCTGAGTCCGAACCTAGCAATTACTCGTCCAAACTTTATCTTTTCTCCAAACTTTTTCTCCAAAATTAAGGAAAAAAATACGAACTCACAAAACCCCTTCTAACTTGAATAATTAATTCCCTAATATTGCAGCCCTCAGTCTCAAGTCTCAACTGCTCTACATAGCGTGCGGTAGCTGTCACGTGAAGCTAGAGCGACTGAGCCCCGAAAAATTGGAGGACCTGAAGAGCCATCCATGGAAGTATCGTCCACCAGCCCCAAGACGACCACCACGACCACGACCAGGTCCACTCTCAAAGATGAATCCAGGTCTCGCCCTGAAACGCAAACTCGCCGCCGAATCACCGCGACACCCACACCCAAAACGCATGTCAACACTCCTCCGAGCACTTGACAAGCAACCAAAACCCACTCTCCTTCACAATCCAGTCCACCGTCGTTCAGATACCGAAAAAATAATAACACTCGTCAATCTGTGCTCATCCGACGAGGAGGACGACACGTGGAATATCACCAGATTAAACAGCGATGAAAATCGCGATCCCATGTCCTCCAGTGAGAATCCATCAATAAATTATTTCAAGACAATATCCCTGAGCCCGAGCAATCCCCGTACACGATCGCTCGGTTATCAGGGTACATCGGTCAACGATTGGCTGAGAAGAGAATCCCTGACTAAAGACGAAAGAAATTCCAAATTTCTTGGACACGTCATAGACACCCCCAAGACATATGCATCACTTCTAAAACAAACACCATAAAAAGCAATTGTAAAAATCCCCAAGGCTGTGCTGACTGCAGTCTTCGACAACTCGAGATTGGCAGAGTGAAAAAAGGCCCGAATGCTTTTGACAGATCAATAAATCATAGAATGAAAAGATTGAGAGAAAAAAAAGAGAGATAACTTGACTCGCCCAAGTCCCCGCATCGTGTCTATTTTTTTGGGCCGCAGCGCGTTAATTCATTGAGTTTAGATGATTTTATATGACGTTACTGTTGTGTTAATGACACTTTGAGCATCGAGAATGCCAAACTCACGTTTTTTTTTTTCTCTCCTGAAATTATTCCTTGTGGGTCAACAATTCTCACGATCCCCTGGCATTTCAAGGGTCGGACAATATAGACTGTTTTTTCTCATTTATTTCTTTCGTATGGAAGTCATTACGTTCTTCCCTATATCACTTGTTTTTTTATTAAATATATATATTGTATTTTTCCCATCGAAAGAGAACTGCGAACGTAATACTGCAGTATGCAAATGAAAAATCATCAGAGCGTACAGTTTATTGTAAGAGAAATGATGTCATGAAGTTAATGTGGATTTCAATGTAAATCCCGATATCAACTTGTGGTCGCTGTATACTTTATGAAAAAAAGAATGTACATATAAATAATCCTCATTTGAAATAAATTTTGTCTAGATTTTTCATTTTACATGGATTCATTCGGATGCAGTGGGTATTTCTGTTTCAGATTTTTTAAAGAAGACCAATTTTTTTTTTCTTTATATTTTTGGGGAGGTTCAACCTAATGCGCCGTCTGTTGACGAAATTTTCAACTCTTTAGCCGTCGATTGGTACTACAGATCCTGATTATTTGTTTATTTATCTTTAGGGCAATTAGCGGTTGTAATCACATCTCATGGATTATTTGTAAAATTGTCATACTATAATGCCAGAATATTTGTTGTGGGGTATTTTCAATATTTTTTTTACAACTTGCGGATGTATTTCGCACTACTGCCAACTCAACCTGACGACCCTGACCTACGTATTCCATGGTGGCAGCACATACTTCAAAAACACTCGAGACAATTTTTTAAACGATTGAATTTCGTTAGAAGACATTAATATAACACTCTGTAATTTATTTGTAACCTTGAACGATGTAATTATGTGATATATTTTGTACTGAAATAAAGATATCTGAATCAAAAATCGACTTTTTTTTATGTTTAAATATTGGTAGAGTGAAATTGAAAAGTCTGACGCCATTTTCTTATAATTTCCTAGTCTTCAAAATGAAATTTTTTTTATTTCATCTCCATTGCCTAATTCCCAAAGATTCCTAAAAATTCAATATTTTCTTGAAAAATAAAAATACCTCCAATAAGGCCTAAATTACTTCATAATAATTAAAAGTTTATTTATTATTTTTCTTCATCCTCATTTAATTTTTCAATGATTTCCTCACTTCAAGAGAAAATTAGATAATTGATCCCCTGAATAGAGAATCGTGGGATAAATTCCCTGAGAATAAAAAAAAAAGTTGGAGAGTAGTGAAAAATGAAAAATTCAAATATTGGCGGGCTTGGAGAAACCCAGCCCAACCGACCTCCCCCAGCATCCGCTTCCGTTATCGACCCCCTAAAATTCCGCCATCACCAACAACTCTCCCTCAACTCATCGTGTGTTCGATGCCATGAACGTAAGCGGGAGAGAGAGAGGTGGTGCGGTGTTGCGTGACTGCGAGATCTGCTTGAGTTTCCGAGCGTGTGTGTTTGTTGTGTTGTACGATTAAAAGAGAGAAAAAAGAAATTTATAAATAACGACCATAAACAAAAAACCAAAACATCGCCCCCATCCCCAAGCGCGCCCCCAAAAAATCCCAATCCCAAAAGCCGAGAATAATAACAATAAAAAGGAGAAGAAAAAAAAAAGAAGTCGCCCCCCCCTCTCCCAATTTTTTTTTTCATGTTTCAAGTACCAAAATTTGTGGAATATACAATCGCAGTAAATGAAATTCACATCGTTACCCTATCAAACATCAAAATTACGTGTACGTGTCAACGACTAAACATTGAGACATAAATTTTTTTATATATGAAATGCATATATAAATAACCAACTTGTGAGAGAGATAGCGTTAATCCATTGAGTGAGTGAAACGAGTATTTGTGTGTTGGGGGGGGGGACAAGATTGTCCAGTTAAAATCCCAACCCGACAACTGGCAAATTGTGGTTATTTATAACGGTGGCTGATAAATAAATAATAATATTTGGATAAAGTGGTACTGTGACAGACAGAAATATGTCATCGTACATTCAGGTTGCTGAGGACGAGGGTGAGGAGCCCATAGAATTACCAACTGAGGACGACAGTACCCTACTGTTGACTACATTGGCTGCCCAATTTCCCGGTACCTGTGGACTCAAATATCGCAATCCCGAGTCTAGAAGTATGAGGGGAGTAAGACTTGTCGATGGAAGACTTCATCCGCCCGAGAGTGGCTGGGGAAAAGCCGTCTATTTCTGCGTTTTTCCAAAAGGTAGAGACTAGTCATCGAGCAGAGAGAGGGGGTGGCACAACCATCATCACCATCATCATCATCATGATGGAGATGAGGCCTTCGAGTATCATTTAATTTGGTTATTTTGTTGTGAATGTTTGCCTTTCATCTCAGTCGAGATGACATGCACATGACAGAATATTTTATTTATTGTTTTCCATCACCAGTGATTTATACCCCAATCTCACTGGCATATGTTTTTGAAATTTTTGGTTCTGTTTGTTAACAAATTCTGAGAGATGAAATGACGGATTTTTTTTTTTGAGGTTTAATCGTTTGTTTGGTGGTGATATGCTGGGTTGGCAGCAGGGATTATTGTTGGGATCCAATGAATTTATTTATTTTGTTATTTTGGATTTTGGGGAACATGTGGGGTTTTTATCTCGGGGGGTGGCGTGGAAATTGAGTATTTTTTTTTCATTGAGGAATTCGTTTTAATGGCAGATATTTTGGCAATGGCTGTAGGAATTTTTTGGTTTTTTGGTTCTGATTCGTGAGGGATTTTTTGGGGTTGAATCGTTTGTTTGGGAGATATCCTAGTTAGGGGTGGGGGTGGATTGTTGTTTGGAATAGAACGCATGCGCGGGGAGGTGTTTTGGAAGGATTTTTGAGACTGAGGGTCTCATTTTGTGGGTAAAATTGGATTATTTTTAATTATTGGACTGTTCAATTAGTTTTTCTGTTAAATACTCATTTTTCTACTGATTTTCAGAAAATAAACGCAAGTCAGATGACAATCTGGAGAATTCCACAGCCAAGACTAAGAGAATGGAGACAAAGCTACGATGCACTGATTTAATTGTCCTTGGATTACCCTGGAAAACAACCGAGCAAAATCTGCGGGAGTATTTCGAGACTTTTGGGGAGGTTCTCATGGCCCAGGTAATCCCTTCTCTCTAATAACAATTCCAAAGTAACAGGAGTTGGTGGAACAACGATTGAACTAAATAGAAATCGTCAATTGAGCTCCAGCCCTCATAGATTAATGAACAACTCTCAGAAAAAATAAAATTTGGAGTAGAATTAAAAACTTTTCCTCATTTTCAAATTATCTCAAAATTTGGCTGATTAAATTACCAAGAAAAAGGGTCTCTCTATATTTTCGTCTAAAACCAAAAGTTTTCTTTGATAAATGGATATCAGATGCAAAACTCAAATAAAAAATATGATTTATTGCACTGTCCTCTGATGAAGAAAGAGGGAACAGCGTCTCACAAATTCTAGACCGAAAAATTGAGGAATGAATTTTATCCTTTGACTAGGTCAAGAAGGACGCGAAATCTGGCCAGAGTAAAGGCTTTGGCTTCATAAGATTTGGCAGTTACGAGTCCCAACTGAGGTGTCTTGCCCAACGACACATGATCGATGGAAGATGGTGTGACGTCAAGGTTCCCAACAGCAAGGTAAGCAACCAAAGATCATTTCAACTTAATAGCTTGAGAGAATATTGAATCGTCTCCCTATTCTGGGATTATCATTCAACAGAGCTGAAAAGATTTGAGAGATACCGCGTGTTAACCATAAATATGTACGAGATTCAGATCGTTATTTTCATGACTCATCTCAAACGCAAAATTACATAAAAATTCTTAATAAATGCCCCTCAAATGTTCATTAATTATTAATGAATTCATACTCAAAAGGTCCTGCCTCACCTCCACGTTAATTATTACTCAATATTTCTTACTCCAACATTTTTTAATAATTAACTAATCTCACTAAAACTGTATCGGTAATAGAGTAAAAATTTTGAAAAATATTTCTGAATATGTTTTGCTGCTGAAGTAAATTGTTTCATCAGAATATCCCAGAATAATTTGTGTTTCGTTAAAAAAAAAAACAAAAAATTTTCTTTAATATCAGTTTCTTATAGAATATTCGATGCAGTTTTTTGAAAAAATCGTAGAGAGATATTTGAAATAAAAATGGAAAGTAAGAGTGGAAAGATGAAATAAAGTAGAGTAAATAACGAGTCATGAAGAAACCGATCATCTCCGTGTGTGGATTTACCGAATTATACAATGGAAGAAGAATAAATAACGAGTGAGAACGTTTTTTATGGTATAAATAGATGAATGCGACTGGCGACAATGTAAAGAGCGAGCGTATATGGTTCAATGTTTGTATGATATCTGAATGTATGGAGTGATGCGAGTGATTCAGAGTAAAAATCGTATGTTTCTCTTTCCTCATGTGAATGAACTGACATTTTTTTTTCTCTCTTTTGTTTTCGCGATTAATAATCGAAAATGTATGAAGTTTCAATCGTGATGTAAAATCATAGGGATGGATGGTTTTTATCGGGAGTTGAGTCTCTTTGCGTCGTTGATTTATTCATTGACCGTTAATTAATGAATTTTCTGATAGTGTGATTTCCCTCTGACAGAGCTGGGAACTATTCGGACTTATTCTGGCAATTTTTCGAAAAATACTTGATTCAGTATCGAAATTATACGAATGCAATTCAACATTTTTCCGAATTTTCGAATTATCTCGAAAATAATAAATTTGCGGTGAATACCGTAGAGGACTTTTTTGTAACTCAATAAATTTCCGAAAAAAAAGATTTCTTGATACTTTTTTCTAAAACCAATAATTACTTTAATAAATCGATTTTTGATTGGTAACTCAGATGTCAAATTGAATTCCTCTTGTGTTACCACTTTGTTGCTGAATTAATGAGTAATAAAATAATAATTACTGGGTATAATTTTTGACAGATGAATAGCAACTATTTATTTGGCTTTTCGAATAAAATGGAATTTTGAAGTTGTGAATTAATCGAGAGATTTAGTTGTGCAAAAATCGTAAAAGGGTTTATTGTTGATTGACGTATTTGAACGAGAGTATTGACGTATCATTGAATATTCAAACCAGCTCTGCCTTTTCAACCTCTATTTCCCGATCTATAACGAAAGTTCAATTATGTAATGACGTGTGGCTGCGTGGGAGAAAATAAATTCATGTACTCGCGTTAATTCATCCTTTGTTGTACGGTTTTCGTTTCAATTCCGGGGTGTGCTGTGTGGAGTACGATGGAGTGAGACCGGAGAGAATATTACTTCGATCGGTTGAATGAACAGTGAGTAGGTGGATCGACCCACCATTGATTGAATTTTCTTCAGTTCATTTGGCAAAGTGGAAGGGAGAGAATTGTTGAGTCTCTCATGAGTATCTTGAAATCAAACCGGAATAACTGAATTATCATCGGTTGAAAATTTCCACCAACAATTTCGATATTTCGAGTCGATTTCAAGATATTCAAGATAAACTCGAAACAATTTTAAAGTGGAAAATACATTTTTCTCTTATTTCATCTTCTTTAATTGGAAATTATTTAGGAAATTCAACTGCACTTTTTTTTCTCCAGAAAAATTTCTTTGAGTTTACTTCGCTATTTCATCAAAAATTCGAGTGTCAAAAAAAAAGAAAATTCATTTAATTTCTCATTTTCTTTCTAATTTCCCTTAAAATCATAATTTTTCGTCAATAGCAATGAATTACCCGATTTTTAAATTCTCTTCAATCAATTCTATTGAGAACTGATAAACTGAAATAATTGCAATTTTTCAAGGCCAATAATTAGCGAATATCTCGGAATTGAAGAAAGATAGCGATATTTTGGGTTGTATATTTTCTGTAGATAAATCCGAGTGCTACAAAAAAAGTCATTACGAAAATATCAATATTTTCATTCAATCTCGAAATATTCGGGAGAAACTCAAAAAAAAGTACGTTATTAAAAAAAAAATGAAAAACTGAAAAAATGAAAAAATCGAATAATCAAAAAATAATAATCAGGGACTATTGAAAATTTTCCACTTGTTGTCCCCAAATTGAGTCCCCCCAAAAAACCCCCCGAATGTCCGTTTGTACGACTGCCTAGTATAGGAATGCCTGAATTTATCCCTCCCCCCCAACCCCCAGCCCACCCCCGCAAAATCACCAATTGTTCGAGAGAATGGATGTGTCTGGTTCCAGAACATTGACGGGATAATGATGGCACGTCAGTATGATACCGGTAAGCACAGCGAGTGTTATCGTCCAATACCAGTGCATACCCCAGGTAGTCGTCGTTTATCAGTGGCAAAGCCCTACATGACAACAACCGCGGAGAGTACATCATCACCGCGCTACGACCAAGATTACGATTACAAAACAACCCATTACCCGTCCTACCCCCCGAACTACCCATACGACGAGACAAACAAGTACAATCAGCAGACTGTCCAGCAACAACAGCAACAGCAGCAGCAGCAACAACAGCAGCAACAGCAGCAACAGCAGCAGCAGCCACTGGCCCAGAGTTACGGTTACGACAAGCCACAGTATCCAGTCTACGACGACAATAATTACGAATCCCGAGGTTACATGGCGTCCCACCAAACAGCGCCAACATCAGCCCCAGGAGTTAATTATCAGGAGGCAGATTATCAGCGTTACAATTACGATAGTAATCGTCCTTATTTGGGATCGGATGGTAGTGAATATGACAAGGGGAGGTATGGGTATCAGTACGAGAGAAGTTACTACGACGCCGAGGGCCGTTACATCGATGGTAGACACGATCCAAGGTACACCGATACCCGTCACCAGGACGTCAGGGACAATCGCGATGATAATCGTTACGACAACAGGGATGACAGGCGTTATCAAGAGGGTAGAGAGGATGAAGTGAGGTACGAGGGACGTGACGAGCGTTACCTGGAGCGCACGGATGGACGATACGACAACAGATATCCCAAAGAGAATTACTACGATCGCTATTACAAGCACCGACCCGCGAGAGATCCTGCTGAGACAGCGAGATATTGATAAAGGGGTTGTCTCCTAGTTATTTAGGGGAGATTTAAAATTTTCATGGAATATTCACCACTCAAGTTATTGGCAATGCCGAAATTCAACGTTTCCATCAATTATCCATTTATCTTGAAGGCTATTGAATTGAAGAGAAAATAAAAGAGAACAGTTTTTGTAGCTCATTAAATTCTCGATGAATAAGGTCTGTTCAGATTTTTTGGTGGAGTCAATGGTTTTTGAGCTGGATGGGTTTTTAGGGGAATGGAAATTTGAGTTGTCGCGGTTTACCTTTGCCTGGTAAATATAGTTTTAGTTTAAGTTTTTTTTTTTCTTTTTGAATGAAAACTCGGAACCGAGGGGAGTTGGCAGTTATTTTGATGAGAACTTTTTGATTGAAAATTTCGTCGGCTACAATAAAGGTTCAGACCATATTCTCGCCATTTCCTTTGGGTTCGGAGATATTTAGAAAAGTTTCATCAGTTGTTTTCTTTTAGTTAGGAAGTCCTACTGAAAATTGAGATAATTGTGGACGTTTGCTCTTTACTATCCATCAGCATCGCCAATAACTAGTGTTTTACGATGTTAATTGTAAGTGAAATGATTACATATAATTAGGAATGGATAGTTATAGAATGATTTTAATTATTGGGTATAGCTTCCTTGTACCATAGATTGATTATCATTTTGAGTGGAATATTCACGAGGTAACACTTCATTTATTGTTGATTCTGAGATAATTGTAAGAATTTATAGATAGATAATACATAACTGTATAATAGAAAGAACGATGAACATTGTTTACTACTTGAGGGTTTCCAACCGAATTAGGACCAATTGTGTTGTATCTATTGTATATATTTTACATATTTGAAGGATTGAGTTTGATATGATGAAAATATGGGCATATTTGGAAAGGTAATTTTGATACTTGTTGGGAGGACGTCAAAACCTCATCGCAAGTAGTTTTTCTAATTTTTTACAATTCGAAGATGAACATCTAAAAAATATTCCCATCGTCCAGCACTAGTTGCCTGCAAATTCCACCAAAAGAAAAATTGTATTCCATCCACTGAATCGAAATAACACCCAAATATTTCGTATCCAAAGAAAACCATTAATCCATTACTCCAATTGAGATAAACCCCCAATTCCTCAGAACCTATCACTCACATTCACCACTAACCCACCATTTTGTGGAGGCCGCCATTTCGTGTAAATATGCGCGAGCACCCAGCGATTTCCAAACCTTTATCACCCTCATCATCCCAAA
>NW_011887741.1:1630927-1633160 GCF_000806365.1 Fopius arisanus | reverse complement strand
CACATATGATTGATCATTGACGTGACGAGGGGAGTAATCCGACGAACCTCGTCACATTTAATCCCTCGATTATTATCTAATCGCTTTATTTCCTTACACATTGACTATTTACTTTCACCCGCAATATTCAAATTCCTAGATTAATCACCCACCAAATAAAAAATCAACATTGATAATGCAATCGAAGGGGGAATCAACGCAAATAAAATCTAGATAAAACTGATGGTTAACGAAATATTCGAATGATATGATGAAAATTTTTAACACGATAATAGTTGTAATATGGTGCATTGAAAAAAAAAAACAAAAAACGATTAACTAAACTTAAGCCAAGATATGGGTGGAGAGAGTCAAATGAGTGGTGAATGTGCATTAGAATTTTTTCCTTATCGTTAACGTTTTTTTCTCTCTCTCTCTCTATCTCTCTCTCTCTCTCTCTTCTTTTTGAAAAATTATTTTCACGGGAGATATTGTAATTATTCTAATGTCTAGAGCGGCGTATATGTGCTTGGAATTCATTGCAGTGTGTTTAATATTTAAATAATAATGAGGTATGTATCGGTGTAATGTGGATTTAAAAAAAGAAAAGAAGAAGATAACACTTTGAGTAAGTAGAAACCCTTTCACAAATGAATGAGGTGGGATAATTGATAATGGATGATAGTTACTGATTAACTGGCTGACGAGGATAATGTGAATTTGTGAGGGGGATGGAGATTAGATGATCAATATCCGCGAGGGTCGATATAAGATTGATTATATTATAGTTGTTTATCAGTTTGTGAGTGTATTCGTATCATTGAATTATTAACAAAGAAAATATGGTTAATAAATAAAGGTAACATGAATTTAGATAATGACCCACTCGTGGTGAAAAAAAAAAAATTATTGTAAGTATATGGATTAATATGCGCTTAGCTGATAGTTATTTCATCAATGAGAGCTTAAGTAATCGTTGTATACATGCTTTTTCAAGGAATGTTGCATGGTTTCCCTCCTGGGTCGCTCGGATGTCTGAGATTTTTTTTTTTTTCTCGTTTTCTTTAAAAATGCTGAAGGCAATTATCGTGGAAATGTAAAAACGTGAGAGATGATTTTTATTCTCACTGTCAATGTGATTATCTCAGCGGGGGTGGATCTAGTGAGAAACTTCGTAGGAGCTTTTTTGTGGAGAATTTAATCCCCTCGATAAAAGTTCCTCTGACCTCTTCTCCCAGATCCACCATTTTTGAGATACGCAATGGACAATGTCAACACTACCAATATTTCGAGGATAAAGAAAAACTGATTATTATTGTGTCTCACGTTTTCATTTTTCTCCTGATAGAATCGATCAATTTTCGATGATAATGACGACATTCATCATCAATATTCACCCATAGATTATTTATTATTAACCCATAAACAATTGCAATATTACAAATCACAAGAAAACCGATGAAGACTAAATTCTCCATTGTTCACAATTTTAGATTTGAAATAAATAAATAAAAAATGATCTAGAGAGAAAGGAGGGGGTAGAATGACTAAACTTGAATCGATGAATGCATAAATAATTGGTACAGTTAATCGAGTAACTGAATAGATTAAAATAATTAAAATCTGATTTGTAACCACGAAACTTTCTCTCGTAGGTACTTAGCGTGAATTACACAGTTGTACGACTATTTGTGTATGAATATTTTACACTGGTGCGCTGATGTGTAAATTTAAAAAAGAAAGGTAAAAAAAAAAGTAAGAAGTTTAATATTAAAAATTGAGTCAGAGATAACAGTAATGATACTAATTCATTAACAAATTCGAAAGAGTATACCGATGAATTTTAAACAGAACTAAATAAATGGAGTTGATTGATTTCATTCGTTGTGTGGGATAAAAACATAATTAATTATATATTTATATACGGTTTATTTGAATTGAATGGTTTGCAAGTGGTAGGTAATCGAGAGTGAATTCAGTGAATTATTTTTTTTTTACAATGGATTGAACGTTTCCTTCGTCTTGCAATTTTCTGGGCAAATTTTATTACAATTTTCCCAGTGACAATTGCAAAAAAAAAAACGAAACCGAAACTGAGATATTTAAACCAATAATAGTTGTGTCAAATGGGGTTGTTGATGGAAAATAAAAAAATTTTTTTTCTTGTTCTTTGAAGACAAAAGATTTATCGAATAACAAAGTTTCACTAGATGACGAGGGTCTCGCAATTTCTTTAGTCAATAAAACGTAAATT
>NW_011887741.1:1627278-1628637 GCF_000806365.1 Fopius arisanus | reverse complement strand
AAAAAAAAATACCAAGAAAACGCTTAACTATAATTTTTAATCGAATGTTGAATCTGTGAAGGAACTCTCACGTTTTTATTTCTTTTCGAATATCAGGGACTTCAACGAGAGGTCGTTGACGAATTTCATTGTAAATAAAAGGTTTTCGAATTGTTTTTTACTATCATTATTCAACCGTTGTTCCGAACTCTCTTGCGATATCAGAGAAAAAAGAAATCATTCGAAAATAACTGAATCAATTTTTTAATTAATTAGAGACAGTGAAATTGCATTTAAAATAGTTGAACGGTTCTTCAGGGTCATGAAGAGGTTCATGACGTGTGGGATTGACGAAGGGCTCGCCTAATTTCGACTATTCATTGGATTTAATGAGAATTCTGTATTTAATTAACGAAATCCGATGAGTGTGATTTCTTCGTTCCACTAATTACGCGATTATCACGTCAAGGAGTGGATTCAGCGAAAAATGTTATTGACATTTTTTGTGGAGAATTTAATCCTCGGAAGAAAATTGTTATAACATTTTTCTCTGTCACCTCTCGTTACCGAAATAATTGCGAAATTATCAGATGTCGACTCATCGAAATGTGATGAGTGCAATTCCTTCGTTCCGCTAATTACGCGATTATCTCGTTAACCAGTGAATTCAGCAAAAAATGTTATTAAACATTTTTTGTTTGGAATCTAATTCTCTGGAAATAGTGATTATGACATTTTTCTCTACCACCCCTCGTTACCGAAGTAATCGCGAGATTATGAGATATCGATTCATCGAGTTACCGATAAATACAGAATCTCCTTTCCCCGTCTGAAACTATTGACCTACGATATTAAATTATCAACGGAGGTACAAAGAGACCTCCAATCGCGATGATTATAAGGAAAGTGTGCGGAAAGTAACCGAAGAATGCGAAAGAGAGAAGTAAAAAAAAATAGAGAATTTATTTATTTATAATAAAAAGAAACGACGAATAACGAGAGATCAAAATGTGTCGTGTAATGCATAAAAACTGTATAATTTTTTTTTATTTCCATATTTGTTGTGTTTTTTAAAAGACTGGAATGAGCAGAAATAAACAAAAAGATACCGTTAATGATCTGTGGATATGCCATCGTCGACTACGAAAAAACGTAATTATCTTTCAGTGCGTACCATGCATCACGAGATAACAATTTATGAGTGCACCTATGGTGAGCAATAAAATGAATAAAAATAACCGTTTGTTAATATCGACTGGCTATTTTTTTTATTACCTAACACCTCAATCCCAAACTTTGTCAACGCAATCATAATCAAGTGGATCATCAGAAGAGTATAAAAATTCTCGCAAGAAAAATCGATGGAAATAATAAACAAAT
>NW_011887741.1:1573684-1625551 GCF_000806365.1 Fopius arisanus | reverse complement strand
GGTATTCACTGAAATTGAAAAATTCGAAATTTTTGAAAAAGTATCAGGGGAGAATTAAAATCGAGGAGGTATTCACTGAAATTGGAAAATTTTAAATTTTTAAAAAAGTATCAGGGGAGCATGAAAATGTAGGAGGTATTCACTGAAATTTGAAAATTCAAAATATTTGAAAAATTCGAATTTTTTAATTTCAGTGAATACCAATTTCGAACGCCGAAAATTTTATCCACCCCGTCGACTAGTCCCTCTGACAGCGGGACTACTACTGAGGCAGTTACTGAGTCGGTTGACGCGCAGACCCTCCCCCCTCCATTGCGCCCTCCCTCTCTTGGGGTGCAGTACTACGAGGGTGGTGGGGGCCGTCAACCCCCAGAACTGAGCCTCTACGTTAGTCAATCCCCATTGGATGCAACCCTCGAAAAATTTAATTTCGTCGAAGATTCGCGAAAACCCCAAACTTCATTGTCTAATTATGTCTGTCCATCATTTTCACCCAACTGTTCAATAACTCAAAATTGTTCATAATTATCTCACCGATTTTACCGGATCTCCCGCGAAAAAACAAATAAACAACAAATGCATGTCGACTGTGTGCGTAGATGCCCACAGTGCAGGGGTTTCGCCTCCAAAAAATCATTCAATGGTCCAGCGATGATATTCCGTTGAAATAATCGCCAATTCCTCCATAAAATCGTCCCGACCCGTTCAACTCGACTGATTGGCACCTCGGGTGCACTTGTTTCGCCGGTTTTAGCCTTCTTTTAGTAAAAAATGTGAGGAGTAAGCGCCAAAACGTACAATAGACCTCATGACCACCGCCATCTTGGATGCGACGTAAATCGATGTGCGAGGCAATTTTTGTTCCAAAAATGTTTTTATCTCTCAGGGTTTGAAATTCATGGAAATACCCACGAATTTCACCGTAAAATTGTTGTTAGATATTATACTCGACTGATAAATACCTCTGTTATAATTATTTCCGCGATTTTAACTCTGTTTTTACTAAAAAATGTGGGGAACGAACGACAAAGCGGCGCGTTGTGTGGGGTCACCGCCATTTTGACCAATTGCGCAGATCGATGCGCACGGGTCTATTCGCACTAGATCGATTTGAAGTTCAAACTTTCATTTTTCTCGTCAGCAAATCGTTTTTCTTTTTCAAACATCATTTCTCCATAGAAAATACTCTGCTGTTAAAGAGTTCATTGAATAATTAATCAAATTTTATAATCTAAAGTATGGAATATCTTATACGAAGAAATTTTTTATTCGAGAACATGTAACGTTTTTTTTCTTTCCATTAAAAAATTGATTGGATAATTAAAAAAAAATTATAATATAAAATATCGAATATATCATGAATGTACAATTAAAATAAAAAAATTAAATATAAATTTATCACGAGAAGATTTTATTTTACAAAAGGTCATGTTTATTCTCATGATCAAATGGATAAAATCTATAAACAGAAATACTGGGAAAAATCATTATTTGTTTTTGCTCTGGTACGAGCACCTCCTGTTCACATCCACCAGGAAGTGATTACAGGGATTTTATTAATTATCCCTGATGATTTAGAGCCTGAAAATTTAGTCTCTGCCATCTCCAGTAAAAAACCGATATCTTTCATGGGATCATAAAAAAATTAAACGGTATACGTCATAACTGCACGTAAACCTCTCCCAGTGGGGGGCACCTGTCTAATGTCTATCCTCACATCCGGTCTGCATGCACTATTTCCGGTATGTGGGGGATGTACCAGGGATATCCCCGGACCCCTGGACGAGAGGGCGCGACCCCCAAAACACTTCACGCACCGCAGAACATATTTTCCCCCTTATTCTCCCCTTGCCATCGATTTGTTATCACGACACGCGATTCTTCTGTTGTAGTTATTGTTCTTTTCATTGCAAAAGGGAGAGTGAGTGGTCAATTTTCCGGGGCTCCTCCAGAACTCTTAGAATGTTCATTTCCCTCGGAATCTGGATTTTTCTTTCTATCGGTGTGACATTTTCCTGTGAATTCTTGGAAGGAAAAAAAAACAAAAGCAAAGAAACACGACATATTTTTATTAAGGGGCAGGTGGGCTTCTGGAATCTTCTAATAATAAATAAATAATATTAATCCGAAAATTGTAACAATAAAAAATAAAATGAAGGCGTCAGGCGATAGCCTTTTATAAAAAATTTCATGTTTTGTATTTGTCTTGCAATAAATTCCGTTAAAAAATCGATAAAAATTTTGTAAGAAAGTGAATTCACGACGATTTTCCCGACTCTCTCTTGGCGTGATAATTTTTATTTGGAAAAGACTATAATTCTTCAACATTTTCGGTGTTCTGGGAATTAATACCATCCCATTCCGGTCCAGATGATAAAAGGGGAGTGTGAAAGCACTCGATTCGAGAGGGTAACTAAATCGATTTCACACTCACGCTGAGTAGAAATTAATAGACACCCGGGACCAGGTGGTGGATGTGAGGACGACGGGGGTTGGACACCGTGGAAAAATCATCCCCATGTTTTTAAACATCACTTACACAAAAAACATCGTATTATTTACCGATGACGATTACTCGAGGAGCAGACGAAATCGTTGAGATTAATTTCACAGCAATTTCTCCTGAAAAAATAAATAAAAAATATATAAATATCATCGACAAATATTCTTCGATGTATTCCTCGGGGTTGGGTGATAAATCGGTCCAGATGGTTCACTCATTACCTCGGATTGTAATTATCCCGAGCTGCAATCGGTTTTTCAAAAATCGAGGGATGAATTACCGATTCGGACTCCTGCACGCGATGAAAAATACGATCCCCTATCCACGGTAGCTGAAAAAAATAAATGGAATGAAAGCGAGATAATCGCCGAGATATTATTTTACGAATGGACAATTGCGGATGAGATTCTCGGGTCTGATACGTCGAGAGTAATCCCGAATGAAAATAATGGATCAGCCGAGGCCTTTTGTTACGTTAAAACGTGGGCGAGCTGGAGAAAATTGTTTTCCAGTTGGTAAAATAATATGAATATTTATATTCAGAACTGTCTCGAGATTTTTCTATTTTTTGATGAAAATTTTTCCCCATTAATCCGAAAAATTAATTGGAAAAATCCAGTTGATTAAAATTCATTTTTTAATATTTTTTATTATTATTTAGAAAATTCGATGATTATTTAATTCAAGGAGATCTGGAGGTGATGTTTAATTATCAGAGAAGCTAGAGGTAAGAGGAATTTTCAGGAAATTCTCGAGTAATTGAACAAAATTTGAATTTCGAAGCGAAGGAAAAATTCTTTCCTGCGCTGGGGGTTAATAGAATAAAAATTACACAACCGCATCGAACATATTTTTGCTCACATGATCCTGGCAATTTCTGATAGCGATCCCAGATTTTCGATTCGATAAAATAACGAGAGGTGATGGAGATTGTGTGCACGTGGCTGGGCACGTGCACCCGGGGTTAACCGCACTGGTGACATTTGGCCGGTGAAGCAAAACCCGTAATTACGAATTCAGTAAAATATCCATTCCTCAAAACGTCGTACAATTTCGTTATAAATTGGGGGGTAAACACATGGCACCGCGGAGACACTTGGCTCGTGAAATCAACGAGATATTTTAAAACTGCCGAATTATTTAAATCAACTGAAAGATCAAGTTCCACACAGGGAGAAATATACGGTATTAATTACGTGTAGTTTCCGTAATTCTGGAGCGAAATGTGGCTGTCGGAAATTTTAGGGAACTGTCACGTAATTTTTATCTAAAGTCGCGGAATTTTTCTGCGGTGTTTCGTAATTTTTATCTGGATTATTAGTGAAAAATTACGATACCGTCATTTAAATTTTTCGAATCGACTCCATAATCGGTAAGTGACCTGAAAGTTCCGTAATTTTTACGGAACTTTCAGGAAATATTAAACATTCCTTTTTTAAATTCCATAAAATTTAAAGACAAAACATCATTCAAATCATTAATTTGATTTTATTTTTAATTCAAAGTTTTTCCAACTCTCGAGGACCAAAAAAAATTTGTTTAATTGTGGAAAAAAAACTGATGCACTTGTCTAAAATGATCTCGAAAAAAATTTGTTGTATTTTTGTAAAAAAGATTGAATTAAAATGAAGGAGAAGCCTTAAAAAAAATGGCATGTACCATTTTTAAATAATCATTATTATGATACACAAAAAGTAAAATTCATCTATATATATTATTTATCACACACATAACAACGAAGTGACTATTAATTTTAAATAAAAGACAAAAATATGAAATTAAAAAATCATATGGGGCTAGTCCCGTGAAGCCTTCATTATTGTTAAATAAATAAATGAAAGAATGGTACAGGAACGGCAAATCTTTGTTGAAGAAAAATGATACGTGAATTTGGTGGATGGAGTGTCGTCTTATCACTTCACCCCTTGCACCCCTTGCACTCACCGCATCCCTTATCAGATCGATGAATAGGCGGCAACATCACCCCCGTTGAACTCCAAGGGGGGAGAAGATACGCCCCTCCTGTCCACCGATTGGACGACCACTGGGACTCATTCGACCCCTGGGGCACCCCGGCTGGAGCTTTTACCCCGTCTTTTCCCACTTCACCACGACTCAGTTACCGCTAACGTCGTGACTCCACCGCGATCCGGTGATAACGCAATTATCTTCACTATCCTAACTATTCCGCATCAAATTCCCAAAAGAATTTTTTTTTTCAACTGAAAAAAAAGAAAAATCGACGAAAAAAAAAAGCAAACTTATCGCACTCATTCGCAATTAATTAGATATTAATTAAGTGATTACTATGATAAAATAGGTGTGAATAAAAAAGTGATTACTATGAAAAGAATAGTGTGTAATTAATGAAGCATTCCATTCTCTACGAAAAAGCGGGAGAGAATTTCAAACCCCCTGAGACTTTAATTCAATCATTAAATCAAATTACCCAATTAATTAATCAGTCATTGATTGAAAAATCATGGAATCAGTAAAGTATTCCAATAAATAATCCACGGGTAATTACTTCCAAAAAAACAGTGTCTTTTTTCGGCTCAAACCTTAGAAATGATCAATTCGACCTTCACGAAAAAATAGACTAATGATTTAATTAAATTATCAACTAATCAAATTCCTTTTCTAAATATGAAGGAAAGGATGAATTCAGAATATCTCGAATAACCCATGAATGATAAATTTTATTAAATAAAATGTGTGAAAAACGTGAGACAAATTAATATACCGAGCTAAACACAGAATTAATTGCGAGCGGTGGTAATTATTTCATGAATCATCATTAGAATAATTCTGGGAATGAAGTCTTTTTTTTTGTGATGAAATGCTGAAGAATGTATGTCTTGGAATTTTGTGGAGTGTACCACTCAATTAAAGAGTGTTGAACAAGTGTTTAATAAAAATCTGGAGCACGTGCGAGGGGTAACGACACGTGCCAGTGTTTTGAGAGAATCAACCTGACGCGTGTCCTAACGGTATCAGACCTGAAGATCACCCCCTCGTGCTCAAGTGCCCGGAAGAAGGCTCAGCAAATTATTTACAAATGCAAAGAGAATAAAATGTAATTACCGTACCGGAGATAAGGAGCGATCTAGTCAGAATTTCTGGTCATTAGTTTGTAATTTGAAACTGTCGGGATGATGTACTCGGTGGACAATCTGGAGCTGGACATGATGAACAGGCATTATATCTACGATGCCCACTCGTTCCTGGGGAATCCTGTGATACCACAGCTACCTCCACACTGCGGTGCACCGACGGCCACCGTTTTACCGCCGATGGTACCCCAACTTCCGCCCTCGCATCCACCTGGAAGCACTGGAAGCTCAAACTGTAGTGAACATTATCCATTCGATGAAAATAGCAGCGATGATGAGAGTATTTACAGCAGTGATCGTGAGATTCGATCTAGGGACGGACATTCCAGGAAGTAAGTTCATGAGGAAATTAATAATTAATTAAAGTCAATAGAAATTATATATTAGTCATGAAGGAGTCATGAGGGTGTGGACTGTCGAGCGTCGCTTCATGAATTTTCACATTCTCTGGAGTATCTCGGGACTGACTCGTTTGAGAATTCAAAGCCCTGGGAAGAATTTGTAGAGAATCTTATCAGCTGCAAGATCGGGCTTATCACTTTTTTGGATTGATTCACTCGTTTTTGAGATATCTTCGGTTTTTCTACGTGTGTTGAGGAAATTTTTAGTTTTCGGGATTTTGTTTGGAAGGCAGTCTTCTGGGGATATCTTTCGAATGGTAGATGGTGGTGGAAATTTTGTAGGAAACATTTTGTAGAGCGGAATTAGAGCTACGAGTAAGGTTGTTATGAAAATTGGCTAAAATCCGTCGATTTTGGAATTTTCCGTGAAAATCTATTGCGGAATTTTGGAGGGAAAACTATAGGTAAATTCGTCGTCTGTCATATTCCGGTTTTTCTAAAATATCTCAGCCCTGAAGAGATCTACCAAATTTTCACATGAAAATTTTTTGTAGCTCTACCTTCCACGCTGAAAAACACTCTTTACAAAAATTTCGCTATCTCCTCCCGCATCGAAGATATCTTCAAAAGATTCATCCTCAAAATTAATTCCAAAAAATCTGGACCTGACCCCGACATATTTCAAAAAACTAAAGTTATCTTAACAATAACTAGCTCCAGCTAAAAAAGTCATAAAATCTTTTATAAAGCTGATAAAAAAAGGAACAAAAACTTTTTTTCGCTCAACCCTATATCTCCCTCAGATTCAAAGATATTCAGCTCCAACCACCCCCCCATAACTAGCCGCAAACACAAAATCGAAATCTCGAAATCTCACTTGAAGATTCTTCACGTTTCCGAATACCTGACTAAAAAAAAAGATTCCCCAGGCGCAGTCATGATTGCATGATGGAGGACGAGGATGGGCCGACGTTGAAACGTCCACGTCAAGCAGTCCAACAGCGACAAGCAGCAAATCTCCGGGAAAGAAGACGTATGCAGAACATAAATGACGCATTCGAGGGTTTGCGAGCGCATTTGCCCACTCTACCGTACGAGAAACGATTGTCAAAAGTTGACACCCTCCGTCTCGCCATCGGTTACATAACATTTTTGACAGAACTCGTGAGGGCTGACAAAGGCAGTGACACCCACAACGGCAGTGGAACCATCTCCAGGTGCACGGGAAGGGAACATACCGAGAAAGTAATAGTTCACAGTAAGTTAAATCCAATTTACGTTACCCGCCATTCCATTTGACTTTTGCATGTTACTCCCGAACCCCTGGATTATTTCGTCCAAGTATTTCTACCCTATTTTCTTATGTACAGAGACTCTAGCGAAATGAATAACTTAGACAGAAATAGCGCATTGTTGTTTGAGGAATAGAAGATTTGTTATTCCTCATGGGAAGACACAGGTGGTATCGCAGCACCCTAGGTGTCAGCGGTCATTTAGAGGAATGACAACAGACCATTGTCCGACGATGGAACACTTCCGGTTCGTTAAGGCCCTGTGTTCCGGTGGTTTAGCAGCAAACTGACCAATTCCCAGAATCTCGTTCCATCTTTTTGCATGGATATCTCCAAAACCGCTGGATTTTCGGAGGAACTCCATACGACCTTTTTTGTAGAGCGTCGAATTTTGCATAAAAAGTTTTTCAATCATTTTTCTCTGGGCCCCATAGTTCTGGGGATATCCCCGATCTAAAGATCAAGAAATTGTTGAGTGTTGAGTTCTCGAATTTGTTCTAGGCTACGGTGGAAATCCTTTCATCTCGCATTCACTCTCCTGGTCGAGAAAATCGGATATATCACCCAACGGGATGATGTTCGCGAAGGTCTGGACACCAGAGGATCCACGTCTCACCAAGAGTTCGTCGACACTTTCAAAAATTGAGGCGATGGAGATGGGGAAGGTGTGGTCCCCAGAGGAAACTCATACATCGAAATCCGATAATTCTGTTGACAAATTTGAGAGCCCGGAGATGCCCAAGGCCTGGACACCGGAGGAACACGGTGTTCTCAAGAACAGCATCAACGAGAGCATGGAAATGGCGAAGACGTGGACAGAACCTACATCTACCCTGAAAAATTGCATGGAAAAACATTTGGCCCTGGACTGCGTCGCTGTCCAGTCGTAGGGAAAGGGTTAGTGGAGGCAGACTGAAATTTTCCTACGAAATCATCGGGTTATTTAGTTTTTAGGGGTCTGTCTTCACCTGGACGTCACCAGTGCAGCCAAAAGAGAAAATAAATCTAGTCGAATCAAGTCATTATATTTGTAAGAATTCAGATTACTGTAATTATCGTGTGATAAAGATTATTGTAAGGGTCAGTCATTTGTAAATAAAATCTACCATTATGATTTAATGAGAAATTGTTATTTTTTTTTCATCGTTTTCAGGAGAAAATATCCCGGGATTTCTGTAACTCGGTGAATGTTTAAAAAATAGGAAAACCGATTTTTTAATTAATCATAAAGTAATTTTTTTCAATAATTTATAATTTCAGATTATGTTATTGATTTCTAAATGAAATTATTGCATTAAAAAAAACAGTAATAATTCATCCAATTAATAAAATAAAAATAAAAATTTCTTTTCCAGAAACTTTTTGAAAATTTGTTAAAAATATTCCGATTACAATTTTTTTTACCCGAGTCATTAACTAAAAAATAAAAGGCAAAGACCCTCCACATATCCGATAATATCGAAGCTCTCGTCATAAGTGAATAATAATCACAATAACGTTAAAGTTACGAAATTGTTGATTTGACGAAATAACGAGGGGTAAAAATGAATGATGGAGAATACGATTAAAGAAAGCCCTGGGAAATTCAAGATGGCGATGCACCTGCGTGGTCCTAGAGTACCAAAAGCTGTGGGGTGTGCGCGACTCTGTACTCTCTGTACAAATGGGCGGGTACGTCGATATTGGCGAGCGTCGCGACGTTACACTATCCCCGAATGAGATAGACAACCCGGAGGGTAGACAAGAGAGGAGGGAATGAGAAAAGCGTAATGGCGTTGTACCGGCTGTTGTGCTTCCCACGCGTAGCGATCGTTTCGTTATATATAAATACCCTTAAACCCCGGTGTTATACCCACCCTATTTTTCCACCCACCCACCTACCCACCTATCCACCCCCTGGACTTCCCTCACAGGTCAGAGCTGAATGCATGTATCTCCTCGTTTCGTGCTTCAATGCATCTGCAATTGGGATAATGCTACCGATAATTAACAATAATTTTTACTGGAATTTTCACCGGAAAAGTGAAAATCATGTACACGTAAAAAGCACTAGCCAGTGTTGCACTACAATTTTTTTTGTATTATTAATAATAATTATTATTATATTAGTTCATGAGTTGGAATTTATGGGGTTGATCTCGTTAATTAGTATTCATTATAATGTTTAATTATCATTTTGAATATTTTAGGTAGGAGTTAACAAAAGGAAAATTACGATATTGATTTAATTCGCGATTTACGCGATCTTAATTGTAATTTACGTTTTTAGAAATCGTGATTTATCGAATGTTTTCAATTTTCGTGATTATGATTAATAAATGATTTTCTAGCGCTGCGCGATTTTTGAATGCCAGATTAATATTCTAGAGCTTTTATAGTGAGAGCAGTATGTGACAGAGTAGAATAGTAATGAATGTAATGAGAATTGTAATTATTGATTATTATTAGAATATTGAGGAGAATGTATTGTCAATAATCAATCAATTCATGTTGTTTTTTTACTTCGACCAGTTTTTCTTTATTTCAGCTCTAGTTCGCGCACGGGGGAAAATATCTAGGGTGTCCATGGCTCGGCTATAGCTCTCCACATTCTCGACTATTCATAGTAATTTCTGGGGTGAATATTTCATGATTTGTAGCAGACTCTTGTCTAGGGCTTTCTGCAATTGTTGAGTACCAGAACAAACAGAAAATGTGAGTCCTCAGGAGGTCAAATAGTCGGAAAAGTGGAGAAATGTTTTCATTTTCGGGAGCTCTGATTATCTAGAATTACGTGAGCATTTCCTTGAATTTATTAAAAAGCTTAAGATTCTAAAGAAAAATAATTTTTGATTCATTTTCATTTGTTCGTGAGATGAACATATGAAAGAATTGAATTTTGATTTTTCGAAAAAGTCCCTTTTTACCTCCGAATTTCCTAGATCAGGCCCTGAGGCCTGAAATTTTTTTTGTAAAATAATTTTTCGATCTTCGAGGGCTTTAGTCTTCATAAAAGTATATAACAAACACATATATTACATATTATATCGATTCCTACTATATGATTCATTCCTCCCACCTCAAATAAAAAGTATCCTCTCTTCCCCAGCCCCCTCCCCCCTCAGTAAATAAAAATCACCTCCCAACGGCTAAAAAATTACAAATTCACGATGACGACGAGCGGCTGATAAATCGATTAAAAACGGTGCGATACAAATTTTTTATTCAATTTTTTAATTCAATTCCATCATTCCCGCAACTCCTACGGTCTCCCCGCTATGGATGGAGAATTAATACTTTATTTGTGTGTCACTCCAGCTGCGAGGATCAGCACAAGTGTCGACTGTTGTTCTCTCGCGCCTCTTCCCCTAGGCCAAAAAAAAAAAAAGGGACCAGAAATTTCATGGGCACCCCAACCTCTCGAAACAGATCCACTGGGTGTACACGGACCGCTAATTTTCACCGACATTGTCATACCAACGTCCGAGCCGATTATTCTCAACCCCAAGTGCATCTTCACACCTTCCTCAAATAATAATAATAATTAATCAAATAATAAAATATAATAATAATAATAATAATATAATATATAATTGGCATGAAATATAATTATATGATATATTATATAATGGATAATTATATGATATATTATATAATGGATAATTTTATAATAATTATAATATGTAATTATTTATTTGTAATTTTCATTTTTTTTTTTCATTTATTTAAATCCGGATGTAAATTGCAAATTTTGCTGGAGGATTTCGGTTCTATATATTAAATTTTAATATTAATATTGATGTTAATATTTTTCCTGAATATTTTTATCGTCTCCATGTTGAATCGATGATTTGTTTATTGCGATGACCGGATGGACGGGAAATCTATGGCGTTATCTAGAGTGCATACAGGTGTTGGAGAACACCTGGGGTCATCTAACCCTCTGCATCGCATTTACGATCGTTAAAAATGTGTCGTCTTCATTTTTAATTGGATTTAATTTTTTCCACGGTTTTATTATTAGTCATATTTTATAACGAAAATGTTAATTAAAAATTCAGCAACTTCGGTCGACGAATCATCAAGGAGATGTGGAGATGAAGTGTATTTTCATGAACAAATTACTGATAAATAATTAAATCAGATTGAATTGTAGAGAGAATCTCGGTTGTCATCGTTTTCTCGATGAAGATTAGTCTTAATTAAATCGTAATTAATTCAGATGAATTTGGTGGTGAGTTGATATTGTCGGGGGAAGTAGATGATTGGAAATTAATTCGAATCAATTTGGTGTCGATTTTTCCCCTTAACCGTAAACGATGGAATAACTACCGAGAATTAGTTCAGTTGTACTTACCGAGTTCATTATTTTTCCATTCACTGTCTTTTTGGGGCGATGGTGCACCGTGGGCCACTATCAGCTGTGAAAACACCCTTGTTTATAGACATCGGGACACAATGAAGTGTAATTGAATCCATATTCGGGTTTTTGTGGGGAGCTCTCTCCGGGTGTTGCTAGTGGAGCGTGGAGACCCAAGGGGCTGAATTTGTGGACAATTAGGGATAATTTTCGTGTCTCATTGAATGGAAAAGCGATATCAATGCATCACTTAATTTTTCACTTAAAAATTGAGACATCCTTACAACAAAAGCCCTGAATTCCATTACTAATTTATTTCTGAAATTAATTTCATCACAAGATATTTCCCCGGTAGTTTTGGGGAGCCTAATGCTCTAATGGTTACTTAATAATCATAATACATTTTTTTGATTATTACTATTTCATGAGGAATAAATAATTTTTTCAATCATTTATTGCAGTGAGTTTCATGGAAAATTTCGTCCGGAAACTTTCATACAATTTTTCATACAATTTCAATGTGATATTTTGGAATATTTGAATATAATCATAAAAATTTGTGCAATAATTTGCATTTCAAAAATTCGGGATGATTCGGGGATTGCACTTCCGAATCCTCGCGATTTTTTGAATTTTTTAAATTTTTTGAATTTTCTGAATTTTGCCGCCCCCACCCCCCGGCAAAATTTGCGCAATAATTACCAACCCCCCCAGGTTTCCGCGAAGATTCCCAAATTTCCGCGACTTTTTGAATTTCGACGTGGTGGTGGCGGGTCGATCGTCTTACGGGTCTTAATCCTTACGGTCATTCGAGACATTTCGAGAGTTTCGATATATCTCGAGATCGATCTCCTTTCTCCTTTTTATACTACTAGCATTTCTCGTGGGGATGATTGATTGGTTATACAGGGGAAAAATTCCTCTTGAAAATAGTGAATAAATGGGGAAAAAATGGGGAAAAAATGGGGAAAAAATGGGAGGCGCAAAGAGAGCAGCGGTACCCTCATGTAAAAATACAGAGCAAATACCTGGACAGCTGCACTCCAGGGGTCCAGGATGTAGAGACAGTTGCATTAATCCCCTGCCCTTTCGAGTTCGCTTTGGCGCTCACAACCCACCGATAAAACCACCCCGACGATCTTTATTATACTTCAATTATCAGTAAACCCCACGTTAAGTCGCAACAACCCCTTTTCATACAAAGGCTGTATTCACATTGTCAGTACATGAACCGAAAAGGTGTAATTTTCATAGTTTTCTTCATTTCAGTAGATATTTTTCCAATTGTCCATTTATCTCCAAAACTATTGGCTCTGAGGAAAAATATCAAAAGAACTTTTTTATTGGAAATTTAATTAACTACAAAAAATGGTCATACAATTTTCCCGCGAAACCGATCGTTTCAGGGGTAAATCGGGAATTTAACAATTTGGTACCAATGGCACCCATTGTTAATTGATTTATTAGTTTATAAGCAAAAAAATGAATTCGGTGATTTTTTTAATGCGGTTAAATTTCCTGAATTCGATGCAAATATTTCTGAAAATCAGGGGTAATTTCTCCCTTTATTTTTCCCCTGAAAATTGAAACTTTTTTCTTTGTGCAGCGAGAAGTTTCCATGAGGGGTTCGACCAGAGGGAAATCGACGGTTTGAATGTTGAAGTTGAAGGGGAAATAAATAAACTTATTGATTTCCTTGGGTCGTTAATTCTGTTTTTATAGAAAAAAAAAACTTTTTGAAAATGAAATTTTTCCGATCGCATCATTCGCTCGTTAAATATTCAGTTCGGATTAGAAAATTTTTCGTGAATTAAATGATAACTATCTTGGAGAGATAATTATCTAATTCCATTGACTGTTTTAGTACCGATGATATCGGGAGTTAAATCCCCCGTGAAAATTCGGGTGAGCTACCCTCGCATTTTAAATCGCATTAGCAGTTGCATTGTATTTTAAAACTTTCCTAATTCGAGATGACGAGATAACGATTTCGAAATCGGAGATACGATCCGTCGAGTCCTCGGACTATTTCTCGATATTTAACTCGTCAGATCTGAATTTTCTGTTTTTCTTCCTCGAAATTTAAAAATCGTTCTATTTTTTAAAGTTAATTGTAATAAATAAATATTAATCTTCAATTTTTTCATTTTTCAATTGAACTACGCGATTAATTTCTACTAAACAATATCTTTTTTGTCTCAATCAAATTATTTTTACTGGAACGTTTGAATTGTAGATTAATCAACCGATTTTTAAAGAAAAAAAATCGAATACCGATTTCGATTTCATTAGAATTAATTTCCCCGGATGGAGGAAATAATTTCCCGGGAGGAGAAAAAGAAATATAATTCAATTACAAGAGAAATAATAAATTCATTTTTGTTTACAATTCCTCTACTATTTTAAAAAGTCAATTATAATCAATAAATATTAATTTCCTTCTTCATTTCCAATGCATAATTTATTTCTAGTGAACAATATCTTTTTTATATCAATAAAATTATTTTTACTGAAACATTTGAATTTTATATTAATCAATCAATGTTTGAAAGTAAAAAATCGAATACCGATTTCGATTTGATTGGAATAAATTTCCCCGGGTGCAGAGGTGCCTCCTGAGAATTATCTCGACGATATAATTCAATTAACAGAGAAATAATAAATTCATATTCGACAGGTGAGTACACACGCTACGAATAGTTACCATGAAGGGTTTTTCGACTCTACATCTATATCGATTTGCGGATATAGCATGAGGTCACAGGTGATGAATTCCCACGATCTCCCATGTTTATATGAACAGACAGGGCTATATTCTCTTTATCCCTTATTCCTGCTGTCATCGGGGCCCCAGTGCAAGTGGAAAGTTAAGTACAAGTGAGGAAAACATTAGGTATTCGTTTCTAGTTGAATAACACGAAACTGTAATTGAGGGGAAATCTTCCTAAATACTCGACGTGTTCATTAATTTACGACTCCACGTAGAATTTCCCCGTGATTTTTCCTCCATTTTTAATTCATCCTTTTGTAAATAATACTCAGGACAATTCCACCGAGTGGATAACCGAATGGAATTTATTATTTATTAAAGAATAGAGTTGCTACTCACCACCTTACACGCGAATCGATGCTCAAGTCGTTTCTTCTTCGGCGTTACAGGTTTGATTTCGAATAATAAATTAATCGAGTTTTCTTTTCATCGAGTCATTTATTCCTTAACGTTCATTATGCACATTTACATTACAAAATCGGGTCGCACAGTCCATCGAGTCTCGATAAATGTTGCATTAATAATAAAAATGCTGGATTTTTCAGAAAATTATACTGATCTTTTCATTATTCAATCGAAAGGATAAAATTTTAGAAACTTCACTTTCGAATTCCCCAGAAATTCCTCAGGGTCTAAAATCCTCAGATTATATTTGTAAGCTTTTTTAAATTTTCTCAGTGATTTCTCGATTTTTTATTAATTGTTATTATATAATTCTGTTGTGAACTAGGATAAGAGCATTTTTTTCACGGCGAGTTTTTAGCCAATATCTCGAAATTGAAGAAAGATAATGATATTTTCATGAATACCTTTTTTGTAGCTCTTATCTTTTTCTGTAATTAATGTTTACGCGAAAAATTTGATGTGTTCCTTCAATTCCGAGAAATTGGCTTGAAACTGCAGAAAAATTCTTCGATATTCACGCGCTTTTTTTTAAATAGAAATCTGAAATTTTTTATGAGAAAAATTCAGTACGAATTAAAATTTTGTTAATGTCTTCAGATTTTCAGGAACATATCTATCGAGGTTCGATAGAACAGGCCATCCTCGTCTTAGGTCCCCCCCATTTCTTTGTACATATAAAATAGAATGCTAGCAACCTACCTCAACTATCCTAGACGTTAATCAACGCCGTTTCACGATTTGTTCAGATCGTGGGTGGGATTTACTCATAATTAATCATTCAATTTTTCTCTCGTCGTATGATCGAATCAGATGATGGAATCCCGAGGCAGCAGTGAATAGAGACATAAACCCCAATTTTCACCCAAATTTTCCGTGTGTACCCCAACAAAAATTCACTTCAACCTCGAGACACAATCATCTCGCACAAAATGAGATGAAGGAATGAGACGAATCGACCTCCCGAGTCTCCACACGATAGCGAATTAATTTGGCACACAATTTTTCAGTGAAAAAATATTCCATCTGTTAAAAATTCTTACCCGAAAATTTATATCTAATTACACATTGTGTATCTAAACGTAGAAAAGTCTTATCGATAAGTGTGCAAAAATTTCTCAGTGAAAAAATTGTCAATTCACGTTTGACCTCTAGATGGAAATCTGTTCCCTCTGATTTATTCCTGAGCAATGATATTTACTGATACACATTCGCATCCTGCAAGCTCGGTACGAGGTCCTCCGGTTAATCTAGGCCCTTATCATACGACGAATTACAAATTCACAAGAGATCATTTCAGTTCAATTCACTCATTCACTCCAGCATCTGTTGTTCATTTCCCCTCCCATTAGTCCTTTGATTCTTCCTCAACCAAGAATTATCCAGAACATTTAAAAAACTTAACCCAGAAATGATAAATTAAATTTTTCAATTGGAAATTTCGATATGTCAGTTGGAATAATCTGTAAAACGACGAAACATCTCGCACTTTTCACAAAAGATTTATCAATTTCTCAAGATTCAGATGCAATTCGTTTTAAGAGACAAAATTTTCTGAAACTTCGAGATTTTTATGAGTTGTCTCAATTTTGCTGAGAAATGGAGTGGAAAATTGTACAATTTCCCATATTTATAATATAAAAAAGAAAATTCTCCTCCACATTCTCCCAAAAAATTATGAGTATTTTTCTCTGAATTCACCTAGAATTCCTGATTTTAATAACTTTTAAGTAAAATAACAAGAATATTTAAACCTGAAAAATTGAAGAAAAATTCAAGTCTGTTTCCCCGTTTCCCGAAAGAATTCCATAATTTCTTCTCGAATTTCTTGCTGACTGACGTCGTAAAAGGCAGTGCTCGTGTTACTCCCCAACACATTAATTCCCTAACGAATAATCACCTAAAGAACTCTATCTCGTGCGTGTGCGAATGTGGCAGTAGTGCATTGAGGTATTCATATAAAATCACATATTTTGTTCAAACGTCCCAAGTACAAACCATTTCCTACCCCAATGGTCACATTAAAAAATGTCAAATCTCCTCAATGCATCACTCCTAATATACAGGCATAAATCTATCAATGTACACCTACATTATTATTGCTATTCGTCGATTGAATTTAACAATACAGCCTACAATTTGTACACATATCCTAAACCACCCACTCACACGCAAGTTCAGCCCAGCAAAATTTAAATTAAAACCTTTCTTATTTATGTTTCCTTTAATTTATTCAAGTCTTTGCTGTTTCGAGATAATAATCCCCTAATTATATAATTTTCACGTCCAAATACAAAAGTTCTTAAATGCTACAGATTTTTCTAGTCTGTATTTTTCTAATTTCAAGTCAAAAACAAATTTCATCTTTTTTCTTAATTAATTGGAAACACGAGTTTCCGGTCAATTGACAATTCCAATCTCATTAGATTTACTTAATTAACGACTAAACTGGCCTGTTCAGCGGCAGCTTTGAATCAAGAACACATGATCAACTATCGCAGCATTCAACGAGGAAACTAAACTAGAAAATAATGCAGAACTCCAAAACGTAATAAAGTTAAAGGAAATAAAAAAATTGAGCCTAAACGCAATAGCGTCGTCAACATTCACAATTACATGCAAAATGACTCCCTAATAACAAAACAAAAGGGCAGAATCAACATCACGAGTGAAGTGTTAAACCGAGATAATTCAATTAAATTTTTTTCCATAATTATCGATTTTTCCCGAAAAATATCCATTTGAACGGAAAACCTTGAAGAACTTTTTTGTAGCCAATTGAAATGCCCACAAAGAAGTATTCTTGATATTTTCTTCTAAAACCCATAGCTTTCGAGATCAATTAATATTTAAAAAAATAAAAAATTGTATGTTGAGTAGAGTGAGACGAAATGGAACGTCTTCAATCGTCAATAACTTTAGATCAGTAGAGTGGAATTCAACGAGCTTTTTATCATTTCAAAGATCTGTTTTGAAGCTTTGAATTGAGAGAAAATCATTCAACTTTACTTGGTGCTTTCCGAGTTATTGATAATTGACCGTTTTGTCCTATTCTACTCTGTCTCACATTATAACTACACACGTGACATTTTTATTTGTACGAAACGAAAAAATGAATGATATTCTGCTGCGATAGAGTAAAGGGCTGTGATCACGCTGGTACCGAATACCTCAAAAATAATCTTAAATAATTTCGTCGAATGAATTCACCTTCAGCTTGGCTTATTGGATGGCCCATGACTGGTCGTTGTGGGCCCATGGCTGTGTTGATTATGAACATTACCTACTTGATTACTGGTAAGACTGGACATCGTCGGTTGATACACCGACCCCATGTAACTGCCTGAAGACCTATCAATCATTTTCGATGATTCGTCTATATCGATCTCGTAGAGATGCTTAATTAAGATTATTTACAGGTTTGATGTCAAGTCGCCCCGATCGATGATGGGAGGTTGTCGACGACGAGTTAATCGAGCAGATAATTATTTTTTTTTAAGACGGTGTTGAACCATTGTCTTACCTAGGTACTCCTCGAAGGGGATCTGGGGTTGCTGAGGAGCTTCTGAACACTCCGGAGGTATTGGCTGTTGCTGGCGACACTATGTTGCCTGATTGGGATTGATGATATCCACTGGCTGCGGGGCTGTGCCTGGACAATCCAATATTCATTACGGTAAGATAAACAAATGACAAAATAAATATATTCTATAAATTACAAGATGAAAATTGAACAAAAAATATTGACTTGATGGATTTGTGATTGATTTTTTGTTTAATTCAATCGTCTCGATTGTATTTAGTTCCCAGAAATATTTTTCTATCCAAAAACAAAATTTGAAAAAATTCAGGATGAAATATTTTTCACCTTATCGTCGTTGGGCTAGGCTGAGGTGGTACTAAACTTCCCCTATGAGGATATTGCTGTACAGAGGCAGCAGCAGGTGGTGAAGGATCAGGTGGCAGTCCATTTTCCATTGGTGTGGAGTGTCCACTGGAGCTGGAGTGAGGCATGTACGTGTTATTGACCCTGGAGTCTCGACTGACCCTGGACATAGATGCAGGTGCCCCAGGTGGTACATTAGCATGTGGAACATTAGAATCAGTTGGATTGACTGAGGGATGAATATTATTCGGTGGATGATTGCTGGGTTGAGTTGTCAGGGGAATGGCTAAACGTGCATTAACAGCTAGCAGGTGATCCCTGCGTTGGAGTAGGCTGTTGACATGCTCCTCGAGTCTAAGATTTTCAGCTCGTAATTGATGGAGGCACGATAGCAACGATGCAATATCGAAGTGCTGTGCCTGCTCCATGAGAAATTGGCTGCCCTGCTCCCACTGTCTCTCCAGTAGCTGATCGAGTGTCTGAGGTATTGCACCACCAGCAAGACCTCCAGCCCCAAGACTCGAGTTATTGCTGTTCTGAGAGAAAACGGCTGAGAACGACGTGGCAGACTGCTGCTGCTGCGCGGCCTGATTCGACCTGATTGAGGCTATAACTCGACTGTGGAGCTGTGGACCAACGAGATTGGTAGATGAATTGCTAGCCTCAGTGAATATCGAGTGGGCCTCCAACTCCTGATTCAACGTATCCGACATTTTCTGGGCCATCGTCGATGATGGATTCAACTGATTGCCCAGCATGTGGGGAGCGCTCACACCATTCTGAAATAATTTAACGTCTTTCTCGTCCTTGGCATTGGTAAGCATTGCTGTTGGTGTTGTTGATGCTGATGGTGTTGGTGTTGTATTTCCAGCGCTCTTTCTCTTTCTTCTGCCAGGGCCTGTGCTGCTCATGCTCTCAGAACCTGGTGAACTAGGTGGTGAGTCCTTCACCACTGGTCCCATAGTACCAGAGCCCACGCTGCTGAAGTGGCCAATACCCAGCGTGGGTCCCTGAATTATAGAGGGAACTGGAGCCACTGTTACCGCTGGAGGCGGAGGCAGCGTGGGTGGCGCCTGGCTACTCCTTCCTCCGCGTTTCGATGTTGTTATCGAGGTCGAAGATGACGAGGAGGGCACTGGAGGCCCTGCCACTGGGTTACTGCTCGATGAAATCCTCTTTGTCCTCCCTCGCTTTTCCTGCTTTTCTGTTGATTGAGTTCTGAAATCATTTTTAATCATCACGGTATTAGGGTTCTGTGAAAATATGTTGAAGGGCAATATGTAAAATTCCCATCGGAATTTTATTCTTTTTAGATATTTATTGTCATTTCATATAGAACAAATTGTGCAATTTAATTGCGTTAGAGCAAAAATTTTATCCTTTTCAATTATTATTTCGACTATTATCCTTTTAATATTTAGTCCAAGTCTTATGATTTCATATATCGGTCGGTCATAAATATCAATAAATCAATTAAGTATTCAGTAATTACTGGGTTGGTAGACTTTCACGTGGGATTTTTCAACAATAAAAAAAAAACGTAATGCGGAAACATGATTTTTTTCGAAAACATTTTGGCGTTGAATTTCATAATTCATTTTTCATCATGCGCTCATCATTTTAGATAGCCATTCTGTAATCTCGAATATCTAGTGTTAATTATTATTATTCGAATTGAAATACCACGCCTCCATATTCGTCCAGGTTCCTCTATTTATTTTAAAATTACTCTTCAATCGTTATTTCAGAATCATTTATTTCATTCAATTCTAAAGCGAACAGATTGAAAGATTTTTAACGAGCAGCTCGAAAATCCCTAGAGCCGAATTTGTTTTTCATTTCAAAAGAGAAATAGCGGTAATTGTGAGGTTCACTGTCGAAATATTCAAAATGCTAGATGTACTATTTCATCAATTCTTCGACAATCTCGAGTAATTCGTAATTGTTTATGAGTTTGTGGAGTTTTCGCAGGATTGGCGGTAGAAAAAAAAAATAAACATAACCTCCAATCGATTTTACCTTCTCATAGACACTCCCGACAATCTCCCCCCAATAACTTGAACACAATGGCTTCCACAGCAATTTTTTCGATTATTTAAACAATCGTGAGATTGAATTTCACGAAGATAACAATATCCAACAAATCACAGATACGAAATGACCTCGATTGAACCGATGTACCCGATATACACATCGAAAGGCCTTCCCCAACTACTGTTATAAACACACTGCCAACTTGTATTTGATTTTTACTTATTCCAACGACAAAAAAAATCAACGTTTCACAACGATAAACCACAAATTGAGATCAATAATCAGTTGTTCTAAATCACAGAGGCATTTAAGACACATTTTGAGACGTTTTTAACCCGATAAACCTTGATATTTTAGGATCATAATCGAAGGAAATAGAGGTTAAGACGGGGGACCTGCTTGTTTACCCCCCACGTCAGCCATTTTAAAACACAGAGCACTGCACTCTCGAATTGCACAGCCTTCGATTATAATCGAAATGCAAATTGTCGATGCAAAAATTACGCGCGAAAATACAGCAATTCAAAATCAGCGAAGAATTCAACAACTCGAACCACATCTTTCCTAATTACCGATTTATCTCGAAAACTATTGACTCAAATGAGAAACATTAGAGGACTTTTTTTTATCCGATTCAATTTCCCACAAAAAATGTCTCTCGATGTTTTTTCCTGAAATCAATAGTTTCTGAGATAAATCGGTATTTACTCGGTGAAGACAAGGAATAAAGTGGAAATGAAGAAATTGAAAATAGAAAATCGCTCTCACCTCGACCTCTTGGCAGGCGTATCCTCAGGATGACCTTTATCACCGACAGTTGTCACAGTTCCATGGATGGGCTGTGTCATGGCAGCTGTGGTAATCATGCTCTGTTGTAATTGCTGGTAGAGTGTTGGGGCACTCGTTACGATACTCTGAATAGAGCTGGCTAGAGAAGTAGCTGTCAGTGGTACTGATACCACTATACTATTGGCTGTCGTTGTGGGAGACTGAGCCACGGTGGAAGGTGTCACGGACATTATCACGGGAGTTGTCGTCGCCTCAGTCGTCACTGGGGTTGTTGAGGTACTTTGAACTGGAGGACTGTCAATTTTTAACTAAAAAATCCCCCAAGAAATGTTGTCAACGAATTAAAAACACTTGATAAATCTTGTCTGACAATTCATTACGGTGAATTGAAATTTCAAAAACTTGTTAAAAACCTTTTTTGATTTTTCTGGTTCTGCATTGGTGCTGAGACTAGTGGCTTCGGTGACTGTTGGTTGGATACTATTGGTGGGTGCCTGTGGAGGAGCTCCAACAGCTACAACTACAGATCCACTGGCCTCAGAACTTACGGAATGATTAGAATTTTCATTTCCCAATGCAGTTGGTGTTCTCGCGCCTGTTTTTCTCTTCTTGCTTGTGTGACTGGAGGACTTTGTGGACGATGAGCTCGACCTGGACTGGCTCTTGTGAACCCCAGGACTCGGTTTCACTCCAGCCTGTCCTCCCTCCACCCCGAAGACACTCTCCGACTGGGTGACAACGGTCTCTACGAAATTTGAACTGGTAAATTTACTGCTACCAGTGTTTTGGTGTTGACTTGTGTCTTTTGGAGTGTTACGACCGCTACCACTTTTATCTTCCGTCATGCCATTGAGTTCCAAACTCGGACTCGAATTTGATTTTGTCTTGGAGCCTGTCGTGGATTTTGAGCTCGAGCCTTTTCTCTTCGTCGTGCTAGAGCTCGTCTTCAGAGGGGCCTCTGCCTCTTTCTCTGGTGATGAGTCCGAGGAGCCGTTGTCAGCAGGGATTGGCTTGTAGGGGGGAATTGTCTTCACGTTGCCACCTTTTTTCTAGAGAACAAAATCATCTTCTTGATTATTCAAAGCAAACTTCCCCTGAAATTCATCTATTCCAGAAACAATCTGCACCACACGGTGAGTTCTGAACGAATATCTCGATATTCTCAAAAAATCCGTGCCTTTGATAGATTTCGAGATTTTCCCTGAAAATGTGACGCTCAAAAACCTCAAGTTGGAGCTTTTTTCTTAAAATTCAATTCTTTGAATTCAGAACTTGTTAGGGCAATAAAAAACTAGTTACCAGTTTCGAATAATGATGCTGGCAGTATCCACAGTACTTGACATTGTCAAGATAATTTCCAGCCTCCTCACAGAGGAGGCCAAGTGCCTGAGCGCACGTAACATGAAATTGCTGCTTGCATCCTGTCTTATTACACTGCATGCAGGCTCCCACCGTTGCTCTGCTACCCCTGCCCTGCTCCTCGCATATATAACACATCTGAGATACAAAAAACATGGAGAATGTCAAGAATTAATCCACGCAGAATAACAGGAGCTAAAATCAATGAATCGTCACCTTATTGAACCTTTCCCCTGGGATTAACTGGAGAATAATCGGTTCCATCGTTGTGACGTTTCCAAATCGCACCTCTGGGATGTACAGGGCACAGACCACGTGGGCCCAGCCCGCCTGGTCTGTCTTTTTAAGGGCCCCATCCCTGCTTGGGCACAATTCACAGCGCTGAAATTTCGAAACCAAAAATTCATTATGCATCCTCAAATAAAATTCTCCAAAGTAATTAATTTAATTTTCGTGAGATGAGTTGGTTTGAGGCTAGTAAATTTAATTGGTAGGAATACTTTTCTTTTGAATGAATGAATCACTAAAATAGAAATACTCACCACTCTGGCACTCCTCTCCTGCGACTCGCATTTCCTGCAGTACCAGGGCCCTGTGGGCACCGTGACAATGCCATAACACGCTGAAACCCCGTAAAAAGAATAAATCCCCAGAATATTCAAAACTTGAGTTAAAAAATGAAGATCAATAAATTTTCCAAGTTTTGACCTTGAAATATCAGACCAATGACAGTTCCTCAGAATTTCCAGGGAATTCGATCTTTCCTTTCCAGAACAACGAAAATTATCCTCGAATCTCCACGAAAACTTGACCTTGAAACCGAACTTTGCCCTTAAACGACAAAACAAGTGACAGCTCCACGAAAATTCTCTGTGATTCCCTCATTAAAAATCCATACCATTCGCTAAAAAAAACTGAATCATTTCACTTTTTATCCCGACCCAAAAAAAAACTGAAATTTCCAGAATTACGTCCTCGTGAAAAAATCTTCGAGGAAAAAACCGAACGTTCCGTAATTCCCGAGAAGAATGCAAACAATGAAATATTGTTAAAAATTCCTGGAGTTTTGTTGAAAAAGGTCGTCATGTGAGCATTGACAGACCTAACCTAACCCCATCAGAATAAAACCCCTGAAAGGCTTGAAGATCTCGCCCAGGACCTGGAGGTAGTGATGCAAAAAGTGTAACAGCCCAAAGAACCTGGACACAAGGGAATCCAGAGGGAGAGAACCCCTGGGGAGGCTCGGGGTTGTGTTGATAACGTGAATGTTGGCGAAGAGTTGGCAGGACTCACCCTGGTGCACAGCAACGGTGCATCCTTGGCCATCGCAGTAGACCAGCGGATTCTCAGTCCATCCCCTCTCGTCAGAACACACACAGCACCCTCCAAGCATCTCCTTCATGCTGTGGTCCAGACGGTGACTAGATTAGCGGGCCAAGCTAGGCCAGCTGACGTCGATTTAATACCCCGCATCCCGCCTCAAGCGGGTACATATCACGTATCAGCTGTAATTTCGGGTGAGATTAAACTCCAGATGACGAAACAACAACGAAACTATCGTCCACGCGTGACACGTCCAATTGTCTCCCAACACGCGATAACCCCGAGGTCCTGGAAATAAAGTCACGGAATTATCACCTGAGGGTCGACGATTTTCACACCATCGTTATTACTCGGAGCTTTTTTTTTGTGGCCACTGGGCTCTTTTCGGGGGGGGACTGAGTTAGAAAAAAACTCGGGGGGTTTGTTATTCACGTAGGCGGCGATTATTTATTTCGCGAGGCGGCCATTTTATTTTGTTGTTCATTCACTGCGCATGCGTTTGCAGACCCCGCCATTCGCGCGGTGCATTCTGGAAGTTGCAGCGGGAATTGCCGTGGTTTTTTGAATTTTTTTAAAGGGATTTTGGGCTTCGAGAATTTGCCGGGAGTTTTTTTCTGTTTTGTTTTGTTTTTTTTTTTTTTGTCGTATTGAATATTTTATTAACTGACTTTTAGTTTTCAATGAAATCATCGATAGAAAACGGTGAGTTGTTTAGGACCTGAGGATTTGACTCCCGAGATAATTTTTTAACCAATAATTATCTAGCAAAACGCGCACTGCTCGCAAATTAATTCACCATATTCTCCCACTCCACTAGTTCTATTATTTTTATATACTATATACGTCTCATATGATGGCAGTACTTGAATTTATCTTACCGCATGCACATCGTATAAATCCTGAATTTCTGTGTCAATATAAAAAAAAATTGTAAAAATAAATTCAATCGACTCACTCATATCAATAAAAAAATCGATTTCTAACATGTCGGTATTCGGCACATTATCTCGATAACTACCGAGTTCACAAAAAAAAGTTACATAAACTTTTTATAGAGAATATCATAACGTATAAAAAAGTCTAATCACTTTTTTCTGTAAATTCGCCAGTTCCGGAAATATCGCCCGATAACTGAAACGTCAAATACGCAATCGGTATAAAAAATCGATCACATAATAATTTCAAATAATTCAAATAATTGTCAATAAATCAGATAATAATTACAGAATAATTACGAAATGGAGACAGGAGATTACACCATCAGGACGACCTCTCCCTCGGACCTGCCCCAGGTCCTGGACCTGATGAGAGAGAATTTCTACTTCGAGGAGAACATGTGCAAATTACTGTGCGAGAGATCGAAAATAACTGACGACGAGAGGGGAATCATAACTGAAATATCCGACGGATCCGTCAGGGCGATACTCCAGGGCTCGACGTGTTTCGTCGCGGTTCATTCCTCGGGGATCGTCGGGGCGAATTTGACTCTTTTGAGCGAAAATCCCGGGTGCGGGGAGGGAAAAGACGCCCTGGCCGGGATTTTTCCCTCGAATCCCCATTCCCCGGTCATCGAAGAGTACCACAAGTATCTCATGGACATCAACGACAGGGCGAACCTCTTCAACCGGTACCAGGTCAAAAACCTGATGGAATTCTACGCAGTTGCTGTTGATAAAAACCACAGGAGAAAGGGCATCGCCCAGGAACTCATCTCCAGGGGCATTTCCTGGGCTCGGGATCAGGCGATTCCTCTCGTTTTCGGAGTCTTCACGTCCCCTTTTTCAATGAAAAGCGCTCAGCGCGCTGGGATGACCAGCATCCTGGACATCGATCTACTGGAGTACAAGGATCACCTGGGGGAACCGATTTTCCAAGGAATTCCTGCGAATATCGTCAATGTCATGGTGCGGGAAACAAAAAATCTGTGACGGAGTTCTGGAATTTTTCATGGAATTTAGGAAACAAATGTTGAACTCAAATTTTGAAATAAAATTACGGAAAGAATCGAATTGTACCGAAAATTTTTTAATTAGTACATAAAGTTTAAATAAATTGTGAACGATTTTCCAGAGACCTGATGGAATTCTGGAAATCTCTCTGGAATTTATGAAAAAAAAAACTATTGATAAAATTAAAGTGAAATTGAATTAGAGAAAAATTTGAATTATGGTGGGAATTTTTGAATTAATAAATTAATTTTAAATAAATTGTGAACGATTTTCCAGAGCCCTGATGGAATTCTGGAAATCTCTCTGGAATTTATATAAAATAACTGCTGATAATATTAAATTAAAATTGAACTCAAAACAGAATTGCTTTATGCAGGTAATTTTTTAATTAATAATGAAAATTCAAATGAATTTTATAGTAAACAGAAATATTTCGAGCACAAAATTTTGGATTTGAAAGTTTAGAATTTTTTTTGTGTTTTCAATTTATTAAGGTTACTGTTTGGCTTCTGCATTCGACGGTAATAGAGGTTCTCCCCAAAACCAACGAGCGATAATAAAAATAAATTGACAATCTAGGTCAAGAGTCAGCGACTGCATCCCGGAGGCTTGAAATTCTTATCTCTGTGTGACTTTTTTAAGCAACACCTCATTGTTTAACAGAATTTACAATTCCCTCGTTATTCCAAGTGGATTCATTCATCTCCGTGAGTAGAATTGCTAATTGATTGGTTAATTGACTCGTATCTACCGAATTAATCGTCAAATTAGACAAATAAAATTTAACCCTTCGGTTTCAAGCGATAATTTCTGGGAAATTATCAATTTTAACCGGAAATGTCAAATGACTTTTTCAATCCAAAATTTAATAGGGTAGAAAAAAGTCCTTCTGTTTTTTTTTCCTTTGATCGATAGTTTTCAAGATAAATCGATAAATCTGCATCGAAGTGCTGAGACAGAAGTCAAATCGGAACTGAGAATTGATCGGTTTTCGATGATTATCTCGGAATTGGGGGTTAATACCGAAAATATTGTCATGACCTTTTTTCTAGAGGTAATCAAGAGCTACAAAAAAGGTCATTACGATAATTTTCGTATCTCACTTGAGTTCGAGATATTTAAAGTTATGTGACTGTATAATTCTGCTATCGATTTTTGTATTGAATTTTGATACGCGACTTGAATCGCAACAATCGCGATAAAACCCCACGGAATGCATCTTCGATTACTCGATGTACGTAATCATTCGGTATGATAATGATTCCGGAATTATTCAAGCAGACGTTACGGAAATTATTATTCACCGGATGAACCGAATACCAAAATGGCAAACCAGTTTTCGCCGATTTCGACTATTGACTAGATTTCAATGAAAATCCCGGAATCTAACGGAAATACTAAAATTTTTGTCAAAACCTTTTTTGTAGATCTGGCCAGTAGCTACAAAAAAGGTAAATACCAAAATTTGATTATCGCCTTTAGTTCCCGCGATATTCTCGAAATTCTCACCCAAACCGGTATTTCCAAAATTCCGAAATAAATTTTCTCTAAAAATTAATTTTCTAAATATATCACCAGGCGGTTGAAAACTTCCGGAGACTTTCCACCGCAAATCACGTGGAGGAAACCCAAATCACAAAGAAATCATGAAAAAATTCTCCTGAAAACCATTTTTTTTCAAAAAAAAAAAATCGGCAACCACATAAATTTTATTTTCCAATTAATAGATCAAAAAAAAATTATGGAAATCACCGAAAAAATATTCCCTGAATCAAGAAAAAATATTAATTCAACATTGAAGACTAAACTAATCAATTTGTTGTAATTAAAATTTATTATTTAAAATCATTGACAGATTTTGCTGCAGAGATTTTTGTAATTCCGTTTTGAATGCAGCAGAATTTTTTTTTTATCGAGGTGCGATATTGGAATTGAACGATAAATATTCTTATCTGTTTGCAAAATTATGTACTTCAATTGCTTGTGTCATGGGAGCATGTGTAAATGTGTATGTGCCTGTACATAAATAGAGAGTTATGTATTGAGAAAGATTGCAGTTTCAGTGTGTCGGGGACCTTCGACGGGTCTCGTTCGTTTCCAGTGGATCGACAAGGATTTATTCATTATGAAGTGCGTCATATTGTGTTTAAACAATTTATTTCACCAGAATATTTAATTAAAAAATTCAATTCCGTACTCTGATTAATTCCCAATCACGCTCTCATTCTTTATAAATCCTTTATCAATCATCGATCAATCGTTCATCAATCCTTAGAATAAATTGTCGTCAATTACCTCATTTGTTCAACAATCATTGTTATAATTATTGCTGCCAGTGAATCGTTTACTATTTCCGGTGATTTTTAAACTGCAATTTGAATTTTTGATTGTGCATTCAATGGAGACGATTCTTCATTAATTCCACAAGTTCGATAAAGTAAAAGGCGAATTGTTAGCATGTCATATCGGCTGGATGAATTACGTCATTGCTGATCCGATTATTGCAGAGAGAAATGTTGAAGTATTGATTATCTCAGTAATTAATAATCACTTTTGACAGCGGATAACTAAGCTAGAAAAAAAATAAGTTTGATTTTTTCGCTAAGTGGCAAGTGAATTTGATAACAACAAAATTTAGAGAAAAAAGTAATCTAAACTTTCGGTAGAGAATTTCATGATCTACAAAAACTATTTTTCACATTTTTTTCTAAAATCGATTGTTGCTCAGATAATTCGATGATAATCAACGCCCTATCACGGGGCTCAAATTAGTAGAAAAAGTCACGTTCTGAAGTCTTCGTAATTGTTTAATTATCTCGTTAACAACTAATTTTGAAAAAAAATGTTATATAAACTTTGTTGTAGAGAATTTTATAATCTAAAAAAAATGAATTATCATATTTTTTTGTAAATTCGATATTTCCCGAGATAATGAAATATTTGTAAAACTATAAATTTGCACGAATTCGTAATTTGACGTTTAATGGAGGAGTAATTTAATTTGCAGTACCCGCAAGAGAATGCCGTCATACCGTCCCTGGGGCTCGACGGAGGACGGTGCCATCGAGTTTGAGTCCATGACGACGGAAACCCTGCCTGGAGCCCTGGAGGTCATAAAAGAGTCATTTTTTACAGATGAGAACACATGTCGTGGGGTTGAGATTCTCTCGGAGCCTGGAGCATCATCGGAGCTTGAAGATCTCTGCCTCAATGCAGCTCAGGATGGGGTCAGTGTCGTCGCCATCGACGTCGCAACAGGAAAAGTCGTCGGTGCGTCTTTCAACAAGATCCAGGTGATGACCATCACCTGCTCCTGAAGCTTCCAAGAAAAAACTTTCTCAAGTCTCAGTTACTAACCAATTATCTCGACAACCAATAATTCTAGAAGAAAATATGAAATAACCATTTTTGTAGAGAATTTCTTGAGCTCCAAAAAATGTTTATGCAATTTTCCTCTGAAATTGACAGTTCTGGAGATAATTGCGAAATTATCAAATCTGTAATCGAGGATAAATCCCGCAACTGACGAATTGATTTCATGTTCTCAAGTCCCAATTACTGTCTAATTATTTCGACAGCCAATGGTTTTAGAAGAAAAAGTGAAAAAATCATTTTTGGAGAAAATTCGATGAGCTTCAAAAAATGTTTATAAGATTTTCCTCTAAATTCAATCCTTCTGGACTTAATGGGGAAATTATTAAACCTGTACTCAACGGTCAATCCGATTAGTAATGGATTGATTATTGGATTGATTTCGCGTTACAGATGCAGCAAAAACCCGGGGAAAAATCGGCGTTCGAGGTTTTCAGTGAGACTTGCAAGTACAAATCTTCGAAAGCGCTGATGGACGTGATGATCCTGGTGGACTCCAAGGTGGATTTATTCAAGCACTACAACGTCGACTGCATTCTCGAGGTGATGTTCCTGGTGACAGCGAGATCTCACAGAGGGAAGAGGATAGCTGAGCTCCTGATGGCCTCATCCATCGAGATAGCAAGACAACTCAAATGTCATAAAGACGTACAAACGCCTGTGGAGATCCAGGGAACAAACGTAATCACGAATCCGAATTGTGTTCCTGGTCTAGTCTCCGCGATAGCGTCCTCGAACTACTCTCAGAGGATCGCCGAGAAGCTGGGGTTCCATTCTCTAGCTGAAATCAAATTCGAGGACTTTGTCTTCAACGGAAAAAAAGTTAGTGAACGAATTGATGATGTTCACAAGAGCTGGAGGCTAGTGGCCAAACGAATTTGAATAACTCCTAAATCAATTGTTTTATTTCCTGCCATATCTCCGGATTCATGGGAGATACGGCAATTTGTGTGAGAATTTTATTGTAGGAAATTTCATGAACTACAAAAATTTTTTTAACACGAATTTCGATATCTCCAGTAGATTTTGAGATATTCTGCAGACACTGGTTCTATTTTTACTCGTGATAATTTGAAATTGCTCGATTGGTTTTTGGCGAATCGTTCGGAATCCAGGAAAAATACGATCATTTGTTCTGGAACTTTTTTGTAGAGAATTCCCCGAGCCAGATAAAAGTTCTTAACAAAAATACTCGTATCTCTCGCGAGTTCAGAGGTATACGCCAAAAACTCATTCGAACTTTCATTTTTCTGGAAAAGCTCATTCTTCGAGGAAAGAAGTTATTAATTAGTGCATCCACACGTGTTATATCTGTGGTCTAATGAGTCTTGTTTATTTATAATGAAGTTGTTGAGCACAAAGTCTATTAAACCCTCGAAATATTTTATTTTTATAAACGAAATCCCCTAGTTATTGTTCTCTCGTTTTGTAGAAAGGTTGTAAATCAAATAGAATGAATAAAATATCTTTCTCATGTATGAATGACGAGGAAATTTCCACTCCATCCAATTCAGTTCAATTCTCGTAAAATCGAGTTACTCAAGCGCTGAATACTTCATTAAAGCCGCAGCGCAGTTTCTGCACTAGCTGAAACCATCAATAAAAAACATGAAAACTGCAAATTTTTATTAAATAATTCTCTCAACAGCGCACGATCAGCACAATAATTATATTTTCATTTAATAAAGATAAAGTCTGTGCTAATAAAAAAACAATTAAATCTTGTGAATGGAATCAATGACAATAATATTATTTTATTTTAATCCAACGGTTTCAATAATTTATCTCAATGGATTCATTCATACATTCAATACCAAATTTCAAAAATTGTTAACGTTAGATAGACAATACATGCGGGCGTTAACAGAAAACGCCCAATCCCCTTTCATTTTCAAGATGAATGAAAAATTAAGTGATTGCTTTTAATTGAAATAAAATTAAAAGTCCTATAATTGGAGATCCAGACGACTTTGTAATTAAAATTTAAAGAATTTTCTAAGTGTCCACAAAAAAAAACACAAACTGTGAAACAAGAGAAATAAATCATAATTTACGAGACGAAAAAAAATAAAACAAATTGGATTACAAGAAAAAATTGAACACACAAATGAAAAAATTATTAAAACAAAATTGGATAAAAAAATAAAAAGAACATTACAAAAAGTAGGATCAATAAAAAATCATTAGATGACATTTTAAAGTAAATGGAATGATTAGTATTTTCCATGTGTATTCTATTCGGCTTTAACAGCTTCAACGATTTATCAGAATGTTTGCGCAATGAAATATCTGGAATTGCTATTGAAAAGTGGTAATTGGATTGCCTCATTTCCCAATCTGTGCTTGTGAGACTTCCCTCTTTGGCATCAATTCCGGGTCATCCGTCCCATTGCGCCCATTGGAGCGAAATCCAGAAAATCGGAAAACACGTGGCCTTGACACCCATTCATCAATCGATCGGCGGTTGAATTATCGGGGATTTATTCACCCCCCGGCGTTCAGTCGTTGTTCGCGATCCGGAGATATGGTGCAATTGTAACTAATGGTCTCCGGGGATATGTACATGTACCAGGAACAATGGAAAATTGTCTAGATCGTGGTGGAGGACTAGTCGTGCCAATGAAACTCGTTTGAACGAGTGCCGGGTTACGGAGGCTGCGTGGAAATCTGAGATCCCCTTCAGATGAGGCTCGAGTGTCTCCGAGAGAGGTTCAAATAATTGCATGTCGAAAGGTAAGCCCACAATGGTTTTATCTAATAAAATTACATCAGTAATCATCTTAACATTTGTAATTGCAGAAGTGATCGCCTCAGAACAGAGGAAATCCACTTGTGCTTGTTATTATCGGTTTATCTCGAAAACTATTCTTTCCACGAGGAAACGTTAAAGAACTTTTTTGTGGATCGCTACATTTTGGATGTAAAAGCTTTTGTCACTTTTCATCGTAAATCCGGTAGTTTTCGATTTTTTTTTTATTTTTAATCAAAGATTTCGATTTAGCCGATTTTTTTTTCATTCCTGCAGTCTAGTTTTTGCGGGTGAATTACTGGAGAAGTAGCGCTTGTAGCGAAAAAATGAATAGAAGGTTTTTTGTGCAGAATTTTAAGGGGTGGAAAAAAGTCTTATAAGCTTTTTGGGTGGGAATAATAGTTTTGGAGATAAATGGGATTTAGTTGGGGAGTAATTAGCGGTTTTTTGGGGATCGATTGATGTTGTTAATTGATTGATGGAGAATTGATTGATTTTTGTGGTTTCAGGAAAATGTTCGGCTCTTCGCAGGCAGGACCTTTCGGTACCATCGAGTATCGACTACTCACGGAGGATAAAATCGAATCGGCGATCGAGATTCAGCAGAAGTCGATGCGTCAGGAGAATGTGGCCCTTGGGGTCGGCCTCTACGAAGAAGAGGGCGGTCCCGAGGCCATGAAGACCGTTTTCTACGAGGTTATTAAAGACAATTGCACTATTGTTGCAATTGACGTCAAAACCGAGGAAGTCGTCGCTGTATCGTTTAACAAACTGCATGTGAGTTTGATTTACTTGACATTTCCATGGATATAAATCAACAGTGACATTTTCATTCAAACCGGAATTATCTCGGTAACAATTGGATTGAGAAAAAAACTTGAAAAGTCTTTTTTGTTGCTCTGAAAATTCTCTACAAATGATTCCTCTAACATTTTTCTCGGAATTTACTCCTTGGCGAGATAATTGAACGATCGGTAACCTGAAATTTCTCTAATCACAATTATTACAATCAAAATGAAAATTAATTAATGTAAAAATATTGGAACACGGAGTGATTTTAGAAAAAAAAATCATAAGACTTTTTAGGAGGGAAGGAAATTCTCAAGAAAATATTCAAACGACTTTAAGCTCTAAATCGCCTAATTATTGATATAATTTTGTTTTTTGTTTCAAAATTGAAGTTTGATAAATATGAAAATATCTCGGAACAGAGGGATCGTGGGAAAAAATGAGATTTGACTTTTTTGTAGCTAAAAAAATTTCCAACAATAAAGTCAAACGACATTTTTTTATGAATCCCCTCGTTTCCTCGTAAATCATCAATTGACTCCACTCGTGATAGCTTGACCCCTCTAATTCCTCTTCTTCAAGGCTCCATTACCCATCGGCGAGACAGATCCTCTCGAAGAAGTGGTGAGGAACCACGTGAAGGCACGTTCCAGTCTCGCTCTTATTGAGTTCCTCAGTGACGTAAGTATCCTAAAGAATTCCAAGGAATTCCAAACTCGAAAAAAAAACGAAATTTCATGAACGAATTTGTGAAAAGGTGGAGTCCAGGGTAGACCTCTTCGAGAGGTACAACGTCAGCGGTGCGATGGAGGTCTTCTACGTCGGGACAGACCCCAAATATCGGGGATTTCGAATTGGCCACGGGGTGGTGGCTGCATCCCTGGCACTCGCCAGGGGTCTGAAAAAATGCGGAACTGCCCAGAATAAAATCACTCCCGAAGTCGCTTTCGGAGTTTTCACTTCGAATTATAGCCAGAGGATTGCGGATATCCTCAAGTTCGAGTGGCTAGAGACCGTCAACTACACGGATTACGAGTACTGGGGGAAAACCATGGCCGAGAGGATCGGAACCGAGCACAAGTGCGCGAAACTCGGGGCGGTGAGGCTGTGAATCGATTCCACACTTTTCTTCCGATATCTCCGCTACTTAACAAGATAGCCTTATTTTCATGAGAACCTTTTTCCTAGAGTGGAATAAGACCTACGAAAAAGGTTCTAACAAAAAATTCACTATCTCTCTCAGATTCCGAAATTTTCATCGAGAACTCTATGAGGAATCGAGTCGAAAGTGGTAATGTGAAATAAGTTGAATTTGACAATTTTCCTGAATATCAGATAATCGAAAAACTATCAATTATACCAGGAAATGTCAAAAAATCTTTTTCGTCGGGAACTTAATAAGTTACAAAAACGTTCTCTAAACATTTCCCTCGATAATGGATACTTCCCGAGATAATTCGGTTATTAAGAAGAAAACTAGAAAATCAACAGAACTCGTTTTTATTCTCTCGTTGATGAGAAAAATTTGAGAAATGAATAAACGTCAGTCACCCCTGCATTATTCAGCTCCTTCAGGGCATGGGGTAATTCTTCATCTCAGCACATAATTTTTTCATGAAATATTATGTCGTGTCTCAAAACCCTGAAAAATCCTCCGCTGGAACAAGAAAAATCAACGATGCGGACAGTTTCATTTTTTCAATTTCATTTATTTAAATATGGAATAGTCATAAAATGCACTTGATACATATTTCCAAATGATGATTCTTCATGACATTAAACCAAATACTCTTACTTTATTAAATTTCTTTCATCTTTTTTTAAAATTCATTCAGGCAGAGGAGTAGCTGCCATTCGCTGGACTAGAGATTTCACTACTGCTTTATTGCGTGTCCACCATTCGTGACAATCATTCATTTTTTTTTCATGATAATGTTATAGTTTCTGCGCTGACTGATGCACCCGAAGTGTCAAAAACCCTCCGAGCATTAGCGCACACTGAGAAAAGCCTTATTATACTTGAACAATTTTTTTTAAACCTAATTCTTGCAGAGAATCAGTTTTTCGGCGATATCTCGATACCCAGTAGAGCTATAAAAAAAATCGCTCCATATCTTTCGTAGAGAATAAAAAAACGAAAAAAAAGCATTCAGTTGAAAAAAGTCGTAAGTTCAATGGCTTCCAAGATATTCACAGATATCCCCGAAAAACTGCATTCTCGATAATTTTGGGGTATAAATTATAATTACAATTGGAAATTCTACCGAAAAAAAATAATAAATATTACCGAATAGATCAGTTAATTTACGATAAAAGATAACGACCCAGTCTGTTAAGTTAACCTCTGTCAAAAAATTCTGTACATTATCCATACGTTAAAAATTCTTCAGCTATGATTCGCCAACTTCGTCGAAAAAAAAAAATTAAAAAAATGTGAAAAGTGTCATTGTTCTTCAATTATTGTTTTTCATTAGGAATAATTCGATTACCGTTATCAAAGGCACCGAATGGACCGCGCAATACTACAAAAAAGCACGGATTACAGTTAATTATTTATTTGGCAGTGATCGAGGCCCTGAAGGTGATAAACAATCCTCGATTCCAGTGTCTTATCAATCTCGATATTTCCAGTGTCTAGCGTTACTACTGGCTCTCATCGTGGAAATATTGAAATTTTTAAAAACAAATTGACAAATTGCCTCGTGGGATCATTTCGTCAGTAATCTGGCTCGTTGTTTTTTCATACTCATACCATTACGGGTTTCATCATCAAATGAATCAGTGGATATGGAGGTTCTTTGGTAAATGACGGGGGAGAACTAGGAGTTGAGGAAAGAACATGAGAATGCCAACGTGATGAATTATTCAGCAATGAAGTCACAAAACGATTAATTTTTCTCCAATACCTCGAGACCCTCTGGAGATACGACCATTTGTACGGGACCTTTTTTGTGGAAAATTTCTTCACCTACAAAAAAGTTCCTACAAAATTTTCCTCCATCCCCCATCGATCCCGAGATATCCAGCAAAAACCGACTCCACGTTTATTTTCATTAACTGAAAACACTGCGATCAGTTTTTAAGGAATATCTTAACAACTCCTGGAGATACAACAATTCGTGTATAACCTTTTTTGCAGCTGGTGAAATTCTCTGCAAAAAAGGTCCTACAAAAATTTTTCCAACTCCTCCAGATTCCAAGATATTCCCGACAAGAAAACTCAAACATCGTTTTGTCCCTCATCTCCTGAATTTACAATAACTATTGCATGATTTCCCTCCATATTTTCTGCTTGAGATGTCGGCATTACCTAACTTACCCTAACGTAATTCCATAACTGATAAGCTTAATAAAAAAAAAACGATACTGTGGACCAAATTCGTCAACAAATATCCCATCTCAAGAAAAGCTCCTAAACCTAAAACCTATCAAAATAAAAAGATACAAAAAAAAGAAGATAATAACCTTGGCAAAAAACATTGACAGTTGGCATCAATCGGTGTAAAAAACGTGGCCTACTAATGATCGACGTAAAAAACACTCATAAAGTCCTGTAATAAGAGCCTAGACTCAGTCTGTCGCGTTCTCTCTCAATCTTTAAAAAGCCCTAATTTTACCCTCAAAATAACCCCCGAAAATTATCACGAATGTTCCTCAGGGTATTGATACGATCAGACGAATTTCAAAAACTCCATTTCCCTTCATCCTCGAGAGTCGCTCAGGACTCCCCGAGCCCCAGAAGTCCTCCAAGGACCTCTCAGGCCTCCAGAAAACCCTCCAAGACCCCTGAGGCCCTCACAAATCTCCTCATGAGGCCTGAGGCCCCCGAAAATTCCCAAGGAATTCCCCAGAAATCCCCTCAGGATCTCTCAAGATCTTCCAAACCCCCCGAGGTCCTGCCAAGTAATCGCGCCGGCGCGAAACCCTTGAGAAAAGAAAAAACTCCAAAATCCCCTTCACGACCTGTAAATTCTGATAACATCCCTGATGGGTGCCCTGCAGAGAGGGCAGTGTCCTCCTCCCTTTCCCCTCCACTGTTGAATAGCACAAGGATAACACATGCACATGTGCCCACACATATACAGCACCGAGTCAATATTTCTCTCATAGCAGATGGAGCACTCACTGGGCTGTCCAGGTGTTGGCTGGAGTCTCTCACTCCACTGCTGCAGATGCGATGACTGTGAAGCCAGTGTTGATGTATCAATGCTCTGATAATTAACAGGATCAACATACGTAGATGATCCAGTGCTGCTCATGGTACCAGTGAGAAGAGGTGGTGATGTGCTCTGTCTTCCATGATTGCCAGAATGATGATTAACTGGAGAGACAGCAGCTGTTGGTGCTGGTGTTGGGGTTGGATTTGAGTGAAAGCTCGGTGAATTTCTTACACCTGTTGTACCATAAATTGGCTGAGGTGTTGCTGGATATCCTGGCTGGGGTGGAAGGTTTACGACCAGAACTGTACCACCACCAACTGTCGGCTTGAACTGCACCATTTCTGAGAACCTGGAGAGCTCTGTTGCTGCATTTGAGTGATTTGACTGCTGCTGGGGTGGAGCTGGTGAATTGACAACTTGACGTTGTCGTGGAGGTGATGTTGGTCTGCTTGCGAGCATTCTAACTCTCTGGGTGCTACCGTAGACATCGACAAATGCCCACAGCTGGAGACTCTCGTCGACGTGCATCACAACGTTTGGGGGGCCACCGTTTTTCGACATCTGGACCTCGCCGTAGTGGGTGACAGTGAAGGCGATCTCGTCACCTGGTTGGGGGCTCGATGCCACGTCCTTAGAGACCACCCAGTACTCTGGGCGATCAAGCAGGAGATCACTGTCGTCCGGTAGATCCTCGGGGGTCAGTCTCGATGGGTCGCACGATGTCAGGCCCAGGGCAAGTGCACCGACATACATCGGCTCTGTTGACAGCACTTGCACCACCAGGCGTTCACCCAGCAAAAGGGGACGACTCGTGAAAGCATAACCGTGACAGAATTCTGTGTCTGAACGCGTTGCCACGCACTGCTGATTGCTGAATCTTATGTTTCGGCCACGAGTCCTAGAGAAATTCAAATTTTACTTTAGAGTGATTTTTGGCGATTCAATAATGAATTTTTTAGCTGATTATTGCTCAGGAATTATCAATGAATAAATGCGAAATTATTTGGGTAAGAAATGATTTTAGAAGACAAGGTCATAATACGTTTTAGCAGAGGAGAAGATCGACAAGAAAATTAGATTCATCGAATTATTGAATTTCAATTATTGTGATGATTTTCGTGGATTTAAGTAATTTTTTCGTAGTTTGCATGCAGTTAATTGTGAGGAATGGAAATACTAACGGATGAAAAGGTAGAGGTGCGAATAGTACTCCAGGCGGTTGAAACCTGAGCCCAGGCAGCTCGACATCAGGCTCATGGTGTATACAGACATTCTGCATAGACGGTACAATAATTCTCTCAACAACATCCCTTCCGGCATTACTGGCATCATCCATAGCCGTGTGTCTGCTTGGCTGTGCATTATCTTCATTACTGTGTTCAGCCCCTCTGCGAATATTATTGAAGTGCTGTCTGTTGGGATCAACCAATTCGATAGCTGTACTATTTCCATAAACATCGATAACAGCCCACAGGGGTCCCCTTGTCTCAACACCACCGAAGAAAACACCCTTTTCCTCTCCATTAACACCAAAGTGTACATCACCAGCTGACGTTACGTAGTAAAATAAGACTGTGTCATGAGCAGCGAATCTCTCTGCAAGTGCTTTTGCCCAGTAACCGGGTTTATTCGTCAAATCTGGGCACGCAAATTTTGGAAGACAATTTCGCAAGTGAATCGGATCATTACTGGTAAATCCAAATCTTATCACTCCTGACCAGTTGTTCGACATCTCCAGGAACTTCACACAGACCTGGGGAAACAATAATTATTTATATCGATACACATTCAATTTTTTCATCGGAAAATGCGAGAAAGGAATCGTATGTGTTTTGAATTATTGAATTATCTTGATAATGAGTCAATTGAAGAAAAAATGTGACTTTTAATTTTATCTAGAGAATTTTGTATTCTGCAAGAAGTTCTTACGAAATTTTTCGGTAGAATTCACAGATCGCTGGATATTACAAAAAAATCAAGGATACATTATAGTGTGGGTTTGACCTTTGAAAAATTAGCGAATTAAAAACCAGACAATCGTGTGAGGCGCATCTATATTAGGAATTCGGAATAGTTTAATAATTACAAATATTCTTCAGCTAAGTCTCCACCCACGGTTGCTTATTATCACCGGAAAAAAAAATAATCGAGTGATAGGGAATGCGTGTGGGCAGGGGTTCGAGATTGCGCCAGCGGCCAAGGTTGAAAAATTTTTCCCTCCTTCAAATCTAATTTCACGGTGGAATAAAGAGAGGCAGTCGTTCCGCGACAGTGGAAAATGGTGAGCAAAAAAATAAGACAGAAAAAAAAAAAGGTGGAACAAGAGAAAAACCGTGAATGACCGGTACCTTTTCACCGATGCGAACGGGCCGAGTGCTGAATGTTATTCCTTTGCAGAAACTCTCGTGTCTTCTCGCTATTGTACCACCATTGCACAGAGTTATATTATCCCCGTGGACTTGATGGTGAAATGTCAGGGGAGGCAGGTTGTTCGTTCCTGCGCTTGATGATCTTGGTGCTGCAACACAAAACAAGAAATTTATTTTCCAACCGCTCATCGAACAACGCAAACTTCCAAAATCCTCATCACTTCACAATTAAAACAATTAATTAATCAACTCGGGACTGACTATTAAAATTTTCATAGAGTCATTAATTTTTCGGGGTAAAATATTCGGAATTTTAATTTAACTCAATAATTCTCTGACGTAATTCAAATAATGGAATAGTTAAAATAATGACAGCAACATTGAATAATAATAATTAATTAATCAACGCCGGCCTGATTATTAAATTTTTATAAAGTGAATTTTTTTTTACGTAAAATACTCGGAATTTTAATTTGAAACTCGATTTTTCTCCGGTGTAATTGAAATAATGGAATAGTTGGAATGATAACTGTTGGATAATTGGGAGTAATGAGGGGTAATTGAAAATAATAAAGAAAAAGGAAAGTGCCTTCATAAATCGCGGAAAAGACAGTGTGAACGCGGGTTCTCATGTTATGAGATAATATGGTGTAAAAAGAATCGGTCCCCGAGGAAATCCGAGCTGATTCGTCCGGTTCGAGAGTCAGAACCCCACTGATAGCTATCAATAACCCGAAAGGTGTACTGAGTATGTACAAGTGCAAGTGAAGGAGTCTTGACGTCCTGCGGCGACCGGAAACCGCACGCGCCGTGACGGAAGTGCAAAAATCCCCGCTCCAAATAGCGGATGAGGCCGATACGCTCTCTTGGCAAAACGCCAAAACCAGATACCCAGGACAATCGAGTTCCTGAGGATGTTTCTAAAAAAAATAATGAATCCAAAACAGCGGAAGTGGCGCGATAATCAGGGAAACTAATTAACCAGATGAGTCGAGTGACGAGTTGAGATTAATTGTGCCATGAGAAAAAAATAATAAATTCGTCAATGATTTATTTATTTAAGAGAATTATGTTTTTTTTTACGTTATATTTCTTTTAGATGATGATGATGAGGGAGATGTCCTTGGATAAACTCCACTGATTATCATTAATTTTCTTTAAATACCGAACGCACGCAATTGTTCTGATGGAACCCTGAATTGTTTGATTGGAATCATCCTTCCAGTGAATTTAATTATTCCGTTTGAACTTGTGAATCCCTGAACCAATGATTCCAATGATTCCATCGGAATCATCCCTCCCCTGAACTCAATTGTTGAACTCATAATATGTACTTCTCTCAAGTAAATGAATTCGTGACAAAAATATTTTTTTTCCAGCGTGTCGAGATAAAACAGAGTTCCAACGGTACGTTTCAGGATTTTCCCACGGTTAAGTAACATTGCTCCTGCTCCTGGTGGATTAGCACTGGCTCCCGCTTACAAATCGACCTCGGATTTTTATTATTATCGGTGATATATCAGTTGTTGAGAATCAACTTTTCATCATTGAAATCATTTCAATAATTTTTGCAATGGAAATAACAAATTACTCCACAACGATTGACCATTACTTTCTAATTATCTCATTAACCGAAATTTCTCGATACAAGAAGTTGTTTCCCACGTCAAATAATGAAATAATTTTTTAATTACTGAACTCGAAGTTCAATTGATTTACAGATTTTTTAGATGACATTTTTGACATGAAAAAAAATGACATGAAAAAAAAAATTCGATATCCGAGATGTAGTTTGATTTTCTCCATCGATCTTTCTGATGAAATCATTTGGAAAGGTCCGTTTCACCGATAGAAATCCATCAGCTAGATGACGATTGCTTTGCGGCGTTCGCCACAATGACTATCAAAAAGTTTCGATTCAATCAAGCAAATCGAAAGTCGAGCTTATATCCTAAACCCCCGGGTTAAAACGTCGGAAGGGCATTCAACCCATCGATGCAAATACTCTTTGACACACTACATCCATCAGGAAGAAAGACCCAACATTTTTCCAGGGAATATGATGTGCATTGCGGTCTGAGATACGCATTAATGCTCAGATAATCACAAGGATCCCCGCAAATATTATTTTTCATAATTTTCTATCGAAAATGAAATAGCAACAAAATAATCATTCACTATTTCCCCCAACATCAATAGCTTTCAAGATAAACGGATGAGTAAGAAAAATATTTTAAGACCTCACTGCTAAATTTGTTTAGCATTGAATAATCCTAGAACCCAAGAAAATCAAAGTCTGCGATTCCCCCTGATTTCGTAATCTCATTGTTGGCAGCGAGAGGTGATTAGGAAAGATAAAAAAAATTTTTCCTCACTCTTATCTGCTTTCTGCGCTTTACCTATTTCCCCTTGTCATTGTTTAGTTTGAGTAAAAGATTGAAGCAGATAAGATACTTGACTGGTATCTCCGTTGTAAACGGTCACATGACTAAGTGCCAAAAAGGAATAACATCCTGAAATTAAGGTGAATGTTCTCCACCTGGGGCTTGTTTTCTCTTGATTGTAGACTTATGATTTTCTCCTCGGAGTAAAACTCAGTATTGGCTTCTTTGTTCGTGTTGTCCGTTCAGGGCGTACAAGCAATCGACCTCATCCCAGCGGGTTGCTGGCCTTCTCTCCTCAATACACGCGTTTTCTACGTAATATCATAGGTACATACAGGCCTCCTGGTCATACCATGCAATTCTTCTCTCTCTGACACGCGTGGGAAGCCCGTGGCACACATAGTAACTGAAGCTACATCGTGAGATATTCTCGTGCCTCCATCCAATTCCCGATGAGACAAAAAAATAAAGACAATCCACCTGACCCCTCGATATTTGTCTGCTCCAGATCCATCGACAAAAGGGATGATGGGAGCCAAGAGTGAACTGACACTTTGCGGTTTCCACTCTCCCATGAAACAGCTATTCGTCACGTCACACTGTGCACGCTGAATTTGAATCATCGATAACTCGATATTGGCTGAGTTAAATTCAACATTTGTGATACCATTTTCAAGGTACAGGTGTGATCTTGAAAATAATCCAGGACTCATTGATATTTAATCGTCTGGCTTGGAGTTATGGTGCCTTGAGCGAATGCCAAGCTCAACCTCTCAGCGTTGAGACGTTCGGACCTCGCTTGCAGCGGACAAAGAACAACCCCACGACACAATTTCCAATTGTCTTCCTCATCTCCTGCGGAAGTTTCACGGCATTTATCACCGGGCCCAGTCATCAGACGACTCATCGAAAGCGCTTAACGGATAAGAGAGAGAGACAGATGCATAAAAACAAGTACAAAACACGCGGCGCACTTTCCCACGGCCGACGCCGTGATCTTTGCTGCTAAGTGCGCCTATGTACCCTAGGATCGGGGCCGCTCCTCAATCCCTCTCACTCTTCATTTATCCCATCGTCTCACTCCACAACTATTTCTATTCCGTTCGGGGCATATCCTTCGGTTTCAAACATCAACCCAGTCCCCACCGTTTTCCCTTCTCCTATTTTCAAATAGCCTAGAAGGAGGGGTGAGAGGGGCACAAGGGGCCTTATGCAACTCGCCTATGGGGTATCATCCGTGTAGCATACCAACCGCTAACTACAGAGCATGAAACGAGTACCTTGATTGTGGGCGTGTTGGTGGTATTTTAAATTTTTTAAATTCCTGAATTTTTGATTCTACTCCGAACAAGGAAATCAATAGCTCTCCGGAATTATCCCATTTTTCCTTCTCGGACCTGTTTTTTTTTTTTCCTGTTGCAATTTTCCTCAATTGCATAATTGGAAAATGGAGGAGAAAATCTCGAAATTTATCGCATCTTCGCTAGTTTTTGATTAAATGCATTCGCGAATTTTTTTGCGCAGATGCTATTAGTAACGTTTTTTGTTTGTACTTTGTTTTCCTCGCTACACACGTGCGCTGTAAACTGACGGTTAATGTATTTTACTTTACAACGTGCTTTTGACACGGGAGATGCGTCGTAAACCGTAAATGGCGTCAAGCCATCGTCGGAATTGAAAGCTGTCGTTACTAGTTATTTTCCAAATTTTTGGCATTTTTCAACGGTGAAAAACGGTTTTCAAATTCGAAAATAAAAAATTTCGATTTTATTTCTGCGGATAAATATTGCGATTAATAATTGAATTTAAAAAAAAGAGCTCTCGTTGGGGCTCATCCCCTTAGAAAAATATCCCATCCCCTGGAAAAAATATCCTTCACCATTTCGTGAACAGTGAAATTCCCTCCGGTCGAATGCACCGAACAATCGGACTCAAACGAGCTGCCACCCCCTGGGAAAATCCTCACAACCGGGCCATTCCCAAAGTGCTATCCCAATGCGAGGGTGTACTGCGTCTCTGTGGTACCCACATCTGTCGTCTCGCACGTATCTTAACGGTCCGTGGGGTCGAGACGTGCTCGACTAAAAATAAAAGAAGCCCTCAAGTGCATACACTATTCCCCAGCCCTAGTCAACCTCTCGACCGCAGGAAACTGTTCTGTTCATGAGTTTTGCCTCAATCCGGAAGCTAATTAATTACATCTCATCAAATCTCTCAAAAGGAATGGCGAACGGTACAAAATAAAACGCAAAAAAAAAATTTTTTCAATTGAAAATAACCGAAGATAAATTTCATGACAAAGAAAAAACTCTAGATCTGATCAAAAATCCCGTCTCAACTTAAATTAAAAAATTAATGCAAATACGATTTGTTGGAGACGAGCCACCCGTGAATTTTCCCTTAAAATTTGCCCCGAAATATAAAAAACTCACCAATAGCACCGGACAATCTTAACCTAGCGACCCTAGTGGCTCTGCAAACGGTCATGGGTCTCCTGTATCTCAATTCCAGCGACATCCTTTGATTCAAATAACTGGCGCGCACCGCTCGACCAATCCTTCCCCCCGAAAAATCCGCCCACTGCGTCGCCTCGACGCGCCGGGATTCCCTCGTCTACCGATTCGCAAAAAAAAAAGCGAAACGCGATTAAAAAACCGACGTAAAAATTTCACAGCGAGAAAAAAAGACGAGCGTTTCCATAAAACGTGAGTCACGCCGGACGCCAGTGGAACGACTGGTCCCGAGCAGAAAACGAGACATGAACCGGGGGCCCGGTGGCAGCTGCTGGTGCGCCAAGCGTCCGCCACCGCCCCAAGACCGCCACTGCCCCGCCATTGTCTATCACCCATAACACGCGTCCTTTCCCTTCTCCAGGAATTGATAACAGTCATTCATCAAATCCACGGTTCAACCTATCAGATCAATATCACCACCTGAGTTACCTGAATCACCTGAATCATCTGAATCATCTGGATGTCTATTGTCCTCCATGAACTTCACCATTGTTAACCATTGTTTATTGTCTGTGAAACCCCGTAACGAATAATTTAAATTCAAAATTTAATTTTGAAATTATTAAAAAATAGAATTGCGACAAAAAAAATATTGATAAAACTGAAATTTTTGTTGTGGGAAGAATGAAATTTAGATTTTACTCATCAGTTAAAGTAGATTAGTTTATAAAAAATTGGAAACAATATTGAAGTGAGCAAATTAACCGGGAATTAATCGATACATCGAATGAGGATCGATTGATAATGAGAGAAAATATGTTTTTTTTCCAACGACCAATAATTATTAATTAAAAAATGAAAATTCAGGAAAAATCGTGATAATCCTGTGAAATTAATAATCAATCGGTTATCACAACTGATTGTCAATTAATTAAGGAATAATTCTTCCGTTAATTTCGATACGGAAAATCGAAGAAAAATTCTAGAATTCTTTCGTTGGGGATGAGGCGGTCTTGTTTCTGGATAGTGTCTTCGTATCACAAGGTGTTTTTTTTTTATCGAAATTTATCTGAAACTGCTTTTGGATTTTCTCGGCATCGGCATTTGCAGCTGTCGCACGACGGAAAGGGGATGCATTTGCTATGGTATATGTGGGCCAGCAGCCCCTCGGTTCAACCGTCGTGCACCACCTGGCCCTATTGCCCCCCTCCCCATCAATTCCCCCCTCGGTCCCCCCTCGTGAAAGCCGAAGGGCTTCTTTCTTTATTTCCCCCTGTTGCTCCGGACAAAGAGATGGTTCTGTCATTCAAGAGTTCAGGATTTTCCGTTTGATGGCATCACCCCAACGATTTCTATGAACTGATACGGAAAAATCTGAGTTCCATAGAATTTTCGAGAATTTTTCCATCGGTTTTTCAATTGAAGGAAGAAATTGTTATTAATTTTGAGGAATAATCTATTCTTGATTGAATTTCAGAATTCTAGAGGAGAATTTTTTTTGGGAAATTTTTTAGATATGTCGTAAATCGAAACCTATGGAAAATGACGGAAAAGTTATAAGAACATTTTTTGTGGGAAATTTTGTCAACAATAAAAAAGGTTCACACATCAAATTCCGTATCTGTCCTAGAACGCGAGATATTTACTAAAAACTGAATGTTAAAAAACGTCAAAACGTAAAATCGATTCAATAGATGTAATTGATTATCATTTAATTACTCATCATAAAATTTCCCTATAATTCCATTAATTCAAACTCATGACTCATTAATTTACAATAATTCCAAAATAATAATTAATCGCGATTTAAATGGGGTCTAATCCCCAGAAATCCAAGAGCCTCAAAAAGTCGTCAATTAAATCATCAAATCTTTTATTCTTCAGTTACTGAAAAAACCTCGTAATTAATTCCAGAAATTGATGAATTTCTGCTTAATGACGATGAAAGACAATCCCCTCCCCTTAAAGTGGCGCAATGCCTCTGGACAATGGGGCATTCACACAAGAAATTCAATGGATCTCGAGAAATTTCGTTATTGGATTAATAACCCGGTGTTATCTAGCCCACCGGATGGTTTGAGCACCTGAGGCCCTGGGGAATGTCATCACCACCCACATCCACCCCATGGGGTGGGGTTATTCGCATGGGGAATTGTATTGGGACAGTGGCTCTATCGATCGGCTCTCGTCGTTCCCCTGCCAACCGAAAACACCATTTCCAAGGGGTCATCCCATGAATTCTCTATGGGTACTTTCACCTGACGACTCGACGCACGCCAACAATTTTTTTATCCTACAAGAGCTTGGATGTCAGTTTTTTTATTCCCGGGATCATTCGGTGTTAGTTTCTTTATTTCGTGAGGGACGAGGTCGAATGACCATTGCGCAATCACTTCCTCATCGCTTTGTCCGAGGTTTTTCACTCGTCGTTCGTTTTTTTAATGAGATTATTCAAGGGCCGCTTGAGAAAAAAAACGGGAACCTATTCAGAATTCATTTGAATTTTTTTCCATGAAGGCAAATTAAATGTTCATCCGCCGCAACTCCGAACGTATTGGAGATAGCGCCAACTGACAGTAACCTTTTTTGTCAGGAATTCCATTGGCTACAAAAAAGGTCCCCATAAATAATGCCGTATCGCCTCTAGATCCCGAGATATCCCCGAAAAACTGAGGAGAGAATTGCTGCGCTGAAAAATCAATCCGATCGATTTTCGCTTTTGATTTTTCACCGATACCTCGGAAAGGACGGCACTGGCGAAATTTTTTGGTAATACCTTTCTTGTAGACCATGAAGAGAGCTACAAAAAAGGTCCTTACGATAATTTGCTATCTCCCCGAGGTGATGAGAGAGAAATGATAAATGAAAATAAGTGGGCGTTGTCCCCCTCGGAGTGACGATTTTTTCGCCATTTGACCTCTGGTTGTCGCGTTGCTCAAAGATAATTGAATCATCGTCGCTCATTCCGTCAATGAGCTACGTCTCAATGGAAGAAACAAGTTCAATTGCACGTGGGCGGCAGTACTTGAGCCCCTCATTATCCATTTTTTCTCATTTAATATCTGAAAGGTGCCCCCACAGCTGAGAAATAGTCTCTTCCGTTGGTTAGCCATCGGTCAGAGTTCAACGAATTCAAGAATTAGAATGAGCCCATCAAGATCGTATCCTCAGAATTCCGTAAGAATTGTCGGGAATTATTTATGCAGGCCTCAGCAAACTGAGATGCTGCCCCATTTCCTGGATTAACCACGGGGCTATGGGTTTTCTATTTTAATACACTTTTTTTTCCCCCCATCGCTCTCTTGCCAACGCAATGTGCCGCACTTATAACGCTAGGTCTTGAGTGATAATTATCAAACGAACACTTTTACGACCACTCGACAGTAAAAATTCAAATAATTCACATTTCTTCATACCGATTTATCAATTTTTTTCATAATTTCCCCAGGAAATGGAATATTGCAATAAAATCCAGGAAGATCGGTAAAAGAATATTGGGAAAATTAAAAAAAACATGTAATTACCCCAGTAATTAATGTTAAAGCCAGTCTACGGAGTACAAACCACGGGGTAAAATCGATGGGTTTTTATAGTCAATTCCGGATGTTTTCCTTTCGATCTATCGAATGAATCGGGTTGGGACACGATATGGCGTCGGTTTCTGGAGGATTTTTTAATAACCGCGTTGGGATGGGAAACGGGTCGACGTTTAATTCAATTTGAGATGAAATTACGTGTTGCTTCGGTGGAATTAATTATTTATCGGTTTTTTCAATGTTTCATCGCTCGTAAAACATGGAATACCGACGATTTCCATGAAACTTGGGTAATTAATGACGATTTTCTCATTATAAAAACAGTAAACGAATAAATGAATCTTGTTGTTTGTATTTATCCCGGGATGATTCAACGGTGTATCACAGCTGATGCATAACCCCGTAGAGTCAACACAGTCGCAAAAAGGTACGGAGGGAAAACCGGTTCGGTAAAACGGCGCCTGTGGGAACAAAGACGGGTTATTCGCGGGCGCTATTCCACGATATGTGACGTAACCAACGGTGACTAGTACATCGAGTCTGGGTATTCCCTCATACCCGAAACATTTTCCGAGATACCGATTTTTTTTTTTCAATATCCAAAACCGTAAAAAACTACGGGGCTCAACCGATTTTTTAAGTGCGCGCACGTTGACGGAATTGATCGCGAATATCTCGGAACCTGACGAACCGATTTCGACGATTCATCGCTCATATCAAAGGACTTGAAAAAATCTTCAAGATGACCCCAAATTTTTGAAAATACCCTCTACCAATCCCGAGATATTTACGTTAAAATGAGATGAGTAGGATTTAAAAAGTTTTGATGTTTTTTACAAAAATCGTTATCGATTTTTGAGATTAGGTAATCGATACGATAACAATTTTTTAATTGATCTAAACATCCGATTGAGTGACCAATAAATCGATTAAATTTTCGGATCCAAAGATTTCAAAAAGATGTCGCAATCGGAAAAGTCGAGAAGCCAAAAGCCTCCCCCTCAAAAATAAATAAAAAAAAACTAGATCCTGTGGGAACGGCTCCGCCCCCGTATTGTCCCATCCCCTAGACTCAGTTTTGAAAAGCAGGTTCGGAGCATCAGCTGTTCCTTCCGTAGGGTTTCAGAAAAGAGGGACGAAAAAAAAAATGAGGTACAAGACGCTGGAAACAGCTGGTCCTTGAGCACAAAAGACGGGGTGGGGACACCCCAAAACCCCTAAAACCATGGACTCCAGATTCTCCCCCCCCACCCCTCAAATAATAATCATCGCAAACTCACCCCCTAGAAAAATTCCTCCACCCCCTCCCCATCGGCGAAGCAATCGATTCGCGTATGGGAGGCGGAGGGTAAAATTGAATTGATGAAAATCGGAGTTAGTTTCCGGGTAACGAAGGGGTTGCCGAGACAATAGGCGAGGACTGGTGGGTTGGACAAATCGATAAAATTTATCTTGAATTTAAATTCAAGGGGATGAAATAGCTAAATAATGAGTTATTCTCACCTAGACCCATTTTCTTCTTTAATTTCTTGAGGACCTTCATTTTGCTCCTCAATGGTGCTAGGATATTGCTGTCGGGTGGATTTCCTTTGCCACTGGGAGAGGGTAAATCTCCCTCGAAGCCCTCCTTATCACCCCGATAATTCCTCCGATTGTGTGATAACAAAACGGTGGGTCCGTCACTTGAAACACGACTGCAGCAGTGACAGGAATGGCTTTTGCCGCCGGTACCTTTGACGGCGCAATCTCCGCCTACCACCCCCATAAATATGACCGGATAACAAGTACTGAATAAAAATGCGCTCGATTATAACCCGATTTATCGAGTTTGATTATTGATAGTTGCACAACACGATTATTTCAATCACTTGATCACTTTGAGAACGAGTGGATGATCTGTAAACACGTGAGGGGATGATTATTTTTTTAGAGTTGGGGAGAGATGGGACTGCTCATGCGAGGAGCACCCAGGGTCGACTGAGCATCCTGACGACGTGCACCGGAGTTTTGGAGGCGCGCGCGAGCCGTCCGCCAATCGGGGCTGATCGTTTGTCGGGTGGGGAGAGATGAAACGCGCGCACCCGCGCACGCGCACGCTGTGGAAGAGGGGAGGGGCAGGGGCATAAGGGGAGTAATCGGGCACCTGGTGGACAGCTGCCCCTTACCTGAGCCAAGGGGGCTCTGCACCCGGCCTGGGGGACTGCACAGGGCTTTTTCACGGACCTCGGGGATTCTGCGGGATACGATGGTTCTTCGGGGGAAACGGGGAACGGGTTTTTCGGAGGGGAGATATTTTTTTGTTTTGAAATTTTGGATTTTGGGCCAAGTCCAATTTGCATGCGGATTTTTATTTTTATTTCAAGATCAATTTGAATTTTTTTAATTAAAATTTTTTTTTTTCTTTGAACTTTGGAGGGACTGCGAGATTGACTACTTTTTCAAGGCCACAAGTTTTTATAAAGGGATTTTTTTTTATTCTCGAATTTCAATTTCTTCAGTTTGAACTTTTATCCGGAAATATGATTTTTTTTTCAGGTGAATTTTAGAGTTTTATTGAGAAAATTCGGTTTAATGGAATTAAAAAATTTTTGATTGAAGATTTTTTGTAATTCAATAATTTATTCATTTTTCGAGATGAATTACTGGGGGAATTTCAAGATTTCCAAAATTATCGAAGATCGGCAAGTGAAGGATTCTCTTTTAGATTTTGGGGCTTGAAAATTATAAATCATAAATTTTTTCAACTTGAATTTTTGAGAGAATTTCTAATTATATGGTGAACAGAGTATCTGAGTTTTATTCCCAGCATAAAAGTACCCCCATAAACCGATGATTTGACGATTAACGATTCTGAGATCCTCCGATTTTATTCCGACATTAATTTTGATGAGTTTTTTATTAGAATTGTTGAGGGCTCGTTAAACGATCATCAGATTTGAATGCAAGGGGTTCCGAATGGGTTGAAGGGCCCATACAGGTACCACCATCCTTTTTCCATAACAAATCCCGGATTATAATAATATTCGGGCATTTGTTAGTTGATAGGACTTTAGGTGGGTCTCAAGGCCCGACCATTTTAGTTTCAACTCCGGGAGATACTCTATGCGGGTGGGAATCCCACGCGGAAAACTTTTAAATATAAAAAAAATCTCTCCAATTATCATTACCCATTTTTCCACACAACATTTCAAACACCTAATTATAAATTAGAAAATCCCCAGAACAATCTCTTAACACATTTAAAATAATTATATTGTTTATAAATAGAAAAAGTTCATAAAATCGACGGATGCAATATATTTTTAAACAACATTGTATAATAATTTAAATTCAATTTTCATAATTTTAATCGCATCTCAAGATTTATAATTAATCAATCAAATCATTGAAGTTAATTTAAAATTATCAATAGAATCATCAATTGAAAAAGCTCCGCGAAATTCAAACAAATCTATCGAATAAATCGATCGAATGAAATTCTGGAAAAATGGGTAAAATTGCAGGAAGACGATTTCTTATTGCGAATTACGTAAATTGTTTCATAATTACCGATTATTTCTCTCGGAAATGTACGAGGAATGGAAAACCCCACGGAGTGGCCACGTGTTACATATATATATTTTTTTTTCTCGTTGTTTTTAGAATAGAAAAATTCATACTGGGAGATTTAACGATGGCCGTGGGGTCTTTGGATACGCCCGATGGGAAGTATGTGCACAGTACCGTGGAACCTTGTTTCCTTTTCCGAGGTGAATGGTATCCTATGAAAACGCATCCTCCTTGCGTAACACAGTTATCTTTGTTGAAATTGTATTGAGTGCACCCTTGTACAGCTATACACCATTATTTAACACTGGAAAATTCACATTTATTGTTCCCCCACGTAAACAATTACATGTGCGATTATTTTTACGTAATTAATCTAATTAAAATCATAACAACGAGACGTCACTTG
>NW_011887741.1:1570838-1572014 GCF_000806365.1 Fopius arisanus | reverse complement strand
GTATTGTTCCGAATCAACCCCTCGATTCTCGAATTACAGAGCTCTTTGCTCATATACATATCACGAAATAACGGTCTCCAGAAATTATTATTTTAAGATATCAAAAAATATATTTATGGTATTCTATTGTTTATTTTCTAATTTGAATAAATCGCTGGAGGAATAATTACTAAAATTGCATTTTAATTCATTAAAAAAAAATCTCATTTACTCAAAAACTTTTTAATAAAATCTGTGAAATTTCCATCAGAGGCATAACTTTATAGAAATTTCCGAGAATTCCCGAAAACTCTGAATTTTCATTGAACTATTCCTTCAATTAATAAACAATTACTGGAAATCACGAGAATTCCAGATGAATATTTTCCTCAAAATTATTTCATAAATTATTCTAATGGGGCAGCTTTTATTTTTTCCAAAAATCTCATTACCCCAAGGGTTCGGGTAAAAATCGATCGTATGTCCATTTAATTAAGAATGTTATCTAAATTTTCATTGAATGAAAAAAAAAGGAAAAAAGCAGGTGAACGCGAATTCAAGGAATACCCCCGGATTTCCATGAAATTTTCCCATATTTAGTCCTCCCAAATATTTCCGCGATAATTTGCAATTCCGAATAATTAAATTCGAGGAACTCTGTTTCCCCTCGTGACTATCAGTTTATTCCGGTGCGTCTTTAGTCAGTGACTCCGTTATCCAAAAGTATAACTGGAATAAAGAAAAAGTTTCGAGGAAGTCCAGGCGTGGAATGGTTGTTCAAACTCCATCACAACTCTCCACTGACTAAATAATTTCCCGGTTAACCCGTGGAAAAAAACAACTCGTTGGAATAAATCGCATGAGTTGCTCGCAGGAGTGAGTAATCTGGTGTACATCTGGAAGAAAAATTCCAGTTGGCGGGAGTCACGGTCTATTCTTGAAAAAAAAAAGGAGAACCACCTTTTCTGCTCTGTTACGTAGGTGTATACCTGCAGAAGGTGCTTTAAGTCTTCAGGGGGTCAGGTAAAATCTTCAGAAAAACCCCCGACTTTTCACTGTTGCGTGGTCGATGGACAAAAGATGGAATACCTGGGGCAGGTTTTAAAAATCACATGTTCCCTTGTTGGAAAAATGTGGGGAACACGTGGGGAACACCATGGGAACCGCCCAATCCCGCAATTTTTATTTATTTTTTTT
>NW_011887741.1:1529462-1570677 GCF_000806365.1 Fopius arisanus | reverse complement strand
TCAAAAGATTAATCGAAAAGCGAAATGACGTGGCAGTTATGGCAGAATATCTCGGGATTGACGGGACATACGACATTTTTGAATATGAACTTTTTTACAGAGCGAGATGAAAGCTGAATGAAGTTTCTCATACTTATTTTCGTATCTCGCTTCGCTCTCGAGATATCGACTAAAATGTGTTTGTTGCCGAGGGAAGGTAGTTTGTGGCGTTTGGCTTTGGGATTTTCTGGTTAATCAGCGGTTTCCGGGGGAAATGGTGTTAAAATTTTTTGTCGAAAATTTTGTGGACTGCAGAAAAGGTGGGATGTGGATTTTGATAGATCTGGTAGGCTCGGATATTCACAAAAAACGTCGGAATGGGTTTGAAGCTAGGTATTTACTCAGTAGCTGTCAGCACTGGCTTTTAGTTGGGAAAATTGTTAAAGCGGTGGATCCACTTCATGGCTGGAGCACTCTCAATCAACGGGCCATTTCATCTCAGTTTATTTACCCAAACTCCGGAATTTTCGCTCCATCAGAGGAACAATATGCATTTTCCAAAATTCTGAAAACAGTGTCGTCCCACGATTTTACGACAGTTCAATTTTTTTACTCATTTTCAAAAATCGTGGAACCAGTTTTATTCTACAATTTTGTAATAATTCAATTTTGCCATCTAGAAGAATATATTAAATCTGAAATCAACCGTTGGTTGATGAGAAAATTCAATATTGGAAGAAATTCAGTGTCACACATCGGGGGATGGAATTCGGAAGGATTAAAAAATGTAAAACAACTAAAAACGCAAAAATAGCGAAAAGAACTAGAAGAATTGATAAAATCGTTTGGCACTTCTGATTGACATTAATCCAGAGGAAAGATGAGGAGCTAGAGGAGGTAAAAGAGCAAAAAATGAAAACGAGTTAAAGGAGCAAAAAAGAGCAAAAAAGAGCAAAAAAGAGCAAAAAATAGCAAAAAGGAGCAAAAAAGAGGAAAAAAGAGGAAAAAAGAGGAAGATGAATGAAAAGAGCTGGAGCATCTGGAATTAGAAAAAATGGAATGGAGCTGCTGATTGACATTAATACAGAGAAAAGTTGAGAAGAGGAAAGATGAGGAGAGGCGATTGGATTGGAAGGTCTGGGCATTGGGGATTGGGGAGCGGTGAGGGCAGACACGGCTGCTCCGGTCGGCGGAGGCGACAAAGGACTTGAAAAGATGCGTGTGGCAGGTGCCACGGCCACGCGTGCCACCGTCCAATGGCATACCATCATCCATCCCTCTCCCACCAACAATTCTCCCCCATAACCAACCATTTACCCTTTCACACATGAGTTTTGCGATACAGCTTGCAAGACCGCGTGCACGCAGTTTTACGAGACATAACCCAACGTCTACTTTACAATAGGCACAACTGAATTTTTATCGTGAAAGTGGGAGGCCCTAGGAAGCCATCCGTCATCGCTTCAATTCTCTCTCTCTCTTCTCTCCAGAGTAAAATGTTATATTTTTTCTTCTCCCATTTTTTATCAGTTCTTTTTTTCTCTCTCTCGTTCTTTTAAGACACAAAAGACGTGAAGTGGCCATCAGCCATATGTCTATTTTTCTCCCTTTTCTCATTGTTTGAAGCTCGATACAATGTTTTTTTTTTTTACAGTGAGAATGTGGCGGTTTTATTACTCGCACTTTCTCGGTGACCGCACGGTAATTCCCAATTTTTCATTATCCAGTTTTCCGGGGAGCAGCTGTCAATGGGTGCTGACAAGTCGGGGGAATCAACTTCGGGCTTTCTTTAATTTTGCGTTTTTGCGGGTGGTTGTCAGGTTTTTGAGATTTTTTAGGGCTCGGTGACGGCTCGACGGATGTAATTGTCGAAGGTTTCAGTTCTCTCTTTTGTTATCTGGGATTTTTCGCTGAGAATTAACTCTTTCCCGCGGTTCCACGGTTGGGGACTGAGGAATAACGCGGGATCCACCGGAGATAGCGAAATTTTTGGAGATAAGTGGATTCCAGGTTTGAGTTTCATGGGGATATCTCGGGATATATGCGAAATATGGAAATTCTTGTTGAACCTTTTTTGGAGATCTTGAGTTGTTCTACAAAAAAGGTTCTTATGGAATTGTTGTCAATCCTTTGGATCCCGGGATATTCACCGGAAACTAGATGAAAAGAGATAAAACTAAAGATCAAGAAAAACAAACTCCTCACCAGTTAGCGGAGTATATCTCAGAATGAAAGGCAGATACGCCATTTTTCAATAAGAACGTATTTATAGAGCGAGATTGGTGCTAGAAAAAGTCCCCAGCGACTTTTTCTCTATCTCGCTTCAATCCAGAGATGTTCACCGGAAACTAGAATGTATAAAAATGAAGTTTTCGGAAATGTTGGATTGCGGCGTTAAAAAAATTCTCCACGTGTCCCCTAACTGTTACTCGATTCAAACGTCTAATCCTTGACTTTCTGGGAAGATCTTCCCATTGTCCCCTGGAGAATCAACAGAATGGAACACGCGCTGATCCAAACGCCCCGAGAATACGAAGAGAAAATTAAAATCGTTCAATTCCTCCTGGAGGTACCAAGACCCCCAGGTGAATTTTTCATTGTATCCTGATCATTCTCATCACGTCTTCACCGGATAATCATAAACATAAGGTGCAATTGCCTAGAGAAGCCAGATGACGAAAAACCGGAAATATGGAAAAATTTTCGCGCTGTACGGGTTCACAGCAATTTTATTATTTATGGCCGCATGTGTTCCCCAGGTGCGAAAAAGGTACGAGTGGATGAGGTATGCGAAACACATGGTGGAAGGGACCCAACGAAAAACAAGACCCTGTCCTTCCTTATTCCTACGGTTTAATACATTTCTCGTGTATCGTTCGATTTCTGAGTCGATGGATTCCAGGTGCCATCCACGACAATTTTCGGACAATTCAGGGGTGGGGAACGTGGGTTCAATGGGATCCCCATTGATTTTAAAACTCACAGCTGCAGAGCTGAAGAAAAAATATACTGCAGGAGTGAATATTCTACCGCAAGTTCTGTCATTTCGTTTTTATTATCGAAAAAATTTGTCCAACTCATTGAAATTTATGCAAATTAAAGTTATCGATTATTTTATTTGACTTTTATCATTCTCTAATCGATTTTAGAGAGATCTTAAGCCGAAGGATTGAAGTTGATGTCTGAGTTTCGTAATTAATTGTTTATTTAATATTTATTATTTGGCAATTTGGGGAAGTCCTCAATTTCAGTTTTCGATTAAAAATATTTTTCGATAGTTCCTCCCGAATTTCTACATCAACCGAATTTTTTCTAGGATAAATCTGCCGATCCTTAATAGGATTGAGACACTTAGTAAACGAATTGATGAAAGTTATTAATTATTAAATTATCTCAAAGGATTCCAGTAGTTCTAGTATTAAGTATTAATTCAAAATAAATTAATTGAGAACTTGGAGAAATATTAAGTTGTAGAAATAGAAGTCCTCAATTGAAATTTCCGCTTAAAAATATTCTCCGATATTTCCTCCCAAATTTTCTCCATCAACCGATCGAAAAATCTGCTATTTTCAATTCTCCATTGAATAATTGAAAAAAAATCGTAATTAATAACTAATTGTCCATCCATTAATCACCAATTTAGTAAATTCAGTTTACAATAGCCTCCCACCCCAACCGATCTTATTGAAAAAATTGACAAACAAATTGATGGAGTTATTAATTATTGAATTGTCTCAAAGGATTCCAGTAGTTCTCGATAAACGAGCCATGAAAATAGTCTTGAATGGGGAATTAAAACGAAATAAAATGAGGTATATAATTCAAAGGCTCGTAAAGGAGTCCTTCATCCGCCACGCGATTATCCCCACCCCTGGGTGAATTTTTTTTTTCTTTCCTTCCTGAGCATAAACTCCAGGGGTAGACAAACAGCCTGCCACGCGCCACCGTAATCTCTCCATCTTCCTCACTCATTCCCATCTTGCAGCCATCCCCGAGACATCTGTTTGGGATGAATTTCCTTCCTTCTTCCACCGATGGCTACATCCACCAGCCTACCAGCCTCGACCAGCCGCTTGGTAACAGCACCTCCGACAGACCATCCATCCCAAATTGCTCCGGGGGCTTAATTACTTTTCACACGAGTTTAATGAAGTTTCGACGATCTTTTCGTCGAGAACAGAGTTACTTTTCAAGAACATCCAGACATTAGCCCGAAAAATCTCCAAGGCAAACTTTCCTAGGGGATAATGTCAGGGGACTTTTTTGTAGCCCGGAAAATTATCCACAGATTATCTCTGATGAGATTTTCCTCTAAACCCCTTTCCTCCGGAGATATCCCCGAATTTCTGCGGAAAACATTTTTTTAGGATAATTATTTTTTTTAATGTATTGCGGAATTGTGACGGATATCTCCGGTGGAGAAGGTTTGAGAGAAAATTGGAAGAGAACTTTTTTGTAGACTAGCAAATTTCCCACAAATTATGTTCTACGCGATTTTTCTGTAAGTCGCTTTTCGCCGGAGATACTCCAGGAAGTTTGTGGAAAACATTTTTTAGTGAACACCAGTTTTTAAGAATGCACCACGATATCATCAGGAATATCTGGGAAAGGAAAGGTCCTGGAGAATAATATCAGAGGACTTTTTTGTAGCCTAGGGCCTTCTCCAGAGAAAATTCCCATAGAATTTTTCTCCAAGTCCCTTTCTTCTCGACATATCCGGTAAATTCTGAAGGTAAAATTTATTCGATCATTCCCATTCCCTCAAAAGAACAAATTGTTATTATCAAATAAGAGTTGTATAATGAAACAATTTGAATAATGAGTGATCCTCGAGGCCCGGCAATTAGTGACCGTTGATGGAGAATTAATTATGGCGACTAATAATAATGGTGATGAATTAACCGAATAATTGCATTTTGGAAAATTTTGGATCGAGTCTGGAATCGATGGGACATCTGCCTACTGGCATGGCATGTATGGCAGGTGGTGGTGAGTCTCGCTCAGTTCTCTTTCACTTTTTCTCGCCCAACACGGGATGAAACTCACCAGTTCATACGTATCTACACATTCATTCCCCAGACGACATACGACTGGACAGAGTTCTAGAGAGAGGGGCTGAAAGCGCATAGCAACTGCCCGCCCAGACACCAATTCACTTTAATTATTACCCAAAATTACCATAATCATTTTGCATATTTGATAGACAACATGTGCGATACGCAATACGAATTGGGATGCAGTGAATTAATTTCGGATTAATTGGGGAGGGATTGGCTCACATTAGACTCGGCTCAATGCCGAGAACCTTTTCCAATTGACGTCATTGTCAGTTTTTTTGGGGTCTCTAGTTTGATTGGAATGGCGAGGAAATACTGTCAATTCGTTTCGTAATTGAATTCCAATTGAGTTAAGAATATAATTCAATCTGGGAGTGAAAACAAAGTCAAGAGGACTCAATACTTTTTGATACCGATGCATATACATCGGATATGAGGGGATCCACTGGAAAATGGTCTAGACATTTTTTCTTCATTGGGAAATTCCACAGAAAAAATTCTAATCACATTTTCCGCTAAGTCCAGCCACTCACGAGATATCTCTAAAACAATCTACGACATATTAGAATCAGTTTTCGTTTTCCTATAAAATCTGTCCCAACTCTCTCTCGAATATCCACGGAACTATTGAATTTAGGGAAAAATGGTAGAGGAAATTTTTTCAGATTACGAAATTTCCCACAAAAATGTCGAATAACATTTTTCTCTGAATCCTGTAATTTAGGAGATAGCTGAGGAATAACGTGGAGATATTTTTTGGGTTCATGGAGACGTGTGAATTGTTTAATATTAATCTATGAATCGTGGAGTTTAGAATTTTCGGCACTCGATGAAAATATCCGGGAGATGCGCCTGCGTCTAATGGCATCACCCTGGCAAAAGCCCGGGGTCATCGACCCCCGAACATTGTCGTCCGTAAATCGAACACCTATTCCCTTTGTAAACCCAAAGACTGTGAATTGCCCTCACAGCTCTTCCCTCAAACTACAAAAATACTCTGTTCCGTATATTTAGCGAGCGATTACGCCAGAGTATTTATTTACAAACTGTGGGGGTCTTCATGTCCCACTTATTCACACATCCGGCTTCCTATTCTTATCTCACGCGTATTATCAACGAATTCGTAATGTTCCGTAGGTACGAATCAGCTCGACTTCTCGACAATTAACCGTTTGTTATTACTTCGATACTCTCCAGTCCCTCGAGCCTTCTATCCGCATTTTTTATCATCAATTTCATGTACAAAGGTTTGAAAATCGTCATTTGAAAAATACATTTTCCTTAATCATCGATTTATCTCGAAAACCGTCGATTTAAGGCGGAAAATACAAAAGATCTTTTCTGTAACTGAGAGAATTCTCCGGAAAAAAGTTTTCTGGTTTTTTTCGATAATTCCATTAGTTCTGAAAATATTGGTAACATAATTTTCTAAAACTCGTAAAAGCGCGGAGTTTTAAATATCAATTAATCCCCACAAGTATTGATTTTAGAAGAAAATATGAAGAGCCCTTTTTTATCTAAAATTCAATGAACAACAAAAAAGTTCTTTAACGTTTTCCCATGAGATCGATAGTTCACGAAATCGAGGGTTGAGAAAAGTAGTAAATAAAAAAACTGCGTGGCGGTCAATTAATTCCTAATGAAAATAATTCCCACTTGATTAGTTAAACCGGAAATAGTTGATTAATAACGATGGTTACGATCTAGTACCAAAATTATCCTCCCCAGTAATTGATGACGCCTAATTACCCATAAAACCGCACAATACCCTGAACGAGATGGATAACTGAAAAATAGTAATTTCTCCTGGTTATGGTCTTACACAGGTGCTCAGCTGTCAGCTGTTTCCCGTCACCGTGGATAATCCTCACTCTCACCCGCAAAACCCCAAACCGATGCCCCTGAACATTCGCAAGTGACAGTTGTCAATTTCTAATGCCTCCAACTGCTCCACAAAACTCCAGTTCCAATAATTCCAACAATTTCATTCATCCTATTCCGAGTCACAAGTTCCTGCGGATGCTCCTAACCTCAACCAACCGCTCCGGCACGACAATTACCTCATTAATTATCCCCCACATAATGAAAACAGTGAACAACAAACCACAGAATTAATTCACCGTCTAATTACCCCACCCCAGCGATTTCCAACCGATTAAAAACCATAAAATCGTGAAAAATATGATTGTCGGGGATCGATTGACTATTGAATTGATTGATTAATTGATCAGCTGATGATCACTCACCGTTGGGTGCACTGTTGCTCGACGACTGGCCCATCTTCTTGATCAGTCGCACGTTGGCAAAACGATTGATTAATTAATTAATTAGTAACACTGGATTAGATGAAACTCTGCTCCCACGATCTCTCTCACTTGGAGTCCATTGTTTATTTATTATTTTTTGGGACTTTTTCAGGATGTAGTTGGACCGATGAGTCCGTCTCTTCGTCACTTAGTGGAAAAGAAAAATAATAAATAACAAAAAGGTGTTAAAAACAAAAGAAAAATCACATTGCGATGAAGACCGCAGTCTTGCGACAACGGGGGAATGGACGGCTGATGGATGTGGGTTACGTTTCTATGTGTGTACATAATTTAATCAACGGCGCAGGCGCCGCGCGCTCCTTTTTAAATTCAAGCAATTGAACGAAAGTTACTTTAAAAATTGTCAATCAATTATTATTATTATTCATAATTTATGCGGAATCATCAACATATTGGAAAATTATCATTTTAGATAAAAATTGGATTTACAAAATCGTCTGTTGTACTCGTATTATTTTTTTTTTTTTGACTCGATATTTTGAACGAATTTTGAGAATTTTTGACAGGTTGATAATTCGTGGATTATTTTTTTATCAATGATTTGTTCAATTATTAATTATTATCAATTATCCGAAATTCGAGAAATCAATGGAATTGCATAAATAACTGGTAAAAATTAATTTAAAAAACACAAGAAAGAATTGAAAGACTCCCGATGAAAAATAAAATGTTTATTGAACTTTTTGATAATCGAATTATCATTGTTCATCAAACTTTCATTGACTTAATTTTATTTCATTCACTTACGATCAAGTGACGACTCCATTCGTGAAAGCTCATAATTATATTAATCATATCCATTTAATCCACGAAATCCGTTTTCATTATAATATTGATAATTCCAAACTCTCGGCATTGGAATGGCCAAAAAAAATATAATAATCCTCTGGCTCCAGAAATTTCCAAAAGAATCCTTTCTCTCTCAATCAAAAAATTCATCTTTTCAATTTTTTTATCAACCGATTTTCATTTTTTTTATAACAAAAAAAAAAATTGAGAGACTCCCAGAGGAAGAATTCTGTTCCTCATGGGCACTAGGCTCCCCTCATCCGCACCATAATAGCCTTGAGCCCATCGCCACCTGTCCCTCGTGTTTCCTCCACTCAATGAATTTTATCCTCACTCACATTAAATTCCAATTGATCAGAACCACTTGTCCACTAAAAACTATAACCCGAAAAAAAAATTACAAATTTCCCACGTCCAACTCATTAAAAAAATATCCACTTCCTCGACAACTAATAATGAATTAAATTGATCATCACTCACTGAATTTGCTCTCAATATTGCGAGTCAATATTCTCATTTCCCAGATAACACTAATCGCCGCTCGCACCCAGAAATCGCGTGTCTCTCGTCATAAAAAGAAAAAAATCTATTTTATATTAAATATATGCATGCTCTTGTTCAGTCGTTGACGAACGCTCGACCCGGAGGAACTTGTGGTGTAAATCCGCATTATCGAATTAATTCCTACCGTTCAGACTGATCAATAAATAATCAACGGGCTAATTAATAATCAAATCTAGGCATCACTGGTTTCGAATAAATGAATTGTAACTTGAGCGATGGGATCGGTTACCCCGGAGACGAGAATTCACAACATTGTTGAGTGCATTCGATTGCTCTCGAGAATGATCGGCCCTTTTTGAACCCGAAATTGCAATTTGTTAAAATAAGACTGTAGAAAATGAGATTTAATCCACCATGGGCTATCGCTGTGCTGATGTCAATGTCCATTCATGCAGGTGTGTATTAGTTTCTATTATTCCATAGAAAATCGAAGAGAAAAGCAGTTGACCCACATATTGACTGTTACATACATTTATAAAATTCATGTTTATTTAAAAAAATTCTGCCTAATTATCCATGACTTATCCATAAAAAATGTAATGTAAATAAACAAAAGGTTCGTCACTATTTAATTGCTCACGAATTTTAAATAATTAAAAAATGTTAAGATGGAAAATAATGAATAATAATCATGGTTTTTTTTATCATTATTGAATTGATTATTACAGAGCAATAATAATTATTATTAATTACTCAATTCGTATTCTTCAATGATTTTTATATTTCTTCTGATATCAATAAAAATAATCGGTCAATTATTATTGATAATATTGCAATTATTGAAGTTGGTTGGGAATTGAGAATCGATAATTAATGAAAAAAATTGTCATTAAATGATAAAAGAATGAAAAGTTGAGAGCTGTCGGTAGACGATTATCTCCTTTATTTATTTCTTCCTGGAGTGATTGATCTTTCAGGTTTCAAGGTGAGTCTCATCCTCAGAGGTTTTCCGTAGAAATAATGGTGAATAGGAGTTGACCCAGATAGAGTATTACGTGTATTTAAATATCGCTATTTTTCTGCATTGTCAATCAAGGAAGGGCTATTGACTGCTTCAAGTGTGTCTCACTTGGTGGTGACAACAAAGCCTGCGACGATCCGTTTCACAACAATGGATCTCTTGAATTCTTAGAGTCTCCTTGTCTTGGAGGTAGAAAAGGTCGGGACGGCCTTTTTCCAGCGACTGCTTGCATAAAACTAGATGGAGTTTACGGTAATTATTATTTTTTCGAGGAATTCCTGCAAATCCACTGGACCCCAGCATTCCCGGATATTAATCTTTCCCAAAAAAATATTTTTTATTTTAATTCAATAACAAGTATATCTTTTTTAAGCGCCAATTATTCGCGTTAACTGCTTCTTCATTTTTTTTTATAATTATTGAACTGATTATTGCAGAAAAATAATAGTAATAATTAATTATTTGATTATTATATTCTTCAATTATTTTTTTATTTCTTTTAATACGGATAATGCAACACTAAAGAGAATTGAAAATCGTTAATTGATTATAAATATTGTAATTAACTTGATTGATTGTCGCTGTGAAAAATTTTTTAAACCGTCATCTGGGAAATCGATGATATCTCAAAAACCAGCGACTTCAGAAAAAAATACGAAAAGATGTTTTTTGTCCGAAATTTAATAAGCTACAAAAAATTCCTTCACCATTTCTGGCTGAAATCTCTATTTTTCGAGATAAATAAATAATTAACGGAAATGGTGGATCCCGCGTGTTTCATCGTTACTTCTCTGCCGATTTCTAAATTCTAAACATTTGGAAGAGTGATTCCACGTAATATCGGTACTGGATCATCCTGGGGATAATTAATTCAGTAATTAATGTATTTGTAGATGAATCCGGTGTGTCTCTGACGATTCGGAGTTGTGCGTTAGACAGTGGAACTTTGACAACCGATTCAGAGCTAGTGAGATCGTCGCACTGCGGTGGATTTTATTTCAATGGAAAGTGCGTAAAATCGATGGACAAAAGTGGGAAATTCAGGTATCAAATGATTTCAGGTACCTGCGAGGATGCGTGCAATCGTGCAGCGATTCAGACGCGTGCAACAGCAGTCCCTCCACCAGGAAAAATCTTATTGTCGATCTAATGTTGATTTTAACGACTCTAGGATCGATTTCCGGTTACACGATCGTCTTTATCAGATAATACCAGTAGTTTTTGATAGTGGATATTTAACTATCGTACTGCCACCATCGAAATCGCCCTAGCTCTGACTCCCATTAAAAATCGTTATCAAATTTATTATCAATTTATTATAATGAAATGTTGATTTTTGTTAAAATAAAATTGAAGAATCGGCGAAATACGCGGAAACAAATCGTTCTGCCATTCATCAATTTTATAATAAATTATGAAATATTTTTTACTAATTATATCCTCGAATAATCCGCAATTAATAAAAAATCGTTAAAGCAAAAGAGAAAAAGTGAAAAAAATTCCTTTTACTGCAAAAAATTCAAAGCAGTTATTCCGTTTAAACAATTAATTAACAGTAAATCACAAATAAAAAAAAAGGAAAGAATATGAAAAAAAAAATTAAACAAACAAAACACGTTATAAATGCCAGAGACTTAACCATGCGTGTAAATTTAAAAGTTCATGATAAAATTAAATTACCAATGAGTTACCAAATTATTGAGGCATAAAAATCATAAATTGACGTAATAATCTTCACCGAGACGTGGAATATCATGCAATACGTGGCAGACGTATCCGAGGAAGTATCTCAATTCGTCTCGAAATCAGGAAGCTGTGTCTGGGACACTGGCGAACTCGTTCTCGACATTCTCCTGGAGTTCGTGACCCGTTCCATCGAGCTCGGCCTCTCGGTCCTCGCCCTGGGCTTTCAGGTCCTTTGCATTTTCCGGGATCTCCTCATCGATGCCCTCAGGACATTTGCAAACGCGATAAAGGGAATTGTTAATGTTGTGGGAGCTATCGACATCGAGGACGTAGAGGATTTTGCTTCTGCCTGCATTGTGGTGATCCTGTGGATTGGAGCTGGAAAATTCATGCTAGGAGTCATCGAGAAGGTAAACCCCTCTACAATTATCGTGACAAGAGACTGGGGATAAAGAAAAAAAGTGTAATCAACTGAGAAAATTAACAGCGAAAAGAAGAACAATTCGATTCAGATGATATTCACGTTGCAGAGAGATATCTCTGAATCTAACAGAGATACCGACATTTTTATAATAACTTTTTTTGCAGCTCCAACTGCTGCCCACAAAAAAGGTCCTATAAAAAAATTCGTCATCTCTCTCGGATTCCGAGATATTGCGCAAACACTCGGCTCATAAATTCATCCGCTTGTTACCATTTACTGAACATGATGTAATGAGTTTTTAGAGTAATTGCAATGAGTTTTCACTCTCCAGAGCAAGGGAAAGTACAGTCCGATGCAGCTGTTCACCCGGATGATGGATATATACAATGAAAAATTAAAAGAACCGCCTCCGTGTCCTAGACCTTCAGAAAATACCTGGATCCCTCGCCAGCACTCGTCGAGAAAGAAGAGTTCGCACTCCAGAGGAAGACGCAACTCAAAAAAAAGATGACTCCCATCAAGATATTCACTCATAGTTATTGAATAGTCTCGATATTATCCATCTCCTTTTATTACTAACAATGTATAAAAATCCTTAGAAATAACCGACGCTATGATTTTTTGGATTCGTTTGATAAAACCTATGTACAGTCATAAATATATCAATTACCGCTGCATTACAGCATTAAGGCACTTTTCATCAACAATAAATTATTCTCCATTCGACTAACTATTTAAAATTGGACACAAAATGTGATTTTCTGGTCTACAATAAATTAGAGTAGCTTAATTCATTCGAGGAATACTTAAGTTAGTTATAATTGGCATTTTCGGTGATGCTGATTGGAATTGCAAATTATCGAGTCATCAATCGCTGATGATTGTTATTGCAAGTTTGTGCTCCGGCCATGAGAACGTCCTGGGAAGTTGAATCTGTAAAAATTGAATTATTTTCCATAACTCTATATTTTAATAATTCTCTCTTCTTTTTGTATGGAGGTATTATATTATTATTTGAAAGTTTATTAAATCCCGTTGACAAAAAATATGTGAGTTACCCGATTTCTCTATTTTTCATGAAGCCATGACGTTTTGAGAATGAAATTATGAAAATAATGAATTCAGTGAGAAAAATTTACCTGCTGTGGTGCATTAAAAATTTGAAATTCCCCAGCCATAATCTCAGCCAATTCATCCGGCACGAGTACCTGAAGCCAGGGGCCTTGAACGACATAAGGTCTCTCTCGTGACACGAGTGTCCCAGTGACCGACGAGGCAACAATGGTGATTGCAGAGTGCGATAGGATCGATTTAAATGTAAAATGTCGACCATGCATTACACGTCCCCTGAAATCAATGAGAAAATTGTTGGAATAAAATTCTTGTGAATAATTAATCCGATGAAAATTAAGAGCACTCACTTGATTGCGAGTGGCAGAAGACTTCCAGCCTCGAGGTTGAACGTCAGGTGGAGTCCGTCCAGGGGTTTAAGGGTGAAACCATCATCCATCGAGGGATTTTCTCTATCAGCTTCATTCGGCGAGTGCATCTCCACTTTGACTACCTCTCGGGGATTTACATTGCTCTCCTCATCGTTCTCGTCTTTGTCGCAGTCGTCATCCTCGTCGTCTGAATTCTCTGGTTTTCGCTCTCTGTAACTCTCTCCACTGTTGTTATTCGTCGTCTGCACCCACCTGAAACGAGAAAATTATAATTGAAATGAAAAAGTGAGAGAAAAATGGAGATTAGATGATAAATTGAATTGATGTCTTCTTGGGGAGTTGATTGATGGAGAATTTTTTCTTTGAAGATCTTTTATTTTTAGAAAGTGTTGAAATCCCATTACTCACCAGCATTTGGCGGATACTCCACTGAGATTGGAGCCCTCCCTCTCGATACCCGTTTGAATTTTCTCAGCAACTGTTGGATCCTCCTCCATGATTGAATGTATCCTGTTGGTGTCGGTGACGAGCCATGGACCGCAGCCCCTCGTCGTTTTCAATAAATTCACCAGGCCAAGACCATTCCAGTGCTGCGCTGCCTGAAGCTCCTCTGATGTTACTCCAATTATTTGGATAAATGATACCTAATCGCATAAAACCGTAATTTATCAATAATTAAATTAAATTAAATGGCTGAGTGAAATCCAAAAAATCCTCATTATCTCATTTTAAAGATATCTTTTCACGCTTTAAAATAAACCCTAACTTTTCAAAATCGCTTCATTGAGTCCCGAAATATTTGCGCTCAAAAATTTATTTAATATTGAACTGATGAAATCCTATTTTTTTGGTAAATGTCGAATAATCCAAAAGCCCTTGATTTTACAAAGAAACATTAAGAGAGCATTTTTCTTGGAAATTTAATCAGCCAGAAAAAATTCTTATTCCATTTTTACGTAGAGTTGATGGTTTTCGAGATAAATCGGTAATTATATAAAGATCGAGTTAGATTTATCTGAATTCCAGTCAAATTCACCTCTCCATGTGGAGTATTAATATTATTCGGCAATTGTGGGTCCTTTCCCATCAAAATTTGGGTTATCCTCCCACTTCCGGTGCCCAGTGGTGCGTGCCAGGACACGTGATCTCCAGGGAACAACATATTCCCGGAGTTGAAGACGTATTTAGCTAGTTGTTGCATGACATTAGCTGGCCAAGTGGGCGGAGTAGTTTCCCCTCGTTCCCGAGCCAATCTGAACGTCAATTCAAATCCAAAACCACTGGGACGACCTGGACCTGTCTTCGGGTGGAGTCTTCCATCCCCGTGGAGATCAGACAGTCCCAAACTACAATAAATTAACGAAATTAATGTTTCTTCCAGCTTTTTCCATCCGCATCTAGACCTCCTCAGGACATTTTACTTCCTAGGATTTAAAATCTACAAATTTTTGGAATTCATAAAATCTTCTAGATACAATAGTAAGAGAGGTTTGGACAAGAATTAAGGAATAAATTCGAGTAAAAATTAGTCTATTTTTAATGAACATGGAAGTGTGCTCGAAATAAATCAGGGATTTCCTTCCGTTTTCCCATTTCCGTTTCCTCTCCAGTAGCCACCCTTCCCCAATCTATTCCTGACTCTTTTTACCCTGCGGTATAAATAGAACGAAACGTCTGCTGTTGAATACCTAAAGCCTCAGACGAAAAGAGATGATTTCTGTCCAACCCCTTGGCTCTTTGTGTCTGACCACTCGAAAGAAACTTTAATTATTATGAATTAAATATTCCGTGGGATCTAATATCTTGAATTTTATTAAATGAAATGAGTAATTTATTAGGTATCCACTGGAATAATTAATGCATTGAATCTTCTAATCGGGAAAAAAGAGAAAACAGGAGGCAATTAAATTGAAATTATTGATGATTGTGGGTCAGCGAATGAGTGGATGAGTTCAGTAATTAAAAGAGGGGTGGAAGACAATTGAGTAATTGAGGAAATTGGTTAATCACCTGATGTAGTGCCAATGGGGAGGAACTCCTTGCTCCGGACATCCTGGATTCTCGTACATATTTATGTAATCCAGAGGGTCGGGTCCTCCCAGCCTTGAATATCAAATTATGTCGATTAAAAAGAAAATCAATGTGATTTTTCCTCGTTATTTTTTCAACTATTTCTTTCGTTTTCCTGATTAAACAATCATTTTATATTTTCCATCGATTTCCACAATTTTACATTTGAGTGTAATAATTATTAATAAAATCAATAATCAATAAACATCAATAAAGAAAATTGAAAAAACCGAATTGAGTAGAGGAAATTCTTTAAAAAATATTTCAATAACGTAAGTTCTATAGAAAAATCGAATTCCATTTAATTCTGTTAGCAGATATTTTCTAATAAACATTTATCATAATAATTCCACTAATTAAGCGAAAGTTCTTTGGGAATTTCCCGGAATTGTCAGGTTTTCTTGAAAATTTGAAATTTTTTGGGGGAACTTACCAGTATTTTATGATAGCTGTGACAGTGAGTGGATTCAACTGGTCAGGATAAATCTCCTTGCAAACATTATGCAGAGCGTCAAGCCCTAGAGCTCGAGGGGACGGCATCTCGTTATTGTTGACCGGAGGTAAATTCCTGGAGAATTCCTCCTTCTCCCTGATATTCCCGAACATCGGATGGCCTTTTCACTCGATAAACTCACAACAATTGATGGATAATAATAAAAATTTGTCGACGAGTGGTCCAGCGTCACCACTGAACGCCTCAATCACAAGACAACTAAAATGTGGAATCCACTGCGTTCGTCTGCCAAAGTCAAGTCAAGACGTGACAGAATCGGATGGAATGCACTACCAGGGGTCGCCACCTCCCGGTGGGGATGAGTTTCGAGGTTACGAGGCACATGTTTACTCCGAAAGCTGTTCCATTCAGAATTAATTCAGGATTTATACTCCACCAGATAAACAGTGAGTTCATCTTTATGTTCTGGTTTTATGGATTTACCTCGAGAACGAGCGGCTCCAGCAAAAAATTTCAGAGGAACTTTTTCTACGTCCCAAAATTTCCTACAAATAATTCTTCTGACATTTCGCTGTGAAACCTCTCGGTATTGAGATAATTACATGAATAATTGTACAGTGAAACATGCATGATTTGTTAAATTGTGAATATCAATTTTTAATTGTAAATATCTCGTGAGTGAGGGGTTTTTGAAAGAAAAGTGAAAAAAACTTTTAATTAGCTCTCGAAATTCGGTATAAAGTCCTTACAGTTTTGTAAAATCTTCCAAATCCTTGCTGCAGAGTGATTAATCAATTTCAGGATGGCAGCGCTGGTGCCTCAGGGTAAGAGTTGGAAGGAGCACAACAGACTCCACAAGGAGAAACGGAAAAAGTGGCGGGAGGAGCGTCTTGTGAAGAAAGTTAAGGTAGATGAGCCAGAGGCAAAACCAGAGGAAATCCCCCCGAAGAAGGATAAAATCAGGATATCCACCCTGAGCATCGCAGTTCCAGGATCGATTTTGGATAACGCACAATCCCCAGAGCTTCGTACATACCTGGCAGGTCAAATAGCACGTGCGGCTTGCGTTAACAAAGTCGACGAGGTGATTGTATTCGACGATCAAGGAGAAGTTACAGAAGTTGATAAAAAAAAATTGAAGAAGGACGAACACCTGGGGGAGGCCAGGGCCTCCTGCCTCCAGCTGGCGAGGATTCTCCAGTACCTCGAGTGCCCCCAGTACCTGAGGAAGTACTTTTTCCCCATTCACAAGGACCTACAGTACGCAGGTGTTCTCAATCCCCTGGACGCACCTCATCACCTGAGGGCCAGTGATGTCTCGTTATTTAGAGAGGGAGTCGTCGCAAATAAACCCATCAAGGCTGGCAGAGGGTCTCAGGTCAACGTGGGACTTCTCAACGATGTTCACATCGACAAAATGCTGACTCCTGGACTCAGGGTCACCCTCAGGATCCCTCCGGATCAGGAGAATCCGAAGAGATTGAAAGGTACTGTTGTCTCTCCAACGACTCCACGTGCTGAAACGGGGGTATACTGGGGCTATACGGTCCGTTTAGCCTCGAGCATCACTGAAGTATTTTCAAAATGCCCTTACGAGAAGGGCTACGACCTGACAATAGGAACGTCAGACAAGGGATCACCGATCGACGAAATTCCATCGAGAAGTTTGGAATACAGTCACGCCCTGATGGTGTTTGGGGGTCTGGCAGGACTTGAGGCAGCCCTCGAGGCTGACGAAGGGCTCAACATCGACGATCCCAGTCTACTCTTCGATAAATATCTCAATACCTGTCCCGAGCAGGGCTCCAGAACGATCAGAACAGAGGAAGCCATTCTCATTTCCCTTTCAGAGGTCAGGTGTAAATTAAAACCTAATACTCCTGCCCTCTCCAATCCCCAATTTCCAGTTCACAGCAATTCTCACAGCAAAAATACTGATACGATTATTACTAGTGAAGGGAAAAAGAAGAGTACGAGAATTTATCAGTCAGACACTAGTGGAGATGAGGGCAAAGAGTGAATTTCAGGAGAAATAAAAGAATTCAAAGATCATGTAATTACGAGAATAATAAACCTTATTTTTATTCTGAAAGATCCTGTCCCCGTTATTTTGTTCTCCGTTTTTTGGCACTTGGAGGAAAATTTCAGTTATTTCCTAGGTGAGAATTGACGGTTTCTCTCAAGGTCGTTATGACTTTGGCGGGTTCTGGAGCTCCAATAACTGCAGTTCCTGAGACGATCCAGTTGGCTCCAGCCTGGAAGAAAAAAAATTCCAAGTTTTCGTTTAGAGATCAGAGGAGGATCGAACTCACTTCGGCACAGGCATTGATAGTGCTGGGGCCTACACCCCCATCGACTTCGATGTCAAGACTGGGATAATTCTTTCGAAGCCAGGAAACCTTCTCCATCATGTTCTGCATGAATTTCTGACCCCCAAAACCAGGTTCCACGGTCATCACCAGAACCAGGTCAGCCTTGTCGACGTAATTCGCGACAACGTCCACTGGAGTTCCTGGTTTCAAGGCCACACCAACCTGAGCAAAAAATAATTAAAAAAAGGGAAATATCTCAAAATCTAAGAGAGATATCCAAATTTTTGTGGGAACTTTTTTGTAGGTTTTATTGCCATCTACACAATAGGTGATGAGAAAATTTTTGCTATCTTTCTTAGATTCCGAGATATTCCTAAAAAACAAAATCCCTCTACGAAAAAAATGATAAAATCATGAGGCATGACAACAATAAGTCAAGAGTATGAAATAATTTATTGTTTCCGAGAGATTTAAGATCGGATTACCTTCATACCAGCTTCCCTGATCTTCCTGCAGACCAGGGGGACATCCTCAACAGGTTCAACGTGGAATGTGTACTGATCTACCCCGGCATCAGCCATAGGTTCAATCCACTGAAATAAAAATATGTTAAAATGTTGTCTTAACTCCTACAATACGCCGTTCTCACCTGATCTGGTTTGGACACCATCATATGTGTCTCAAAGAAGGCGTCCTTGATTTTTCCCCTCAAACACTTCACCAGGGGATGCCCAAACGTCAAATTGGGAACAAAGTGTCCATCCATAACATCCAAATGAAGATAATCAGCTCCACTGTCCAGTAATTTTTGAGATTCATCGTAAAGTCTCGATAAATCAGCATTGAGTATCGACGGACCGATTTTCGCACTGAGACGGGCCTTCGACATGATTATTCACTTTATGCAACTCCAAAGACCACAAATTAAATATTAAAAGAATAAATAGGATGAAAGTTCCACAATTAAAACGTCTCTTGTGTTTTAAAAACCCACGTGATGGAAGAAATTCTGCTCCAACCTCCTCGACACGTTGGAATGATGTAAAAAAATAATATCAGAAATTAAAAACCTCTTCTGATTTGAAAATCATCCGACTCTCGACCTTGTCCACAAGAAAATCGATAACAGACTTTTCTATTTTTCCCACTGGGGCTAAAAGAACTCCAATTCCCATTTTTAATAATAATTACTTCACCAGTCTCAGGCGAGTCAATTGAATTTTTTCCCCTGACATTTCCCCCTTTTTTTTAAACCCTCCCCTCCATTTTTCGAGGAGCTCTCGGCGATTTTGAAAGGGTTGCTAATAAGGGCGGGAAAAAAGGGGATGAGTTTTCGGGACGACCTGTAGAGGCCCGGCCTCGGCTGTGCGGTTTTAAAATGGTCACACGAGTGATAAATTAAACCGTTAAATACTTTTTTACCCGAATTTTCGAGTGATAATTCCTCCAAAAATCATTTTCACGAGTTTCTAAAACACCAGATAGTCCAAAAATTCCCTTAATTACCGTTAAATCGTTGTAATCAATCCCATAAACGTGACAAATCGCCAGTGATTGAGTGAACATAACCTTAACACCGAGATCAACGGTTGCATCAATGCTGAATTGGAATTCAAAAAGTTCTTTAATTTTCTCGAAGTCATGAACGACCTGGAAGACACACACTGCGAGGTAATTTCCTTTGGCACAATTCCTCTTCCCCTTTTCCACTCCATTTTTCTGTTTTTCTACTGAATAATTTTCAACAAATGTTCCAAAAAAAAATTCACGTTTCAATTCAATCGCCACAAATGAAGAAAATAAATTCAAAAAACCTGTTGTCTATTCAAAAAGAATTGTTGAATATTATTATTTCCAGATTCGCAGAACAGTCGATCTCCAGTTGTCCCCCCTATCCCCAAATTCGTCCTTCGAGGATGACGCCTCCCCTCCTCTCTCACCCCCAAGCCCCTGCACCCTGGGGGGTTTTTTTCCATCGACGAATTACTCCTGGTTGGCATGTCGCTCTCGTCTGACAGTCTTCAACACAAAAACCGGTGCCAGCATCTCCTCTTGGAAATTTCGCCATCGAATCTCCTCGATATCCCCATTTCCCTCGTCCCCAGGTCAAATTCCCCTGCTACTAGTGGGCCTGGATAATGATGCACCGAGACTACGAGACTCTCGGGGTGCGATCTGCGTCTTTGACTGCACGATTTCTCAGGTGTTACGTGCCATAAGAACGCCCTCAGGGGTTGAGCAGCTCTGCGTCATCTCCGGAGGTGCTCCCTGGGAGGATCCTGACGACAGACGAGGGGATATTCTCCCTGGATCATCAGGACTAGGCTGCGCAGCGCTCAGGAGTCTCGATCACTTGGTAGTGGATCTTCGTCGTACATCCTGGGAGGAATTCCAAGATTATTCTCAGTACGACGAGTCAAATCCTGCTGAGCTTGATCTCCCAGAGCCCTCGGGAGCCCTGAGACACAGAAATCGTGAACGTCATGCCTGTCACAATCTCATGTCCACGAGGATTGAGAAGTACATTGATTTCAAACGAGAGGATCTGGAGAGCTCTGTCCTCCAGGATATCCTGACGACGTCGTTAATTCACTCAAGGAAAATTGGTTGTGTAATTTCTGGGTGCCTGGGGCACGTAATCCTCTGGCAGACTGATGGAATCGTCAGGTGGATCAGTCCTCCATCGGAGGAGAGCATCTCCATCAGTCATCTCGCCCTCCTGGAGCCCACAGATGATCCCAGGCCGTTCTGCTACCTCTGGGTGGCATATCAGGAAGAGTCGGACGTTCCTCCAGTCCTCAAGATGTTCGCAATGCTCTTTGAGAGGAAATACTTCCACAAGGGGACAAATCAGTACTTCACTCTCAAGGGAGAGCCCTCGATGAAGCTGGAGCTGGAGCTAGAGGGAAATAAAATTGTAGGTCTTTGCCCTGTTACCAGGGACAGCTGCCAGGAGACGGAGACCGGGACGAAGAGCTCTGAGGAGAGTCTCCTGCTCGTCAGCACCGAGGGCAGGTCATTTTTGTTTGATCTGAATCAGTGGTATAAGGAGCAGATGCCGAGGACTATTGGGGACTGCGCCAATGTCGAGGCGATTTTATCGGCGTACTCCAGGTCTCAGGGAGGGCCTGAGGGCATCCTGAGCTGTGTTCACGTGCCATTGACCCTCAAGGAGTTCCCAGGGGCTGGGCAGGGCGCACCGGAGGAGTTTTTTTTCCCCAATTCTCTTTCTCTGGAGTGGAGTGAGCTGAGTACAAACAGAATCACCACCTGGATGACACGAGGAGTTCAGTCTCAACTCCTCAGGGATATGTCTCTCTCAGGACCTGTAATTATGCTTCACCCTGCGGAGACCTTTCATCGTTGTGCATCATTCGGATTAATTCCACTAAATGGCGACTCCTTCAACAGTGATCCTGACTTCCAGAGGGACGCCCTTCTGACTCTTGTCCTCCAGCAACGCTGGACAACTTTTCTCCTCCGGTGTGTCAGGGAGTGGAGTGATGGCAGCGCTGCATACCTCTTCCCTGCGTTTATTCGATGGGCTGTCCAGAGAGCATCGACCATCAAACTCACAGCCCACAGGCTCTGCATTCCTCTTTTCGATCAGTCTGGGTGCAGCATTGGGGAGGCTGAGGTCAGGAGTCTCAGATCCCTCTGTCAGCAGATGGAGTGTCTCTCCAACGTCGTGGATAACCTTCCTCTGGCACAGGATCAGGATCAACAGAGAACACTCAAAAGAATAACCGTTTACCTGCAGGTTCTCCTGTGGTTCCTCGACGTGGGGCTTCTACCAGAGTGCCAGGACGTCGATGAGGAGTCATTACCCATATCCATCGTTCCGAAGATTCCCTATCCAGCTGAGAAACTCATCTCCATGTACAGGGAGAAACGAGAGAAGCAGGGAGGAGTGGAGATGAAGAAATCAGAGAAGGAGGAGAATTTATTCATCGACGAGCTCATCACCAGGGACTGCAGTTTTCTCGTGGCTCAGTGGGAACGAGAGGCAACTGACACCATCTCCGATGGTCGTTATCCCCCTCCATCATTGCAGTCATTACTCAGAGGGATTTTGACAGATTGCTATCACCCTGAGACCAATGAAATGGAGAATAAACACCAGATTATTATTTATCTCCTCATGGATCTCGTGATGCTCCTCCAGGGCTCGTGCCCCAGTGTCGACCAGCTGGTGAAGTATCCAGCTGCTTTCAAGCTCAGCCCTAGTCTAATCAAACTCACTCAGGCCCTGTGGCTCCTTGATCACGAGGATTATCAAGGATTTCTGGAGATCATGACTGGACAACTGGTGTGTGACTCTGACGTCAAGGATTGGCATCACAAACTCGTTATCAGGACGCTGATCAAGAGTGGACAGAATAAATTGGCGTTGATTTATTTGAGAGTGAGGAAACCACCTCTGTCCTCTCTGGAAGAGCAGGGAACTGTCATCAGCCTCTCAGTGGAGCATGGACTGGTACAATCGGCATTTCATCGAAGGCCTCCATCCCACTACAGTCAACTCCTGATGAAATTCTTCAAGGCCTGCAAGGACAACGATCGTCTCAACGATATCCTCCACCTCGCCATGGACTTTGCGGAGGAGGAAACATTTGTCCAGTTTCTGGAAGAGGAGAAGTGCGATGAGACGAGGCTTTTGTATTACCTACAGAGGTCCAGGTATAACGAGGCTGGTGGCATCTCGTTGGGGAAGAATTCCTCAAAGAAGTCTTCATTCGCTGTTTTCAGTGCTTATCAGGCAACTCTTCCTGAGGTCACCAGGAGGTTTAACAGTCAGTTGGGGAAGAGAAATATTCAGGAGCCTGAGGGTAACTTTCCCAGACCATTTTCTCATATCAAAAGTCAGTCGAGAGTTAGGGAGATGCATGAGGCTGTCATCAGGAAGGCCAGGGAGACCTTCTCCAGGGGGGATAGACTCCAGATTCCCTTCGTCACTGCTCCCTCCATGTCTCTGAAGGCTGGGGTAAATAGTAATGAGGGGAATTGCGTTATGTTCGCTGAAAGAAGCAGGTTATATGGAAAGAGGACCCTAGATCAGATGAGGGAGGAAGAACCAGAGGCTAGTGTAGGCCCCAGGAAGCGCAGGAGAACAGACGAAAGCAGGAAAGAGGACAGCAGGCAGCTGAGTCTCAGTATGGTGTTCGATACTCCTCTGGTGAAAAGGAAGAACCAGATGAGTGCCAGGAGCACCGCTGCAGAGACTCCCCATTCAATTCTGAAGATCAGGAGAATGATCCAGAAGTCATTATCTCCGAAGGATGTGCAGGCCTCCCCCAGTGAGGAGGAGAGGGAGAAGAGGCCCCGACAGATCAGATTCAGCATTATTCCCAAAATGGATGAGTCCTCGATCGATGGAGATCCTCCTCCTGGGGATGACGTGCAGAATGAAGTTGCTGGAGATTCTAATTTATCGAATCCTGAGAGTGATGGCTTTCATAGCGCTGAAATCAGCGAAAACCTCGGCCAGAGTACTGTACTCTCCGATGACACTGATATATCCTTTCCATTGCCCGGACCCCGGCCCAGACCTAGTCTCAGGAAAAACCTCGATGAAGATCTCTTGAGGAAATCGTTGATTAAAAATTGTGAACTCAACAGGAATTCCTCTCTGGAGTCCAGCAGACTGTCTCTGGATAATTCTGTATTCTCGGATATTGTTTCAAGCACTTTATTGAACCCTGCAACCCCCAGGGGCAGTAGGTACGACCCACCGATGTGTGCCTCGACTGTTCTTTCCCCTGGATCTAGTTTCGAATTTCCTTCTGGGGAGCATTCACCAAGAGCAATTAAGAAGAATGGAAATTGCTCGATTGATACTACAGAATCGGTCAAGGACGAGTCCCAGGACGGGATGGACGAGGGGGGTTTTGTCGAGGAGATCGTTACCACGACGTCCATCACCACAACAATTCTTCGGGGATTCAGTGTTGATAGGACTGACGTTAATGATAATACCGAGGAGAATTTCCAGGGTGAGAAGAGTTATCATTCTCTGGAGCTTGAGGAGAGGATGGAAGTGACGGAGTCCTCGAGAGTTGGGGCTCAGGGGTCTCCGGAGGAGGAAAATCCAGAGGATGAAGAAGAAGTTGTTCAAAAGGAAATGGAAGAGCAGGAGGAAGAGCAGTTACCATCTGAGGATTACGACGAGGAACTTCTGGCCTTGAAGTACGAGGACGACGATGACAACGACGACGTCTTCAAGAGCCTCTCCAACTCGATGGACGTTCAGGATCAGCCTGAGAATCAGCTCCAGGAGGAGATCCAAGTCCCTGAGGGTGTTAAGAAGACAGCAACAAGTCGTTTTTACGAGGAATTAAATATCACCGATGATGAGTCAAGGAGTGTCGACGAGAGTCTTTTCAAGAGGAAATTGCAAGGGCCACCAGTCGGTAGGGAATCTCTGAATATAACTGACGATGAGAGTGATCCTGAGGGTGAGGATGTGGCTAAATCATTCTCGAATCGTCCAGAAAATCCAGTGAATCCAGAAAATGCACCAGAGGAAATCCCGGAAGAAGATGAGGAAAAAATTCAGGAGAATGTTGTGGAGGAGGAAATTCGAGAAGGTGTCAAAGAGGAAACTCAGGAGGATGTTAAAGAGAAAACTCAGGAAGATGTCAAAGAGAAAATTCAGGAAGAATTTGTGGAGGTGAATGTGACACCTGTAAGGATGACCAGATCAAGAGCATCCTCACTAGCTTCCGAGACTCCAGAGGAACTGAAAACCCCCCGGACACGTCGTGCCACGTCTCTCGTGCAAGATCTACCCTCTCCCAAGACATCAGCATCTTCAGAGTCCCCGACTGCAGGAAAGCGACGAGGAAGACGAGCCACGTCCCTCGTGAAGGAGGTACTAACATCCTCAATGATGGAGGAGGCGCCAGTAAGGAGATCCTCTCGTAGGAAAGAGCCTGAAGCAGTTAAAACCACACATGAGACCATAGAAGAAGCTCCAGAGGAGCCTGAGCCTGTTAAAAAGACAAGAGCAAGACGAGGAGCATCTGCTGCTAAGGACTCGACTCCTGTTAAAGACGTGACCCCCAGGAGGACTCGAGGGGCGTCAGTCGTTAAAGAAGAACCACCGGAGGAGGAGAAAACACTGGAGATGAGGGTGAAACGAACTCGGGGGGGATCCGTGGCTAAAGACCAGGAAGAAGTGCCCAGGAGGACGCGAGCGGTATCAGTAACTGATGAAGAGCCCAAGACGAGAGCAAAACGGGGGAGAACTGTCTCCTCGAGTTCAGAGGTGAACGAGGAAATTCTGGAGAAGAAGGGACGGCCCAGGAGAGGGGCTACTGCATCAGAGGGGAGTGAGGAGACAGAGAAGAGGAGAGTCAGGGCTTCTTCGGAGGTTAATGAGGTCGGAGAAAGACCTAGGAGGACTCGAGCTACTTCTGTGACTTCTGAGGGGACAGAGGAGATTGGGAAGAGGACCACGAGGGCGGCTTCGGTGGTGAAGGATCCTGAGGAGAGTGGAAGGCCGAGAAGGACTAGAACTAATTCAGCATCTTCTGGGGTTGATGAGGAGGAGACCAAGGGGGTGAAAGAGACTTCAGCCCCTCCTCCGAGGAAAACTCGTGGGGGATCTGTCTCGAAGGATCAGGAGACTGATCCTGTGGGAACCAGGAGGACAACTCGAGCTAGTTCTGTTAGTAAAGACGAGGAGGGTGAGGTGTCAATACGATCCACTAGGAGAAGGGCCAAGGAACTCCCCAGTGAGTCCTTGAGGACTAGGAGGGGGGGAAGTATTGTTAAGGAAGTCATACCTGAGGAAAACAGTGATGAGTCGATCTCTGGGCCACCGGGAGGCAGCAGAATTCCCTCGATTCCTGAGGAGGATGTTAAAGAGGGCAGGAGAAGGGGGAGGAGGGCTGTGAGTGTCGATCTCTCTCCGGTTGAGGAGAAGGAGCTGGGGAAGAGGCAGAAGGGGAGAAAGAGGGCTGCGTCTGAGACGAAGGACCTGGTCGAGGAGGTGGTGGAAAGACCCAGGAGGGGCAGAAAGCCCAAGAAGGAGGAGTTCCAGTTCGCTGCACCTGAGGAGGCCAGGGGCCCCATAGAGGCCACCTTCGAAGGTGAGCCATTGACAATTTTGGAGATCCGGTAAAAATTTTGAAAATTCTAGATCGGTCACCTCAGGGCGAGGGGAAAATTTTTATTTTGTTTGTTTTAAAATTTTATTATCATTTCCGAAGTAATCATATGTGAAATCTATTTTTGGCTGATAGAATGGGATTATGAAAAAAAAAAAGTAAATTTCTTCCCTCAATAGACTATAAAAAAAAAATTTTAAATCGTCTTTTAATTTTCACCCTTTTTACTCCTTTCTTCTAATATCATGCCGCTTCATGCATATCTCTCGAACCGATGGTCCAACTAGAATGGATTTTGAGTAAATATCACTTTTTTAATATTAATTATTGTAGTATTAATATGTGTAATGATATATTTCAGGACAAGTACCGGATTTTATATTCTCCCCGCCATTCGCACGGTCCAGGGATGGTCAGGATCGTAGGTATAATGAGGTTTTTACTAGAGTGAATTGTCGAGGATGTGGAATATCTCCACACATGAGCAGCACGCTGTTGTGAAGAGTGAAAACACTTTCTCCTGCATCCTCGATAATTAAAACTGTATCAATTACCCCAGATTCGTGTAACGATATTCTGAATTTGCAGGGAAATAGTGAATTTTATTCCTCCACTGACTGAGGAAGAGAGGAAAATGATACCAGTGAAATCGAGAATGAGAGGAGAGGAGGGCAAACAGGTGAGAATGTCACATGTGCCTGGTTATCGCACCAAATTTGTGGTACCCAAATGGTCCCGAGGTAATTCCAAGTAACTAAATTATTAAAAAAAGCCACGAGTTATGTTAATCCTTCGACAAATCTGTTGGTGCTAAAAAAATTAAAAACCTGATGAACAAAATTTCGTCTATTCCATCTCCACATTCACAAGTGCATTAAATTCCAAGAGACTATTCTCTGCGTTCCGACTGAAAGATTAGCTAGATAAATAATTACGGGTGATTGTTGCAATCAGTCATTATTTTTCTCTGATTGGTGCACACAGCAATTACACCTGCACATAAGACAATTGAAATAATGTACAAAAAGTTTTTTTTTTCTCTTCGTTTTTCCCTCGAATGCTGGATCTCCACGAATTATGATTCTTCCTCATTAGTTAATTATGTCGTTACCGTTTAATTAGTTATTTAGTTTCTCATCTTTCTCATTCTGTTTGAAATGTGAAAAGGTTTTTTTCTCTCGAGTTTCTCGAATTTTTCCATCGTGGAAATAACGAATATTCAGTGTTCATTTTTTTTTTCACTCAAGCATTTCGTTCTCTTCTGGCTGTCCTTTTTTTTCGTTTATCATTCGGAGAAAGTAAAACCTTGTAACATACAGTTGTAAATAATTTATTGATATGCTCATGTATAGGTATGATAATGCAATAAACATATAAAAAAATTTTAATTGTATAACATTTTGTTGGGGAGCCCCTCAATTAATCGATTCAATGTTTAAACGTTATTTATTTTCTAGAAATCTCTATATTAATGTTAATCGTTAGTTCAATTGAGGCCTGATTCATTACGAAATGAACTATTTCATTGTTATAATTAATAACAAAATTCAAAATTCGTCGTTGAATTCAAGGAAAAAGCCCTGAATTCGAGACACGTGAAAAATATCTGATACCGATATCGGCAATTAATTCATTAATCATGAACACGTTTACAATTTGATTTGAATAATTGCATAAATTGTCAATTGATGCAGCTTTGATTAGTCGTTGAAATTTAAGTCACCTCGATTATTGTTTAATACTCGTTACAATCTGGTACAGAGCCAAATATTTAAAGTGTCAGATCTTTGGCAATGTTTTTCCATCGCATTGTCAGTTTTTTTTTTTCGATAAATATTGCAATGTAGATTATAAGAAATAGTATAAAATAGTCTGATTACGCCATTACAAACTAATGGATCGATTACGCAACGTAAAAATACTCAATACTTGATTTTTTTACTGGGATTTTACGACGAAATAAGCATTTAATTTCCCGTGGTAACTACGTACAAAATAAAATTATTCAGATTTCCCCTCAACATGTTCGTTGAAATTACAGATACCGTTGTGTATTCAAGTTGAGCACTCGTATAGCAAACAATGCCTCGTGAAAAGGCACAAAACATTCTGATTATTATCGTCATATTCTTTTCTCCAAGATAACTCCGTTGGGGAGTGCACTATGGCAACAATCTCACGTTGAACTTCGAATTACTTCAATTATGAGAGGGGGAGGGTGATTAATTTCAAGGGAAACGTCTCCGAATTGTTTAAAGAAAATTCACACCTCAATGAATCCTCGATTATCTCGATAGCCATTCGTCTCATAAAAAAACTTTTTCAACATTATTTCGAGGAAATATCATCAGCTATAAAAAAGATAAAATACATTTTCACCTAGAGCCGCTCATTAACGAGATACAATGATAGTTTGTAATTACAGTATTTGAAATTTCTAAACTCCAACCATTGAAAATAAAAAATAGAAGAACCCTCGAGTTCAATTATCTCAACAACGAGTGACTGGAGGAAAAAGTATAATGATACATTTTTTATACAGAATTAATTTCTCGAGAAATTTTTTTCGTGTCATTTCGACCTAGAACCGCCCATTAAAAACTTTGGAGAAAAATGGCTAAAAAATTCGAGAGACGTTTTGTTTCGTGAATTCCCCCAGGGACATACTCCCAATAAAACTCTCTTAACGATTACTCACCGTCCTAAGGCATTCGTGTCATTGGAATGTGAGCTGGAAGTGAATAAGTGAATGGGAGAGGACAACGCCTACACTAATTCCCCCTAAACTACTTGAGATCATTACCCTACTGGTGCTTGCACCCATCCTTAACCCTGCGTTTGTGTTTTTCTTCGTGGGAGAGGGACCTGGACTGGGCCTGCATGCGCCTCTGGCCCTGGATGGGCATGTAACATGGTGCATCCTCCATAAGTTCCTGTGGAGGAGTTGGGAGAACGTAGGAAGGGCTGACAGTGTTGCTGGAGCTGCTGGAGGTGGTGCTGCGATGGCCCCCGTACGTGGGGTCGATTATTGTAGCGACATTTGGGGCCTCTCGGTTGTCCTCGGGATCCTCCAACACTTGTATCTCCTCAGGGTCGGGAAATTGTGGTGGATTCCTCGATTTTCTATCGTAGGAGACCTTCAAGTCCAGCTTGTCAGGTCTCTGGGGCCTCTCCAGCTCGGTTTGACCCTCCAGCTGCTGCTGTTGTTGTTGTTGGCGCTCTAGTTTCTTCTGCCTCGCTCGTTCCCTCGCTCGTCTAGCTTTTGCTCTCTCTTTGTCTTGGAGCATTCGCGCCAGTTCCGCGTCCTGGGCCTCCATCGCCAGCTTCTGGTCCAGGATCAGCTGATCGTCCATCGGGCCGTCATTAGCGTCCACTGATCGCTCCTCCTCTTCCTGGAGCTGTCGTGCTAATTCCTGAGGATCATTTGGGGTTTTAATTGCAGTGGATAAAGGGTTTTTGGGGAGTACGTCGGAAACGACGGGAAATATCGAATTTTTCATAGGGACTTTTCCTTTGGAGCAAATTGAGATCTACAAAAAAGGTTTAATAATGGTTTTGATATTTTCCGTGGGTTAAGAGATATCTAGGAAGAACTGAACTGAAAGTGAAATCATTGTTTATAAGGAAGTCGTTTAAATGACTTGCGGTTTTGGGGCAATTGTTATGGTTTCGTGACATACTTGATCTTTCTCTTCCTGAAGACGTCTCTGCATTTCCAACTCGGCTTCGACCTGTGCTGCTTCGTCATCCAGCCGCAATTGAAGTCTCATTCTCTCTTGCAGTTCTCGTTCTTTCACTCGCTCTTCTCTTTCGAGATTCAGGGCAACTTGTCGAGCTACCATAGCGTCTCGTTCTTCCCTGGATAATCCATGCGAATTAGTCGACATAATATTCAATATCTTTAAGAATTCAAAGAGTTACGAATTATTTAGTTCAGAATGAATGGAAATAAATTGATTGCACGATTACATCCAATCGAATTGACTTAATTTCCTTCACCTTCACCTGCACGTACTGAATTATTCATGAATAATTGCAGGTGAAGGGGCAGTGGAGAAATAGAATATTCTCGGAAATGTATAGCTCATAAAGCCAAAAAAAAATACGAATAAAAATTAATTGTGCGAAACTCACTGCTGCTGAACCAGCGAATGATATCTCAATTCCTCCAGCTGCTGCTCCACTCGTGCCCTTGGCAAATCCTCTCTCACCTGGGCATTACGCACTTTATTCCCTGTGTAATGCTCCTTGACTATTAAACACGACAAGAACATTATCGTCACGATAAATAGTGAGTCACGTAGAATTTACAGAACGTGCCCCAACAATGTGGTAAAACAGAGTAATTGAACGTTGAGTTTTCTTCGTATATCTCGGAATGTAAAAGAGTAAACGGAATTTCCATGGGACATTTTTTGAAGCTCTCATTCAGCTCTACAAAAAAGTTCCCCTAGAGATCTCGCTATCTGCCATCATTTCCGAGATATCTCCCAGGAACAAAAGTCAAAAATGTAAAACTACATCAGTTCCCAGCAAACGGAAGCCCTTAAAATCTCCAATATGTCTCGATTGAATGATCTGATTTCGAAGAGTGGCATCTTGTTTTGAAGCCCAAAAAAAAACCTTCAAAAAAAGTCCATATTTATAAAAATTCACTCGGCCACTCCTCGGAAATTCCCCCAAATTCCCGAAAATTCAAAAGAAAAAGAAACAATAATAAACCACTAACTCTCTTCATCCTGCAATCGATATGCCAGGGCTCCATCCTCATGCACCAGCCACTCTCGACACACTGTAATCACCAGAATAAATTCCTGCTGTAAACCCATGCGTGACAAAGGAATTCCTCAAAGGAGAGCCTTCGGAAATTGAAATTCGTGAGGAAAACGGACCGTCGAAAACCGCATGTATCTCCCAAACCAACAAAGCAATCGTAACCATTTCCGGTTCATTTTAAAGCCCTGAAAAGTCTCTTAAAAATTAAACAAAACTCGCGAAAATCCACTCTGTCAATCCCAAGATATCATCGATTTTACAACAGATCCGTTTTGCCCCTGGTGATGCCCTTACCCTCGTTGACTCTTCCAGCTTTTGGCAAAGAGTCCGAGCTCAGCACTGATTTTGCCATGATTCTGCACTCGATTATTAATTTAATAAATAAACTGGGGTGTTGTTTAGTGCCTTATGGAGTGGAGCTCCATTTTGAAATGTTTATTTCGCCGATTCAGGAGACGCCGTTGGCAGTACTGACCGGGAGAAGGCGCATGCCAGAGACACTACTCAGAAAAAGTTCATTTGTAGTGGAATTCATGTGTATGTGACAGATCTCTTCCTGGTATGTGTTGGCATCCACTTGTCAAAGGTGGGGAGGGCTGTGTTGTAAGTTCACTCGTTGTTTTATTTTGTTGGGAATGTTGAGGACGGTCATTGAGAGGAGTGAGGGACCCTTTCATTCCGTGGCATTTTTTTCAGAGTTCATTTCATTTATTTACCTCACTTTTCTCTATTATTTTTCAGGTTTTATGGCGTATCTCGGAAACCAGCGGAGATAACGCTGTTTTTGTAGGGACTTATTTGTAGATCTTTTTCTGCTCTATAAAAAGTTTTCTATGCACTTTTTAATATTTTTTATAGATTTCGATATATTCAGCGAAGACTGATGGATATATTGAAGGGATATGGATTGAGTTAATTTTTTGGTGATATTATTTTTGGAAATACCCAGGGATCTAGAGGAGATAGCGGAGTTTATGTAGAGACTTTTCTGTGGTTCTTAAAATTCTGCATAAAATATTTCTTCTGACAAATTGTCGTATCTCCCTTCAATTATGAGATACCTCGGAAAAAAAACAGAAAATTGAATGATTTATTCTGTTTCGACAAGTCCTGAAGGATCTTCTTCGCGATGAAGAATATTGATACCATCGGTGAAACGTGCGTTCCACTTTCGATACTGGAGCACATTTTCCGGCTGAATGAACAACGAGCACGTGAGTATTCGGTGGATGAAAGTAGAGAATAGGAAGACGTCTCCATCATCCAAAAGGAGGGGATTTTAATTGTCACGATGATGATGAGCTCGTTAAAACCCCGTTGAACCTTCATTCAATGCTAATGATTAGTTCTTGCAAGGCAGGTGTAATTAGAACCTAGAGAATTCCACCGGATCTCGATAGTTTATTTGAAAAGCCAATTTATCTGTCTCCACTTAATCTTTGTTACATCCAATTCACTGTATTTTTAGTTCTCTTAATTTTCATCCACATCTGCGATAGTCCAGGTGCAGGATAATTTTTGGGTCAATGCCTCTGCGCTGCGCCAGGTCGTCGATGAACTTTTGGTAACTTTCTACGTCCAGAACTCTTCCTCTGGAAATCAATGATTTACAGAGCACTTTCTATTTTTTTTAATCGGTAATTGAACGATTTCGAATGAATTCCATATATTTGGAAGTAATTATTACAATTTCAAGTAATTCTTTTTCAAATTTGCATTAACATTCTAATATTATACGGAAAGTAATTTTGTTTTAAATTATTTCAGTGAAATTTGATGAGACTTTATCATTTTTCTGATAGTAAATTGATCATTTCGAATTCAAAATAAAATAAAAATAAATTACCTTCCAATTTTTCGTTTTATTCTACAACACACGTCGGTTAACACTCTTTCGTCTTCAATAATCCCTTGACTTCTAGCTCTATACGATTATACATAAATATTTCTATAATTATCCCTGTATTGGTTCGATTAATTGTTAATTTATTAATAACAATACTAAATAAAAAAGTCAAATGCATCAAAGGACAAGAGTTCAATTCGACGTTCAGTTTCTGGTAAATATCTGCGAATCTGTAGGACATACAAAAATTTTCACTGAATCTTTTGTGTAGCCCTGAATCTGCCCTACAAATAATTCCCAATAAACTTTTCCATATTTCCTTTCAGTGCGGAGATATCGGGGAGAATCGAGTGGATTGTCGAGCCACTCATTTTTTAACTGTCTGATCGATAAATCAATTGATTAAAAATCGCTGTCGTTATCAAGGTCCAGCATAGTCATGATCATTCTCCCTAGATTATCAATGTCCTTCCTGTCAATCTTCACAAGCTCCTCGAATTTCCGGAGGACCCCGGCAATCGTTCCCTCTTTAATATGAAGAATTTCCATGGAACAACGAATTACAGCAGCACTGATGAAGAGAATATCTGACTCCATCGCCATAAAATTGAGTTTATCCTCTTTTGTTTTGGCGAGGGAACCGTGAGAGACTAGCTGCAGCTGTGAGAATAACTGCTGATGCTGGAATCGATGAAAAATGGAAACAAACATGCAATCCAATTAATCATTCATTGACAATAACATTCTTTCAATTTTACCTCTCATTGTAATTATCGATCTATCTCGAAAACTTCTGATTTTACATGAAAACGCTACAGGACTTTTTTGTGGTCGATCAAATTTTCGACAATTAAGGTTTTTTGATATTTTTTTCTGGAGTCCATGGTTTTCGAGATAAAGCGATATTAAACGAAATTGGAAAAATCCAATTGTCTCATTTTGCCAGTTGGCAACTGAATTACGCTTTTGTCATGCTTTGTTCACCTGGAGATACGTCATATCGAGAACGTGGATAGTTGTATCGTACAATTTGTTGATTTTATCGAGCCTAGATGCTGTCAGCAGCACCTCGATGCAGTCCAGAGGGGTGATAAGAGGTATTTTGAAATTGATTGTGGTGAATACTTTAATTTCCGACAGCATGACAGCGAATCGTGTGAACTGATGGTTAGGCTCTAGCCTACCCAGAGCAGAGAGTACCTGACACAAAAAATTATCATATAAATTATAATACTTATGTCGAAAAAATTCTGAAAATATATTATTCTGACGTTTTGAAATCGAGATTAACACCTGAGTAATCCCCAGTGCCAGTAAATGAGAGTCCATTTTGCTGGCCAGCTGAATACAACTCATGAGCCTGAGCATCAGCACCCTGGAGACCCTGTCGCAGGCGTGTTTGAAATCCTCTGATCCCGGATGGTTCTCGTGCTCCTTATAAATTCCCCAGAACTCATTGCACAAGAATTTCTCGTAAATATACAGCGCCAGGTACTTCGTTCTGGGTCCAAGGGCAAAAGAGTCGACGATGATGAAGACCTTCTCCACGACAGTCGTGGGAATCGCTGCAGAAACGACAACAAAAGCAGCTCGTAATCCCCGAATAAATCCAAAATCCGAGAATAAAATTGAAATCCCAACAGGTAAAACTGATTTATCCAACCCATAATTTATTGAGGTATACCTCCAAATCCAGAAGAGCTAGCGAAATTTTTGTGAGAACCTTTTTCGTCGAGGTGATTCCGCTCTTGAAAAAAGGTCCTGAAAAAAAAATCGCTATCTCTCTTCCCTTACAGGATATCGCATCCAAGGTCTCGCAAAATTCGAAGGAGTCGCTTTGTGGAGTTGTCCCTCGATATTTTGGGAATACGAACCTATGAAAGGTATGAAGAATTCTCTCCCAGTCCTGATGACCTCTTCCTGCTCACTGTTTACCTCTTGGATGTACTTCAGCCACTCCGAAATAAGGGGTTCTATCCTCCGTTTAATTTACATCAATCAGACAAATCCATGAATTTTTATTTTATCGAATAGCAAAAGAATTAATCAATAATTTTTATTACACACCTGTGAGTGTCATGTTTGTACTCATGTTGACTTCTTTCATTAATCTCTGAAATGATGGATTTGAAAATTGCCAATTCGGTTAATTACGTCGGTTTGCCACGTGTTTTCAAGTGGTGGCGCCACAATATTTCCGTTCTTTTCAACAAAAGGGGGTGGAAACACCGGCCGGCATTTTCCATCTCACAATTAGCGAGTGAATTGTAAGGAATAAACGTAAATAATTACTAGTAAAATTTATTAACCCGATTTTCATTTGTTTTTGAGAAAATCGCAACGTCCGAGCCACTGCGCATGTCATGGCGCCATTCCACACATTATTAGTGCGACGCCGACTTCAAATCTTGATAACCGTATTACGCAGTAACTGTGTTAGAAGTTTTTTGTTTTGTTTTTCGAGTCGAAGGTGAGTTTTACGAACCCACGCATCATAACACATAATAATGCAACAGTTTCGTATAGTATTTCGTGTGGATGCATCACGAGGACAGAATCACGAGATTGTAACCTCATTTTGCCTGATCGAATAGCATAAAAGCTTTTTCTCAATTTTTTTTTGGAAATACGACGTGTAAATGGAGGGAAATCAGTGCGGAAGGTCCATGTCTCAATTATTGGTGGAGGTATCGAAGATTTTGTTTTGTTTTCACTTGAAAACGTTTATTTTTCAAATTGAATAGAGATTTTATGGGGAACAGAATAATTCAAATCCATTCGTCGGACATTTTTCCACATTTTCGAGGCAAATATAATTTTTGGGGGATCCTTCCATTTTGCTACTGAAAATCCAAAAGAAGTCGTAAATGGCGGTTTGGAATTGTTCCTTAGAGTTTTTCTTTTGTTCTTCTTCGAAGTTTGAAGTAGATAAGGTTAAAGTCAATTAAATTGAGTCAAGTTAGTAAAGTTAAATAGTACGTAAAATGAGGGAAGCTCGGGATAGTTACTAATGAAAACATATTTTTAATTTTGCTTATCTCATCAATTCAAGAGTGAAATACAGATGAAAAAAGAATTATTGGTTCCAAAAAATCGATTTTTTGAGAATATCTTGGAATCCACATGAGATACAGAATTTTTTGTCCAAGTCTTTTCCGTAGGGTAGGATTAGATCTAGGAAATGTTCCTTTGCTATTTTTCCATATCTATCATAGCTTCGAAGATATTCATCAGGCAAAATTCTTACAGTCAATTATTTTTCAAATTTTCCGCTATATCTCACTTTTCGACTATATCTCGTACAAATAATTGGTGGATTGGCCTCACAAGACAAAATAATTTAAGTGATAAATAATCGATAACAGTCGATTGGAACAATTTGACGGTGAAAAATCGGAATTTGGTGGAAAAATGGGAAAATCGGTTGAGTGGTGGTTGTGGACATTGTGTTTTTGGAAAAAAAAGTGAATTAGTGCAGTGAATGTTGAAAATTGGATTGTTAATTATTTATCAATGGTAAATTTCGTGGTAAAATATCGTGTGGTGTGTGACCGATGGAGAATGGAAGAAGTCAGGTGCCGCCTCCTGGGGAATTCTGGATAACCGTAAGTTTTAATTGAATTTAATTATTATCTCGATGTTCTTTCAACAATTACCCAATTTTCGTGGTTGTCAGAAAAAGACAAACGATTTGCTGAATTTCCTCAGAGATTTTGAATTTTTATCTTTTATTTCATCAAAAAATTCCGTTGTTGTCGATGAATGTTGCGGCAGTCAGTGCGAGAGATGGCGGCTGTTGTCTGCTATGTAGAAATTATTTTTTATTTATTTACTTTTTAAATTTATTTTTAAAATCGCTTTAAGTGTCTGCAATAAAGAAACTAATTTTTTTTCTAACATAATTACTAACCAGCAGAAAATTTATTGGACATTAGCATGTTTTATAGACGGAGAATATAGTTTATTGATGAATTCTATTTTTTAATTTGCTTTTATTATTATTCTATTGTATATATATATTTTTTTTATTTCGTTGATGCTACTTTACAATTTTACATCGATACAAGCGTAAATATCTCAAGTACTTGTTACATAAGTCTTTGATTTGGTGTCACCAGGGATAAGAACCTTGTGGAATTATTTCCGAGTTCTTTGTTGTCGAATATCATGACACAATGATTACCAATTTTATGTGATTTCAAATGATTTCCGATAGTTTTAATTGAGATAGTGACCGCGATTTTCCCAATTAATAGCCCCTCGATATAGATGGACGAGTCAGAAGTACATATTTGGTAAATAATTTTTTTTTCAGGGTGATGATAGCCACAGGAGCTTTGGAGATCCTGAGAGGTCCGAGTTCTCCGGAGTGCGGCGGTCACTGGGTCAATTGCAGCTCTCGGTGAGTCCTGATTTTAACATCTAATTTTAATTTTCTCCCCGCGATTTCCAAAATGACTTGCCCCCTTACAACTCACTCGGTATTCTGTCGGCGGTGGGTCGTCCAGTTTTCGTGGTCAGGAAAAACTACCCCAGAAGGTCCCGTCCTCTCCCATAAGTTTTCCCAGGTGCTTTTTTTTTTTAAATTAATTTTTCTAGAACTCGGGGATAATCCGATTATCCAGCCTTATCAGGGGCTTCCGGATGAGGAAGTTTTGTCCTGCCATCCAACAGACTCCACATTTATTCGGTGTACTCCAGGTGTCATTATCCCCTGATCCCCGAATTTTCTGAATTTCGGGATTTTTTGATTTTGTGAATTGCCCCGGTGGATGATTTTTTTTTGGGAAGAGGGAATTTATCGTGGCGTTGTATTGACCTTTTGCGAATGGATGGGGAATAATCAGTGAATTTTCAGTGAACCCTTTATGTAATGGGATCAATGCAGGTTGATTTCTAAAGAGACAATACTTACCAGTCCTGATAGTCGGGTTTAAGGGGAAAAGCTGGCGTCTAATCCGGCCATACAGCGAAAATTACATCTTGGTAGACCACCTGGTATTACCGAAGCTTCTCATCTTACCAATAGCCTTCTCCTCGACTTTTACCACTTAATTATCTAGCACTTTTTGAGCTTCATCTTCTGTCTATGTGGCACCTTATTATCTCGGAGAAAATCGAAGGGTTTAGGGCGGTGGGGTATGTGGAAGTGGCCAATTGCCTTTGGAATTTTATTGTCTTTCTCGATATTTCTTATCATTTCGTACGGAACAAATTGGCCAATTTAATTTCATTAGAATAATGGGTAAACACGCTATTTTATTTATTCCAATTATTATCGAACTAGTGCTCATTCATTTCAATTCTGGCGATTTTAATTGTCAGTTGATGTGAAACATGAAATAGAAATGTGATATTAAATGGGGGGGAGTAGGAATAGGGGATGCTGGGGGCATGTGGGCACAATTAAAAATTATTTTATTCTCAACTTTAAATATTATTCCATGTTTAAATAAAGATAAACAGATGAATTAAATATTCAGCAATTTGTCGATTGATAGACTTTTGAGGGGATATTTTCCAAAATTAAAAAAACAAATAATGCAAAAAAATGGGTGACAATAAGGTATGAGCTTAAAATTTTTATTGGCTACTACATGTTTTTGTATTAAATTTATGACGTCGGTAAACAATTTTGGAATGATCTTTTTTTTTCGAATCCGTCAATTTGATTTCGAATCTCATGATGATTAAATGATATTCATTCTGTTATTCTGAGATCTGAGACTCTTTGAATGAGATTTAAATTTAATATGTGACAAAATGATTTGAGCGACATTTTTTATATTTTTAATAACGAAGAATGTTTAAAGTGAGAATAAAATATTCATAAGTATTGGAAAATTTTTATGTAAAACTTGATAGTCGAACATTTCTAGTTTGAAGCCATTCATTTTGGGTTACTCGCTCCCAACTCTCATCGTTTATACTTGGAAAATGTGGGAGATGAAATATAAATACGATTTTCGCGTTCTCGTTGAGGCTGAAAGTGACTATACAGAGTGAAGAGGGAGACAGGCTAGGTAGTCACGAAGACTTCGTTTCCGCCGGAAACATAATGGCGCCCATCACTGGTTTTTTACCCCAAGTTTCATTCTGTTATTACAGATGGAAATTATAGAACAATTCAATTAGATACGTTTTTATTCCGAGGGTGGTGAGGTGATTCGGGAGTTTTGGGCAATTATTTTTTACGATTTTGCGAGATGCGGATAAAAGTTGGTTTTTAAAAATTGTACAATTCCACCTCAACGGAATAAAAAATCGAATCACGTCTAGTAAAAATTCCTGAATTTCCACTGAGCTGCACGAAAACTATTTGCCATCGAAATTTTCTGTCTAAAATTCTCTAAACTCTCCAAATAATTCTGGAAATCACCAAATTTTGGATAATGAAAAAGCTTTTATAGACGAAATACTCAATTAATTACTATTGCTGTATTAATTTTCTTTTATTGGTGAGAACCAATTGATTTTTCTCCTTTATTATTAATTTGCAGAGGATTTAGCGTTCTAGTGGAATTATTTTACAGTAGTGAGCGATTTTTAATAATTTTACGAAAAATAAATGAATATTCTGTGATAAGGGGTGGAAGAGTCTAGTTCAATCGAGTCGAAAAAAAATGTCATCCCAAGCTGTCACGACGTTGTATTATTTAGAGCGGTTTACTGGGCCTTCTAGGATATCGGGAACGGTGGGAGGCCATCCATTATCCTTGGCTTCGATAAATCCGCGAAGCTGGTACACGGATCCCTGCTGTGTTTGGCGGATATATCAAGGATCCTCTTGGTCGTCCTAGACGTCTATTTCTGCTTCTAGCTTTAACCACCACTAGGATCACACGCTTTTCACAAAAGCCATTCTTGTCCACTATATTTTCTTACCAGAGCTTTTTCGTGGACAGCAACTTCACGCATTCATAGAATAGTTGGGTTTTATCAGCTGGACGTATTCCATTCGTATTTTCAAAATGGACATTCAGTTATAAATGCAACAAATTTTATTCACATCTTCCATTTTTTTTAAATAATCAGTGGAATTGATGTAAATAATATAACCAACGCCGCCGATCATTCTCACGAATTTTCTCTACAGTTCTGGAATTCCATTTAAACCTTCATAAAAACCATAGAAAAATATTCGCTACCTCAATGCCATAGTAAATTTGTCATAAAAATGAAAAAACATTAATTTCAGCTATATATGCGTATAGAACACCCTAAACCCAATTCTTCTATCAATGCGAGCAAAAAAAAAACTGCTGAATGCACAGTTAACGCTGATAAAAAAAAAGTGCTGGATGAATTCTGCATTAGTTGAGTTATTTGAAAATTGATTGGAATGATTGACGCGTGAAAAGTGTGTGTCGAGCCGAAAACACGACGAACCACTCAATTGTTGGGCAAGTTAATGCTCTTTCCACTGGTTTGACCGAGCAACAGCAACAAAGGGTTGCCAAGTGCTCTTCAGATGCTACCGTCCCCTCACACTGTTGCCTCAAACCCTCTACACTTCACTTTGGCCTCTTCGTCTTGCCTATCTATCGAGCGTCTCTTGGTGCTACACCAACTGCCTCTCACTCCCATGACGTGATTGCCACCCAAATGTGTTTACCCGTAAACCGTATCAAACTGTCGGTACGGAGTGGCCATCGTCGAGGCATGTACTCGAATTCTCCCCGTTCTATATTGCTTCAGCGTTGGAAAACTTGTACTGGGGCTTTATTTTTATTTGATGTTTGCCGATGGCTTGAAATTCGTACTCTCTGATGATTTGATGGTTTCGTGACTATTTAATGCACAACAAATTCAAACAGCAATGCCATCATGACAAAGCGCATTCTATTCATGGAATTTGAATTGGTTGAATTTCATTTCGGTTGAGAGATGATCTGATGATTTGATCATTTCATTACTATCTGATGCACAATGAATTTGATACGATGATTCAACATAACGATTATTTAATTTGTTATCAATTCAATTCACTCGGCATGTGTCTAATTATTTCGCGGGGTTCTTCGTTAAAAATTCTTTTCTATTGGTTGAGGTTATGAATATATTTCATTTTCATCATCCGGATGTCATCAGCAGATCCATGGACCAGTTAAAATTCTAAATAAGCTACTTCTACTTCCACTACTCTCCACTTAAATTCGTTGAAACAAGTAAAAGGAAGGGAATAAACTCGTAAATGACCCCAAGAGCTTAATTGCTATCTCAGGAGTATCGATACATCAAGATTTAATATCACATTTAATATCTTCTTTCTCCCCTCATCAACTTGCATTCGACGATATTTAAGACGGATACATGAGCTATGTGAAGTTGGCATCGAAGTTTGAAAAATCTAACTTTTTTTTGTTGGTTTGGATTGTACTCATTGAGTACTTGAATGTACCCTGTGCACTTTTTTT
>NW_011887741.1:1414738-1514342 GCF_000806365.1 Fopius arisanus | reverse complement strand
ATTGCCACGTTTATTTTTTTTTTTTCTTGAACTCCGATTCTGCACGATTTTGCCCCCCTGCTTCAGGGCTAAAGTAAGAGGGTACAAAAAAAAGTGCACAGGGCACATTCAAGTACTCAATGAGTACAATCCAAACCAACAAAAAAAAGTTAGATTTTTCAAACTTCGATGCCAACTTCACATAGCTGGATACATGAATTACGTTTTTTCGTTTGGACTGCGAAATTGATGAAAAAAATTGGGTGGCCTGTACTTGTAGCAGCTCTTCCACACCTCGAAGAGGCAAATTGCTGAGTGAAATCTGAAAAATATCGCTAGAGGCATTGACACGTGGGTGATGATTGTCCATGCCCAAACCCCGAAGAACTCCAGGTGCTCAGGCCTGACTGCCGCCCGAGACTTCTCGAATGAGTTTACGATCCACAGAGCGATGTTCATGACAATCAGAAAAGTAATAAGCTCCTTGCCGGGTTTAGCATTCGATGAGGACTGTCTGCGCCAGGCAATCTGGAAGGGACAGGGGATGGGAGTCAATAAAATTTAATCCACAACTTTAATAATGGATGAGAGTATTAGTGTCAGGGTATGTCCACTGGAGGGATATCGGTTTGTTGGGTCATCTAGATTTATTCAAATTTTATTGGTGATGTTTTTATTTCACTCGACGATTTTTTCATTCCACTGCAATTTCATCTCGTTGTCATCAAAATTTTCTTCGAATTTTATCGTACAATCGTAACGTAGACGTACCTTGATCAGTAGAGTTTGACTTGTGCTCTGCACAAGTGCGATAAAATCAGCGGCAAGTGAAAGTCCCCAGGTTGGGCCCATTGTTAATACACCACCAACAGCACCGAACATGCAGTGGAGATAAACCCCAGCTTGAGCTGCTGCTAGTAGAGTTGAATCAAGATGCGGTAGTTTTGTTTTCTTCCATTCCAATCTGCGTAATTTCAGGGCACCACTCACAGCAGCTATTGCTCCTTGTGGGTTTTTAAAGAATTATAAAATAGATGTCCAAATTCAGGCGCCAAATTCATCACAAAAAATTATCCCCTCATTACTTCATACCATTTGTTTTTCGTTTTGAATTATTCAATATTTTCTGGATTTTCTTCATATTTATTTTTTGGTTTGCAAAAAATTGTTTTTGGTAATCTACTGCGGATTTTGGGATTGCCTTTGCAGGATTCATCGATTTCGTGATTCATCGGTTGATGATCCCGCCGAAATGGGATAGATTGTCGTATTTCGGCGCGTGGATTCAAAACATTGTAAATTTCTCGGGAAACGTCGCTCGTAATATTGACTTTTGAATTACATCGCTTGTTGAATTGGTGGGATATGAATCCACGTTCGTAAATATTGATGTTTTGAAGTTCAACTGTAACTATATTTTTATTCTGCTACTTGACCGTCCACGCGTGCTCCGCATGCGCATTCATTCGACATGTTTGAGATTTAGCCACGATGTCCTGGTGACGGGTTCGTTTCCTCTTACGGGTCTCATCCTTGAGATTTATTACCGTTTGATATCTTTTGAATTTTCAAAATTACCGCCCACCCTCCCTCCCCCTCCCAGACAAAATTTATGCAATACCCGGAGGGAAAAATACTCGAAAAATTACGAAATTTTCACGTATTCGTGCACAGAATGAAAAATACCGGAAAAATTACGGAACTTTCACGTAATCTTGGGGTGACCTTGATTGTCGGGGAAAAATCCTGTAAATTCTGTAAAAATTTTCGTAGCGAGCAGGAATTTTTAGAAAACTTTCAGGACAATTTTACGGTACCTCCAATCTTGATAATTAACATTCTGGGATGAATTTTCGAGGATAAATTAACGCAGATCATTCTGACGATAAAAATTTAGACTTGGACAATACCGGCTATTAAAATGGTCGTCTCCAGTGCTGTTACTTGTTGAATAGCCATCTTGGGTTTCGCATCCTTCAGAACGAAGAACATTATTAGACTGAGGACAGTCGCTGCTATGATGAGAATACCACCGAAGAGGCCTCTGTAATTTAACCAGCGTTGTCGGTCTCGAATTGAAACTGCCATTAGGGATCGGGTTTTCGTGGTGGGTTTACCTGTGAGCGTTGCTGCAGTCGATACTCAGATGGTGGACTGACCTGGTTGGGCTGTTTGATTTTGTCACTGACAATCTGTCGACTCGCTTCCACATCTCGAAGAGAATTACAGCGCAGATCAGACTGAATTCTATTGTGCAGGGGAAGAGGAAGGGCGAGGCATCGCGGAGGAGATTCCTCAGGAGTCCATCGTTTGTGTTTGGTTTTGACTCCAGATGGGATATCTCATGACGAGTCTCTTCCACCAGGGCCTGGACAGTTTTTCCTCATTTACATCAATAAAAGAGTTACACTCTAGCAATTGATCGTATTCCTTTGACTTAATTCATTTGAATCTATTCTATTTTTTCGTTGAATGAATCGAGAATCATTTGTAGTAATTGAGCATTTGGTAATATAGTTAGGGAATTGCAGTTAAGATTTCGGTAACTATTACCGAATTACCTAATCATCCAGTTGAGTCAACCTTGATAATCCACATGAACTATTCCGTAACTATCGCATCTCGATTCAGTTGGTATTATTTAACTGCATTAACCCAATCAGGAGAATCGATAATGACCAGGCTGACCAGACGGCGATTTTTGCCAAAAATCTGTATTGATTTTTCCAGAGTAGGGTAGATCATAATAATCTCTGAATGAAATATCAACTATATGGTTCGAAAAGTGTCAATTCTTCACGTGATTGATTTCACTCGATTAACTGTGACTAAAAAATAAAAAAAAAAACATTTTGAACAAAATCGCCGTCTGGTAACTCTGGTAATGACAGCGAATGATTACCTGTAGCCACTCGCAGATATTCGTCGCGATCATGTGCATCAGTCCCAATTTAGCTAGAGGCCCGTGTTTAGTCAACTCTAGGTCCTTGCTGTTTAGGAATATGAAGTGCATTTGAGCGGTAACAAGGAGGAGTCTTGCGCTCGGTGTAATCGCCCTAAATGGCACAGCAGACGCTATTTCCGCTCCGATTTGCAATCCAGTAAATACTAACGAGCCAGCACCAAAGCCGATGGCACCCAAACGCAAGCAGAAGCTTCCGTATTGCTGTCGGTGCTGGTAATTTTTTGAATTTTATCCACTTACTTTTTACTTTTTAGTGTATATTTTCACACAACTTCTCGTCTTTCGCCTCTCATTACGTTTGGGGGAACAATTATGGGTGGGTGGGGAAAATGGCCGACCGGGTACGATCGCTTGCTCAAGTTTTATTCCACTATGGATTGCCACGGGAAACATGAGAACAACTTTTTATGCCCGACATTGTGCTCTCAGCATCGGGATGGGGTACACCCTCAAGTCCAATTATTACCGAGATATTTTTCCAGTCAGTGATAAATCCATTACGCCGTTAGAGATCTCTTGAAATTGCAGCTGAATCTCTAATTGTGCAAGTTTCAAATCTATTTTTGTATCATCTAAATTTTCTTTAAACCCTTATCTCGAAAATTCAAAAATATTCACTTCTTCTTGATAAATGTTTATTAATTTTTTAATGAAACCTTAGATTTTCGCGCATTGATTTCTTTTCATTTTAAAATTGAGAAAAATGAGATTTAGTTGAGATTTATTTGAATATTCAAGGAAATGACTGATTTATTGAAGGAATTCTCCAGAAATTCCACGTGACTCTGACGTTTTTTTCAATTTAAAAGTTTTTGTAGCTGGAATTTTAAATTAATTGATTTTCTGATAATGTAATCATTGACAAAGTTTCTTCCCACTTGATTCAAGTCGATAAAATTCCGTTAAATCTCAATTGAATCCCAGACCTGCATGAAAAAAATTATAAAAAATTTCCATAACACAGGTCAACTAAACATATACCTGCAACACCTATAATTTTAAACAAAATCTATATGCAGCAAACACACGTTCAGATTTATATAACCATTACATAAATACTCCTTCAATTCCCCATAAAACACCTAATAATCAAAACATCCATTTTTCCGTTAAAAAAAACTTCTCAAAATCCTCGAGTCCCCACGTTCTTCGAAATTCTCCAACGAATTAAATTCCCCTCCCCCAAATAATCAATTAATCTTGCTCCACTGAAATATCCGAGAATTGTTAATTCTCCGGATTTTTGTGACTTAGAATCACGTGATTGATTACCTGAGAAGATCGACGCTTGGTTCCATATTCATCATGCAAAAAAACCCCATCTCGTTTATCATTTTCCACCAGTAGTTTATTCACAGCTTTATCACGAAGTAAAATCGTATACATAGTGATGACAAATCCACCGCTGACTAAGTACAGGTAGAGATAAAATCCCTGGATAAAAAAGTAGAAAAGTGGGTAATGAGCATTAAAACGCGTCGTGATTTTTGATGATTACAAAGTAAATAAGACAAATATTGAAGTGGGTGGTGGGGATATGTGGTGGGAGGGGTGGGGCGGTAGTGAGAGAGGGAGATGGGGGGTAATGAGTATATACGAGTCACAGAGAGGCCATGAGCGTTAATGATCCGTGCCAGTACCAACGCTCTTGCGTTAATGCCCGCATCAACATAAAGTATCATAATGCCAGTGCGGTTTGGTCCAGGGGATGTACCAAACTCTTCATTGATGCGATAATAATTTATTGTTAACGAAATACCAATCAATGGAATGTACCTGATCCAGGGCAACTGGCACTGGTTGACCGATGCTAGCTGTCACGGGAACTGTCACGCCAATTACGACCAATAGTTTAGCATAAAGTGTGCTAACTGTTGATATCAATTCTGCACGATTTTTTTGGTGAGAGCGACTCGATGGTGGGGGGTGATGATTATTTCCCGGGGTTGCTGGAAGCAGTGGATTTTCATTGAACGTTTTGGTGGAGAATTGAGGGTAGAAAATTGTAAGCGAAATATTTTTTCCGAATTTTCAAAAAATTTCTAGAAAACTTTTCAGATTTTTTTTTTAACAAAAAAACATCGGAAACCACAATCATATTTTTGGGAAATGTTTTTAAAAAATTTTCTAAAGTGAGTTTCGGAAATTTTTTAAAATAATTTTCTAGAAATTTTTGCGAATATAATTTTTTTTTAATAATACGGTTGTTTTCTTGCTTTTTTAATTTTTCAATATTCTCAAAAAATACGCCATGTAAATTATAAAGAGAATTTTCCTATTTAAATTTTTGAAAGATTTTTCAAAACCTTTCCCAGAAATAAAATTGTTTTGTTCTCCGATTTTTTTTCTGGTTCATAAAAAAAAAATTCTGAAAAGTCTTCCAGAAATTTTTTGAAAATTTGGAAAAAACATTTCCGTTACATTTTTTTTTTACTCCGGATGGCGCTGGAAAAATAAAGCGGTAGTTTACGCACTTGCAATACAATATCCCATTTAATGTCGTCTCTGCGATCTGCTATTATCGAAATAATTACCATCAGCCGAGCAATTATTTCCTGATTATCCGTTTTTTGTTAGTCGTCAATTTTTTGGGTAATGACGTTTGACTTTTCGATTACAAATTTGCACAAGTTAATCGCATGAATATCCGCTCTGGTATTTTCCAATTAGGAAATTCATTTCAATTTTCTGTCGAAAGTTTGATACTCGTGCATGAATCCATAATGCAATTGCCGAGGTTGAGGGTTTCGTTCCCCGTGGAGGGGTGGCATTTTCCCACCGCGGGTGAAAGGGGGAATTTTGGGGGAATATTAAAAATTGATACCTTTTGGTGGATCCAAAGATGTCAGAGGACATGATGATGTATTGACGGGCGTTAGTTGGAGAAAATTTGAATGATGTTTGCAACCTCTGTGTCCTGGGCTGTCTCCATTGGAGTTTCGCCCCTGGACGTGTTGGCCAACCGCGACAATGGAGGAATTGCTACCTCGTGACACTTCCTGATCCTGATTCACGCAGGATGGGAGGGACAGGTTGCTACCAACACCCGCGATCAATGCCCTGCAAGTTGCATTTTCGAAAATTCGTACATTCAATTCTCGTAAAATACTCACTTCATTCGATTTCTCAATGGAAAATCCACAAAAAGCGGACATAATTCCAATTCTATATATTTTCTCTATTTCTTCACTGAAAATATTATTCAAATCGAAATTATCATCATTATTATATTAAAATATAAATGACGTCAATAAAAAAAATTATTTCGGTGTCCATTTTTTATGGACAAAATATGAAAAATCGATACAAAACAATTATTTATTTTTTATATACATTGAATCGGTGCCCTGCGAAAAAAAAAATTTTTTAACCAAGAATGTTTACTAACCACAAAAAAATGTAATTGGTATTAGTAAGTCTTATGGGAGTATTTACACAGTGATCGTCAGATTTACTGATGGGAAAAAAATATTTTTGGTAAAAATAATTTTTTTTTATTGTGAAAATTTTCTTTTTTTGAATTTTCGAAAATGTCAATTTTTCCGTATGAAAATCTTAGGGAGTTGTAAATTTCTTTGAAATTTCAAGGAATTGGAAGGATTTCTCGAGGAAAGGGGAAGGGAGAAGAAAATTCGACTTCCAGGAATTTAAAATTAATTATGTGAAATTATTTCTCAAAAAATTTGTGACAGGGTATAAAAAAGTTTCGCTGGTAGTTTTCATAGGGAACTTCCCAACGGAATAGACTAGTCGCCTAATTCTCGGTGGTATTATGCCGAGAGCCATCGAGGCTCGGTGCCAGGGTCTATTGATAGACAATGGATATTGTTTGGATCCTTCGATCCGTCGTCACAAGCCCGATCAAACTCGATTTGCCTCAGTCGAGCGGTGGAACAACGAATTAATATGGTGGCGCTTTCGTCAGACAGTAGTGCGGGAAAATCCTGGGGGTTGTGGTTTGGATGGATGAGGAGAATTGTTGGTGAGAGTTGAGAGTGAAGTTGATGGAATTATTCGAGTTTAGATTTTCTACACCTAGCTGAAATCATTTTTCGATTTGTCTGAGGATCAGGCAATACTCACTTGCTGAAAACTTGAGCGATTGTTTCCCTAAAATCCCGTCTTTTCCGCACTCGTTCCCAGGATTACCGAACGCGGAAAAAATATATTTAAATTAAATAAGAAAATCTACTCTTCAAATCTACTTCAATAAAAACAACCAACAACCAATAAAAAAAAACACCACAATTATTGGCCGCAAATTTATGGGTTTACTATATTTTTCATCACTACGTGCAGAAAAGTAACTTTTCCGCACAGTTCGAGGAAAAATATTGTTCGCAACGCGTGCAGAAAGTTGTTTTTGGCGTGTGGGAGTAATTCCACATGCAATGGAGTTCTAGAAAAACTCAAATGTTGAATATGAAATTCTCATGAATTTTCAGGCAATTTTTCAATGAATTATTTTCTGCACGCGTGGGATCTAGGTGCTAATTAATAACGTATATTTCAATTACCCTATTAGAGCTCGTCTGTGGTTTATAATAGCGTTTAAGGCGATACTCTGTCGCCTCAGACTTGGTGTCCTGGTACAGTGGTGAGATGGATGGAAGTTGTCTCTTCCCTCTAGGTCGATGCAGGTGAAATTGGTCGTCGGTGCGTGAGACTCACCAACCGGCGATGAAGACCCTATCATCGGCTCAGCACTCTCGAAACTATCAGTCATAATTCACCGGAATATTCATTTAGGATTACGCGTTTAAATTACTCACTTAAAGTCATCCCACAACCAATCCACCCTCAAATGCATTACTATTATCACAAAACAGATTGCGCGTTGCGCAAATTTGAATGTCCCGCCTCGATCGTGAAGATCGTGTTAACCAATCAGGATTCGGCCTTGATATTTCGACTCGGGCGAACTTCACGCTGGTTATATCCTCACAAACATGAGGATACACCCGGAAAAAGTGAGAGAGAAAAATCGAAAAATCGACTTGAGGAGTCATTCCTCATATCCTCTTATTTTTCAAGTTCTTTAAAAATATACCGTTTCTAAATTTTATTATTACTCAATGTCTCAGCTAGTTTTATCGTTGTGGAAGAATTTTTCTGCTTTCTCAGTAAATTTCCAAAAATTCAGACATCTTACGGAAAATTTTATAAAAATAAATGCAGGACTATAAAAATTTGTGAGTCATTAAAAAATGATAAAACCAAAAAGCGGAATATTTTTAACTTTATCCATGATTTCCAGAAATTTACCAAAAACATGAAAAATGAAAACAAAAAATCGGTAATAACTCCTGAAATCTCGGAATAAAAACCATTTCGGACGGTTTCAACCGATTTTTCAACTTGACTCGTCAAAAATATTTTTAATTGTCTGAAAAAGTTACACCACTCACCACCCATAACACTGATGAAACAAGATTCTAAAAAACTCACGTTCCAGTTACGTCGCTCGCCATTTGTCTCCGCTGTGCACTTTCTCCCGGTGAAAAAAAAAGCTCTTCCCCGGTTTTTTTTCCAAATGTATTTCTCTGCAAAAAAAAAACGGCTGGGTGAGGTAGGGGGTGGGAAGGGGGAGGGGGGGAGGGATGGGGAACTCTCTCAAGTTCGGGCACTTGTATATTGTTAAGCGGACGGGTGAGAATGAGGAGAGGAAAAAACAAAGAAGGCGGAGGATAAAAAGAGGAAAATAAACCGTTGAAAAAGTTTCTCACTAGCTTCTGTGAGACCGGTGTGTGCAACAATCGGTTCCGTTTATCTTCCGACAATACTCTACCTCAACTTTGGAGTTACTTCCACTCACACACACATGAAAATACACTCACGTACCTGTATTTACACGAATCGCACCTTTTTTCGCGGCCCTCCAGGGGGAAAAACTCGGCTGAATTTATTCAACGTAAAATTTACCGTGCCGAATTTTAATGGCTCGTTGCCGTCTTCTTCTGTGGGTTTTCTTTTTCTATTTGGAGGATACCAGGGAAATTGAAGCGAATGGGTTTTCGGGATGTGGAAATTTTTTACTGGAAAATTTGTGAAGGACTGAATGAAATTTTGGGAGTGCAGAGGTCGAATGGCTTAAAGTCACTCATTTTTCCTCTGGGTTTTCGCTGGATATATGAAAATGTAAACATCGGAGCGAAATTGTTGCTGGACCTTTTTTGTTGAGCGGAAAGAGAGCTCTAAATAATGTTCAACAAGAATTTCGATATCTCCTTTGGATTGAGAGATATTCCGCGTAGACGGAAGAATAATCAAATTTAGTTGCGGAGCGGTAACTCAATTTAAACCGCGTTTTCGATAAATATCTCCGGATCTGAGGGAGTTGGTGAAATTTTTGTTATAACCTTTTTTGCTGGTATAAATTGGTTCGACAAAAAAGATTTAGGGATAAATTTACGTATCGGTCGTGTATTCGAAGATATTTATGGAAAACTGATGATTGTTGAATATTCATACGAGATGTTGAATAGTTTTGACGTGGAATTTTTACCTTTTGCTGATGATTCAAGTAATGGAAACGGGAGTATTATTATCACTGATAATAGCACGGAGGGTTATTTTATTTGTATGGCAGGTTGAGATGGACTGGCAAACGGCAGTGAATTTAGCTTATTTACGGTACTCGCGGATGAGCGGAAATTAACAAGTCAATTCAGTGTACACTTCAGACGTTTGCTCAACATGTGTGAGAATATCTGTGGAGTACCGAAGCTGTTATACGGGTGTCTTGACTCCTCCCGAGGGTACGTCATCGCAAATATTTGAGATTTGGACGTTGTTAGCCTGTCGATGCTAAAATCTAGTAGAGCATTCCTCAAGATTACCTCAAACTCCCATAAAATCTTTGCCCTCCGATCTCTCAATATATTCTCTACACCTGAAAAAATAATCTCCCACAAATCATTCCCCCAAAAATATAAAATACCTCATGAATTAAAATTTAATTACCTAATCATCATAATTACAGTCCAATCCAATAAGAAATTATTATCCCCAACAGACAATCATTTTCTTGTCCCCTAAAAATCCCCAATTGACACAAATAATTCTCTCGACTTCATCATCGAACCCTGAAAAAAAATCATGACGGTACCCAATCGAAATGTACTTTCAATAATTTAACATTGTCCCGGGGCAATCGTATTCCGCAATTAACGGCATTAATGAACGGAAGCGGACAGGAGTTGAGGGAAAATACTTATAATCTCACCCTCCCCCCTTAACCCCCTCATTTCCACCCCTTCCAGCCCTCGAAATGGGGGCGTCTGGTTGGGGTAGACTACGAGCCGAAACTACCCAATGGCGCGTTATCGAAGTCGATCATTCGATTTCGCGCGGCAAATTGTCCGCGCCGGAAACTCATATCCGGGTACTTCCGGTTGCCCCTCAACTCCCCCTCCCCACCACCACCCTCCCCAACCCCCTGTTTCGCCCGACCTCTTGTCCTTTTCGCCATATTCCTGGCACCCCAGCACTGTCTCTCATCCCCATCAGCTCTTTCAGCCTCTTCCTCTGGCTGCAACAAGGTCGCTGGGAGTAGATGGGGATGAGGCTGGAATCTACTTCCGCTTTTGCGCCTGGCAACCCCAACCACCCCCTTCCACATCACCCCCTCACCACCCCCTTACCACCCCCTGAGCTGGAGTGTGCACTCTCCAGCCGCTAATGCTTTCACCTGGATCATCCTACTCATTCTAGCTCCTGCATAACGCTATTCTAAAGGCTTAACTTATGAGATTTAAATCCGTCTACCTACCATAAATATACTTTGCATCGAATTAATTACAATTGCTCTTTAATAAAGATTAGGGGATACTTTCGGGATGAAGGGATAAATTTCCAAATTTCTGCTTGCTATGGATTTTATCCGATTCGGTAGATGGATATGTGATGGTTTGGGAAATTGAGTAAAGTAAAGTAGAAAGTAAAGAAAAAAAGTAGAAATTGTGTAATTGAATCTGAGATAATTAGGGGATGAAGCGATGATGTGTACATGGAAAAAAATAAATACTTGAATCAAGTATATTTTATCCTAATATACGCGTAATCATAAAATCATAATCATAATTCATCAGAATTGAATATCATACAATCAAACATAAAATATACCAAAAATAATTAAAACAATAAACATATTCTAAGTATTTCAATTTTTCGTTGCGTGTACTTGATCGAAGGACATGTTTTCGTGGCATTGGGAATATCTGGAAATTCAAATTTTTGTCTTGGTCTGTTGAAAAAATGAAAAATATTGAATTTATGGAGTTGTGAGGAATACAACTGGCGAGTGTACACAGTGCAGTCGTTATTTGACGTTTCAATATCTCGCGCTCGATTATTCCCAGTGAACACGGGAAACATCCTCGATACTCGGGTATGAGCAATATTTACAGTAGAGTAGACGCAATCGTGGCACGTATACCAATTGCTTTCAATCTCGTACCCTCTGCCCAGAGAATTGGTGTGAGGGGGCGTTTGCAAACTGAATTGTCGCTCTATCGAGTTCGCCACGCGCTCTTGCCCTCTTTTATCAACGTACCCACGCATCAATGCTGCCAATGGGATTTAGGGTATGGGGGGAGGGGGGGGGGGACCTGATCTTCCTCGATGACTTATGAATTTGAACATTTGGGGTTGTCAATTTCAATTCATAACCCTCACTTCGTCGATGCAGATGAAACGATTTTTTAATTTCATTAAACTTTTTTTTTAATCCATCCACTTCTCAGTATATCTTCATTTAATTTGTCTTCTCTATCAATTGAATTTTTCATTCAATTGCGAATTTTTTTTATTGCTTAATGATAACTACGCGACAGACTGCGCGCTACGCGTCATGGTATTCGAATTTCCCGCCTTGAGTATGAATGTGGTGGCGATCGCGTGATTGATGATGTGAATTTTTCGGTTTGATTGAAGTTGATTCTTCGATTTAATGTAATTCCTGATTTGATGATTCAATTATTTAAGATTTGATTTAATTTGATTAAGATAAAGTGCGACTTGATTCAACCCAACACAAACTTGATTCAAGTTGACTCGATCTCGATTACGCTAAAGTGCAACTTGACTTAGAACAACCTCAACTTGAACACCTCTTTCAGCTCCTCGTCTTTTATTCCTCTGAATATTCATTGCTTTGGCATCGAATGTGTGTTTTTTTTTCGCCTGTCGATTTATTCCACAGAAACTCCAATAAACTCACTGGTTGCTTCCTACCCATTCCCATCCTCTTTTCTGATGCCTCTCGCGCGTCGTCTCGCATCGCCGGCCGTCCAAAGTTCTCCATCGCGGGTGTCTATTGGAAAATTTATTCCAATATTTTCAATTAAAGTTGGACAAAGGGAGCCAGCCCGTTTGATAAGGCCGTGTGTCGTCAACGTGTTACCCCGCTCCACTTGCGCTGGATAAAAATATAACAGTAAGCCTCGGTTGTACATTGAAAGTACGGGGATGCATTGGTGGGATATAGACTTCGTGTACTTGTTTGGGGGGAGAGGGGGGCAATGGGAATTGTTGGTATATACATTAGCTGAAAGGAAGGAAGGGAAATAAAGAGACAGGCAAGAGGCAGTGGGAATAACTATGCACTGGACGATTGACGACTTCAAGTACCTGTCGTCCATTGTTCTTTATTTTTTACTTTTTTTCCTCGTCGTTTTTCTGAGTTTTTTTTTTTTTATTGCTTAAAGGCGCATTTTCTTGCGGAGTAATGATATAAAACATTTGCGGCTGCGTTTAATTTTATTGGAGTGAATTTGGGTTTTTTTTATGGGCATAATGTGGAGAGACATGCTTTCGGGAGAAATTCTAGGTCTGGTAGGAGAATTTTATTATTAAAATGTGGATTACAAAGTTTTTTATTGTGTATCATCAATTATTTTTTATGTGGGTTAGGGTGAAATTTTAGTGTTGATGGGGAATTTTTAAAATTTTTATTACAGATGTTTTAGTTTTTCATTTTGGAGAGGGGAGATTGAAAAAATTTGGATTGAGGGCTTATGGCGGGTTTATAAGGGCCATTTAGGGTTTGAAGAGGTCTTGCGTAGGACTTGGGTAGATTATAGACGTCATAGATAATAATTCAGACCGATTGCTCAACCGATTAATCGAAAATTTAGTCATCAGACAAACAAAAAAAGAATCCAAAAAAATCGAGTCCCCAGAACGGGTTTACGCAGGGTTTACGCATGTCATTGAGGGCCTAGATAGGTCTTATGAGGGTTTTCCGTAGGTTACATAGATCAACGAGAAAAAAACGTAACCCCCGCTGTGGGAAAGCTCTTTTCACCCCCAATTGTCGATTTTTTCCTCGGTGGAGGATTCGGTATCACTTGATAAATTGAAACTTTATCCTTCAACCGGTTGACACACACCGTTTTTTCCCTTCTTTTTTTAAATTGAATGACGCTTTTCAATAAAGCAGCCTGCCGTGTGCTGCATTGAACGATGAATACCCGGTGTACTGGGCTTTGGTAAAACAACACTCGGCGTGAAACGTGCGTAAACGCATTGGGTGCACATGCGGAGCGATAATTAGGTCCCTGACGGGCATGGCCACAAACGTCATGTGACTGTCATGAGTGTTGTCACCTGTGCGTTCTCTCACACATTATGGAAACACGCTAACTGGTGGGAAAGAGACAGAGAATTGTGGAGGGAAGGTGTTCAAGTGGATGGGTAAATAGCTGGGATGGGATAGCCAAGGATATTTGATACTCAGTTATACGAGAGTTTAACAAATGCCGGAATTATTTGTTTTTTAGGGCCGAATTAAATACCCCCGGAAAATATATCCCACAATTTGATATTTTTCAATTTATTAACAATGGACAACTGGGCAGTTGGGTAGCTGGGCATGATAAATTGTTAACTGCAAACATTTTACGATTTTTATACGAACGTAAATGGATAAATTATGTATTTGGCTGTTTGTCGGTTAATTAGTGTCAATGCTAATGAGGAAAATGGCTGATAATGATGCAGATGATCGAATGGGTTTGGAACTCTAATTGGCTGGACTTCAATTATTTTTTTATACGAAATTTATAACGTCGTTAAATAATGAAAATTATTAAATAATAATGAGTAATTGAATTTAAACGGTAAAACTCATTATTTTCCCGTTGAAGTGAAAATTATTTGAGTTATTGTTTATATATTGTATTAAATAAAAAAAATCTTTATCCTTCATTGATCTATACACAATAATTAATTCACAAAAACTGAAGTTCAGCCGATTATTCCCAAAAATAATTCAATTACACGAGCTAATTACTGATTTCCAACTCCAATGAAATTAGCATAACGAAAATGCGATAAATTCTCATAAACCAAATAAATAAAACTGCAAATCTGACTAGAGTTTCGACAACTGACTAATTTTCAACTTAAACAACAAAATTGGGTCTATCGGTATTTTTAATTGGAAAATTTCAAATAACTGGGAGTAATTCACCGAGAGTTTTGTTGATGTTTAATATTGAGAGTTATTAAGAGTTGAACAAAGGGGTGGATGGGTTGGTATATGTACCGAGAATATAAAAGAACCTGGAGTGAGATAAAAAAAGCCGAGGGATATTCGTTTTTCGGTTGAATTGAGACGACGTACGCGCTGAGAACATTCATCGATTCCCATTGATCGCGGCTGGACCGATACAATGGCTACTGTACTCCTCCTATTACGACAATGATGGCGTTATTTCCCCGGTCCTTGCACACGGCTGTTGCAACAGTTGCACTCTCTTTTCACTCGGTACAAGCCTTCTGTCTCTTTTCATCTGGCTTACAAAAATGTGGATAACGAAACAGGGGGTGACATTGTCACACCGGCCCAGCACAAAAAGAAGAAAATACTGCGGTACGAAATTGGAATGGTCAATGGGGAATGATTTTTCGTTGTGTCGATATTTCTCTTTATTTTTTTTCTCTTCTATTTCTCGCATTTCTCTACCCGGTGGAGATCCGTGAGTTTTCCTCGGGAAAATGAGTGATGTATCACTCATTTATAAATTCGAAATGCACCTCTTGGTTTCTTTTGATGAATCGTAAACTCCGCGGTGGAAACTTGTCGACCGTATTTCTTGATTTTATAACAGCCGAGTCAGCACGAGGCGCATTTGGATTAAGGACTCGGATTTTCACCGAATTGCTCGTGGAAAATTAGGAATGGGGGAAAATTGTTGTTATTTTATACTGTAGGTATTGATTACTTTAGGCGAACAGAGGGGTAATTACGAGTGGAGATTTTTTGGTAGAAATCGATCATTAATTTGAATATCTTTTTTTTTTTGGAGTGGTTTGGATGGGGTAGATGATTTTCACGATTCTTCAGGTTTTAGAAGTTGAAGTCCTATTGAATGTCGATATCTGACCAATTTGTTTATTTATCTGTCAATTTACTAGTCTACAAAATGGAATTGCCTGTGAAAAAAATTAAAGAGTAATGCTGTCGCGGAATGTAGGAATTGAAAGAATATGAAATCGTTTTGAAATTTAGAAATTTTTAAAAATTCTTAAAAATTTTTAACAATTCTTTTAAAAATACTTTTTAGACTATCGAAAATGTTGAGTGCGCATGCTAAAAGTCGAAGTTTTCGTATTATTTAATTTATTTATAGCTGATGATAGAATCATAGGAAAATCAATTTTTCAAAAATAACTGATTTTTTTAAAATGACTAGAAGCGACTCGGGTAAAAAAAATTGTAATGGGAATATTTTTCCAAATTTTCAAAATTTTATAGAAAACTTTTCAGAAAATTTTTTTTTAAACCAAAAAAATGCGGAAACAGCAATCGCATTTTTGGCAAATGTTTTGAAAAATTTTTCAAAAATTTCTTTCGGAGAATTTTTTTTACAATTTTTTTTTAATTATACTGTTGCTTTCTTACTTTTTCAATTTTTCAATATTCTCAAAAAATACGCCATCTAAATTATAAAAGAAAGTTTCCTATTTATATTTTTGAAAAAATTTTCAAAATCTTTCCCAAAAATAAAATTGTTTTGTTCTCCGATTTTTCTTCTGTTTCATAAAAAAAAATTCTGAAAAGTCTTCCAGAAATTTTTTGAAAATTTCTAAAAAATATTCCCATTACAGAGTAGTTGTGACGTATAAAATAGTGGAGCGATACACAAAAGTGTGAATTTACCTTAAGAGTTTCACCATAATGGCGGCCAATCGCTCACGAGAGTCAGAAGGTAGAGATATGAAGTCACACTTCACCGAGACTGCCATTGAAAGAGCAAAATTTTTCACGAAAAACACCCGAGCAAAAATTCCATTTTAAAGGGACTAAAGGATATTCTCGTATTCATGAAAGTGTTTTGAAAAATTTTCACCTCCGGTTCCACCAAATGATTCGTAATCCAATGAAAAGCACACTCGACATGACGGTGACACTGTAACGCTATGACATAATGATGATTGTCTATCACTCACCGAAATAGTCGGGTGTATGTGGAAGATATGTACGTGACTTTCGTATTACAGTTGAATCCAGTACTCGGGTTAGTTCAATGCCCACTCACGTATCAATTGTAGTTGCGAGTCAATCTGCATTCTGGCGCATGTTCACACCTGAATTATCAATTTAAATTTTCAACCCTTCCCGCCAATATCTATCTGTCTGTATTTCAAACCGTCGGCCATTTTGTTTGATGGAACGAGATAAAAATTGGGTGGTATTGAAATTTTTTTCGTCCGATCACCTGAAACTATTTGTTTTTCATTTTTCTTCATTTTTTGAAAGGGAAAATTTTTGGAAAACCAGTGAAAATTCAACGCTTTGTTTAATCATTATAGAAAACTACATAGATGTTTTTTGAGAATGTTTAAAAATAATAGAAGTAAGAAAACAATATATATATGATGATTAAAAAAAAATTCAATTCGCAAAAAACACTGGGACTATTTCAGACTGTCTAAAATTTTTTGACGACATAAAAAATGACTGGGAATGAATTAAAATCGCTTTTCCGCAAGTGCCCCATTTTCTCCGGCTCTGCCCTACGTTTTTTAAATTTTTTAAGAATATATATATAATATACTTGACAGTCTATCAATCGACTAATTGCTGAATCGTCAATTTATGAATTTATGAATTTACCAATTTATCTTCATTCAAACATAGAAAAATTTTCAGAAGTTCAGAATAAAATATTTTCAATGGCCATCCACACAGCCCCAGCATCCCTTATATATCAGCATGATCATGTAATTGTCGACTTAAACCCACGAATTTCTGTTAAATAACTGAACAATGGGATAATGTTGATCCGAAAATGTGCAGGCTATTACAATGCACGTTGCAAGCATGGAAGTTCTCTCGGTGGGGTATATATTGCGGTTCTAGCTGTATATATACCCACCGTAAATACTGATAAGCACCCCTTGGCGTTGGTGAGCCAAGCAGCTAACTACTCTCCAAGTGAATTAACTCTCTCCTCATAAGTTAATTCCAAGTTAAGCAAACCCTTGAGCATATAGCTTGAGTGATGATGCACACTTACTCAAGAATTTCCGTCAGGATTTTCCTTCAGTCTCGGTTGACTATCGCGACCAATTTCTAGGGTTCATTTTACTGGCCCTCACGTCTGCATTAGCCAAAATTCCCCCCGGGCCATTTCCCAAATTCATTTGCATTCATAAAAAAAACATTTCCGCAGAAATTTCATTTATACCAGAACATTTTGAGATTTCTTTATTTTTCGGTTATTCGGCTTCAAATAATATTTTTATCTGCATTATTTATAGTCCGAGTTTTAATGATGCAATGGATTTTATGATTTTAATTACATTTTAATTACATTGTACTTTAATATATTTCATTAACCGTGGAAAAGGAAGAGAATTGGAAACTTGACGGAAATTTTTCTGCCTGAAATAATTTTTTCTCTTCGTTTGACTGTTTTGAATTAAAAAAACAATAAATAAATATTCAATACAGCCAGAAGAATTATTTATCACGAAAAAAAAATGAATTTCTTTCAATTAAATTGTAATGAAAAAAGGAAATAATTGAATTAATCTTTATAAATTAAATTTGTTAAAGAAAAATCATGTTAATAAAAGAATTAATTTAAATAATTTCTAGATTTGACGTGAATAGATGATTTTGATGAATAAATAGTTGAAGTTTGTTGAATAGCTTATCAGACGTGATAAATGATTGTTCTTAGAATAATATAAAATAAAAAATGAATAAAAATATTTGACGGATGAATTAAAATATTCAACCGGTGCAATGCGCTGTTATCACGAATGCCCGTAAATTCCCGGTGCATTTATTCCCACATTGTTTCATAATCAATTTCAACTGCAATATCATTTTGAAATACCATAGTATCTCATAAATATCCAGCATTCACCCGGCATTTTCCTGTCAGTCATGTGCATCATATTAAATGCTAAATCAAATTCCAATCATCAGACATTGGCTCTCTGATTCGTTGATAGGATTGTAACAACTCACCGGTCTGTTCGATACCGTGAAAATCGCTGTGACATCTGTGTCGAATCAGTGAGACCAGTCGAGCGGTGAATTTTGTGGATATGTCATGGGTTAGTACTGGTAACCCGCATCAGGTGATTGTACTTCATCCACTCAATTTTCAAAAACATGACATTAATTATTGGCGAGCTAGCCGCAAAGTCCAAATATCAAACAGTTCTCACTTCAATTTCACTCCAATTCTGAAGTACCTGATTAAATTGACCCTTTCCAAATTTACATTTTCCAAAAAAAAAAAAACTCCATTATTTTATTTCTATTGTTTATGATTATTCTAATGAATTATATTATGTTATTATGTTATTATCATTATTGTATTTTTCTTCTATTATTATTTCGTAATGTCTAATGAAAAATCAATGAACAATAAATAATGAATAATTTTCTGCAATTACTGGACAAAAAGATTTCTTTGTTCATTACAAAATTAATAATTAATCTTTTAATCATTCTGAGACAAAATTGATGCCGATCAATGAATTTTTTCTTGAATCATTAAAAAATTAATTCTGATTTGACAGTAATTGTGAAAAAATAAATGTTTTTTAAATCGAGGAATAATAAATTGTTAATACATATAAAATATAATAATAGCAATAATCGTAGATAACAGGGATGAAATAATATTGTTGAAACATTTTTTATTTTTTTTTTAAAACGAACATTACATGGAATCGTGGATTCAGTAAATTTGGGGACAAAAGAACACTTATATCTCGTGAGTTTATCGCTCAAATTTGTAAACTTGAGCTGCTATTCGCGCGTCTGAATAGTTTACCTCGAAAATATCCGATAATAAAATAGTTATGACCATAAGATGTGATACATGCATTGTTAGATGGTTGCATACTATCGAATCCACATAGTGAGTCTCTCGTATGGCAAAAGGAATGTCAAACTTCTGGTGTATAAACTTGGCTAGTGCCTCGGGTACTTCACCGTGAAAGTATCCTAGTTTGGAGTACATGTCCATCCCGAAAGATCCATAAAGTAACTCTCATTACTTTAAAAATATTAAACGTTATCATTGAATGAGGACTTAAATATTTTTTTAACTTGTCCATTCAGAAAATTAAAGCATCCTGCCGATGTTTGTTTATGCACATGAGGAAATTTGTGGTTTAATTCATTTTATGAGATGCTGGGATGATATAGACAATTAAAAAATAGTTTGATTCCCATTTTTCAATGTTTAAACAAAGATAAATAGATGAATTAAATATTTAGCAATTATTCGATTTATGGACTGTCGGCATTTTCCATAAATAAAAAACTTCAACGAGATTTTTTATACTGAATTTATCACGTCGTTAAATAATGAAAAAAATCATTTTTTTCCAAAGCATCAATTGATTCCGATAACGATTCAATAATTTTCAACGGGTTAATTATTTTCGGTTATCATTAATGGTTTACAACAATCAATAAAAAATACGAGCTTCACGAGAGAAGTTTGCGGGAAAAAAAAATTCATAAAATGCAAAACAATGCATTCAATTTTGACTTCACAAAAAATTCTATGATTTATTCACTGGTCAGTCAGCCGATCTCAATGGAATAATTCGTATTCAATTTATCAGCTTCATTAATTTTTCAATACAAAGAATGGTGAATCCATAAAAACAGCAGAGTATTTATAATAGTTTTAATTAATTATCGAAAAATTGATTCATGATTTTGAGATCATTGATTGGTCTAGGTTTACCTGAATATTTTTGTGAAGGATCTCATTATTTATTCACTCATTATTTAAGGTTTAATCTAGATTGGGCTCTTACCGTTGACCAGATTGATGAGTTGTTGAATCGATGACGCGGTTACAGATCGTGCAGGTTTCGTCGACAACGAACCCGTATTATAGTGACGGCTCGCCTGTCACGAAACCCGGACGTCTGTGGCCATAAAATAGCTTTTTATATTCATTTTTTTTTTCAATGCTTTTTTTGCCTCGTAATCTTGATGAAGAATTTATGACGTGGTTGTTTCGCTGTTTGATGGTACCTGCGGATTTATGGGGATTGTTTTATTTAATTAGTCAGGATGGATGGGTGTGATAAATATAATCAGAGATTATTGCTTTGTCAATGGGAATTTGACGGGCTTCTGAGTGTAGATGAGTGTACGGCCTCGATTGATTATGTTTTATGGAAATTGTGAATAATCGACTGGTCAATCACTGCGAGGAAATTCATTGGAGGGATTTTTTCGTTATTTTGGTCCGCGGCTTTTGGGAGTTGTAAATCGATCAGTTAGATTTAAATTGGTGATTAGCTCATTAAAATTCATTTCAAATCAATTGTCGAAGTCTAGTCGAGGTCTTGATTACGATTTTATTGAAGGAAATTAACAATTAAAATGAAATCAGGAATTCATCATTAATGTTGAGAATTATTTATTATTTGAATTTTGATATGCGATAGTAAATAGATACTTGTAAATTGTTGCCTTAAAAAAATTTAATTGCAGGAGCTAAATGAATTTTTTTTCCGCGAAGATTTTATTTATGTTCAGTCAAATGATTTTTAATTAAAAATACTCATCAAACTAACAAATTTTTTCACTTCGAACTCCAAAGGGATTTTATGTCCCAATTAATATTTTTCGTGGCACTTAAAAATCTGGTATTTCCTCTCGAAAATTCCACCTAAGTCCCATTTTTTCGAATTTTCACGATTTCCTCGTGTCGAATGGTCGTCAAATATTCCCAAAATGACCAGAGACCATCGCTGATAAATTTCCAAATTTTTTCAAATAAAAAATATCAAGCAATTTCGAAACAGCGTGCATTGTGGCATTAATGCAATTAGAAAGTGCGGCTGCCAGGATCGAAACGCAACAGTTTGTTAACGTCTGATCACAGAGGCAGTCTCCCTACTCCCAATAACGGAATTATATATCATATAGCCATATGGCTGCGCACCACTACAAACTAACGTGAAACACTGAGCTCATGTGTATAATAATCAAATGCTGATATTCAGGGGGCACTGGTACTTGCACAGTTTGTGCGCTTTACTGGCGTACTTAACATAATTATAGAATGCTGTGAGCCTTGTTGGGGGGGCAACACTATTTGTACTGAATAACTGCGCCTCTCGGTACCTCCGTAACATGAAACTTTATTGCACTTGGTGCGTGATTATGCTTGGGGGTGAGTTGATGTGTGAACGGAGACGACTTATTTGTTGTTTCGGTACTAATTGAGTCATTACTATTTTCTATCCGACAACAACTTGGATTAAGTGAATATTTAAAAATACGTATTTTTTGCCAATGGCGTTTGTACTTCAAAAATATAACAATGATACTAATAATAATAATTATTATTACTGTTATTGGATCGCATAGTATTTTATATGTATTTTTCCATCTCATATTTCATATCTCTTTTTTCATATTTTTGCATTATTATCTTTTTTATATTTCTCTCTATAAAAAAATAATGGATCCCACGGGAAGCCGGTAGAATGTAACGTCTTCAATCGTCAATATCTTGTGATCCGTGCAGGGAAATTCGAAGATTATTCTTTCATTTTGAAGTTCTGATTTTGTGCTTTGAAATGAAGGAAAAATCATTCGATTTCACTCCACCGTTTTCGAGTTATTGATTTTTGAAGATATTCCATTTTGCTGCAATCTTCGGTTGAGTAATTAAATATTTTTTCATTAATATTCAGTTTTCCTCTGGATGTTGCCATAATTTAATAAATAATTTAAGCCAACAGAGAAAGTTATTACTTATATCTTTGATTAACTCATTTATTTATTGCTGATATTCAGGTGCAATCGAAATATTCTGTTTTAATGTTTTTTTTATGGCGTCATTTATAATTGAGACGGACAATAAAAAATTTTCATCCAGTAATTTTTTATTGTATTTGCACAATAAAAAAAATCTGGCTATTCGATCTGTAAATTAAAAGAAAAAGTAACAACAGGACGGATTAACTCGAAATATATGAAAATCAATGGAATGTTTTTCAGTGTATTTACTCGTTACCTGAAAAATCACAGGATTAGATACGAAAAATAATATTTTCTGTTTGCTTAGGCGATAAAAAAAAAGTGTATTTACCAGTGGATACGCAAAAATCACGAGTGAGACCGCATTTTCATTTGAATCAGAGTATCTCCACTCGGTTTTATTAATCAGTCGAGTTTATCCTCCTCTGTAGTTATTCATTTCTGGATTTTTTAATATTTTTTCTACCATTTTTCCAACTATCAACGGTGAACAATGCAACTCTCATCTCTTCTAATCGGGCATCGCATTATTTATGGAAGTGTAACCAGTGAACTCACTGCTTATTCTCCTGTTAAATTCGGAGCGAAGGAGAAAAAAATGCGCTTGAGCATCCGAGTCTCGTATCGATTATCGTCGCGGTTAATAATAAAGTCCTCGGGGTTGTTATCAACCGGTGGAGAATCTTTAATATGCTGTATCAATTGATAATTCAGGGGATTTGACAGTTTTTTAATTCAATCCGGTAAACTAGCGGAACGACGCGCTGACAGATTTTTTTTTTTTTCATTTTTTTGTGTCGGACAAACCGCGATTTTCCATTTTCCGAGATTTCATTTAATTTCACGTGGTATTGTGATGTTTCAAAGACAGGCATGATGCAAAAAATTTTAAAACGCTGTCATTGGTTTTTCTATCAATTCAATTAGCTTTTTTATTTTTCTCATGAGTTTTATTGGATATTATGGATTGCCTGGAAATTTATTTTGGTGATAATTTCGCGAAAAAATTGCGCAGAAAAAAAAATTAATTTCTGCCTCGTAAATAACGCCGTAAAATTTCCCATGAAAATAACCATAAAAAAGCTAATAAATGTAATTGGTTGAATATTTTTTTAAGGCTTTCGAGTGATTTTTCATTAGTCCAATGAGATTTTCAGTCGTTTTTCGGAATTATGTATTGAAAATTCGTAGATTCCTCCGGAAATTTTGTCAGATTGAAGCAGAACTTTCCAATCACTAGAAGAATCTACGAATCGCTCAATGGACGATAAATTCCGCGTAAATTTCCTCTTTGGAATTCCAAACGATTCCTTCCCCGCATTTGCATCTCAAAAATTCCCTAAAAAACAATCAAAATAATTTGTTTCCCTACATAATATAAACTTTATTTATTAATCAGAAAAATTTACGAATTGCTTTATGGATGCTGAAATTTCCACGAATTTTCCAATACCGGAATTCCAAACAATTTTTCTCCACTCATTTTCCCTCTCTCTGGAAATTCTCACAAAAAAGATCATAATTTTTTTCACCAGATATTTTCATACCAAAAAAATCCTTACATCGCCCAATGAAGGATAAATTTTGCATCTAGATTGTCCTGGAGTTTCAAACAATTTCTCTAATAAAAAATATCTCTAATTCTTGAAACCAGAAAAATTCAAGGATCCCAACGAACCCTGAATTTCCCATAAATTTTCCTGGAATCCTAAACAATTTCCCCGCGAATTTCCCACTTCCCCAGTAAATTCCTCAGAAAAATCCGAATTTGTGTTAAAAAAAAAATAAACAATTCTTTAAACGGAAATAAAATTGAGGGTTCTCCATGAGCCCTGAATTTTCCCCAAAATTTCCCGGAATTCCAAATAGTTTTTCTCCATGCATTTTGCGGAGGTTCGGTAGATTCCGTTGGAAAAAAAGTATCTACTCTGAAAACGCACTCACCGCTATGCGTAATTCGGTTTCTAGAAATTTAAGCGGCGCTTCGGGCCTTAATTTGGTTAAACGAGTTGTTTGGTAACTTTGTTAAATTCGTCGGGGTAGCTATACACGGGTAAATGGTTTTGGAGGATCGAAACAGTGACCATACGAACGGTCATACTGAGGTATCTGAAATTCTCCTCTCACTCACCCGCCCTTTATCGTTTTCGGGAGGATGCGAGAGGGTGGAATTGTGCGGCAACGGTATTTCTCCCTCTTTCCCAGGGAGAGGGTTGACTATGAGGGATGCTTCGATGTGGTTATTGACGTTTCAGCGAGAAATGAAATTACGTGTTACGCGTGCTCACTGATATGACCGTGTCACTATCCGCATACCTCGGATGATGGGAAAAAAATTTTAATAGTTCATGTCAAAACATTCTCACCCGTCCCTGATAAATTATTCCATTTTTCAAATAAATTCCGCGAAAATTACTATTTCCTATTTAATTATCAATATTTATATTTAATGGAAAGAGCTTTCTTTCACTTGGAAATTCAAAAATTCAAGAAAACCGTGGCTTGGCTCTAAAATTTAAAAAATAACCAGAACTGAAGTGATAGCTTCAATTTTATCAAATCTAAAATCGCTTTTTGCAAATTGAAAAACCGGGGGTGGAGAAAAAATTTATTTAAAACACGTCTTCCGGGATTTTTAATACTTGCGTACAAAACATGATTTTAATCTATATCAAATACATTTGCGGTGAATTATTAAATTTAATTGTAAATATTTAGTTCGAAATGAAGACTTTTCTAGATTCAAAGAAACTTCATTTTTGATTCAAAAACGTGAAAATAACAGAAAACAAAATAAATAACTCAAAATTTCTCCAGCACTCCGACTAGACTTCAAATATGTACATTCATACTTGATTAAAACAGAACATTAACCCTTGAATCAAGTATAACTCATACTTGAAACACATTACTCGACTAAAGTATCAAATCAACTGGATTCAAGTATAATTTTTTTGCATGCATCCAAAGAATTTCTTCTCAACGATAAAAAATTATTTCCAAAGCGACGATAAAGTCGTGTTCTCAGTGAAGTTGTACAATACCAAAATCATAGTTTCTTAACATTAAAGTGCATTGTGGAGCGTAAAATAGGGAGTTCCTATTTCCAGTGGGATGTACCCGGGGGACAAGGAAATGACGTCGACGTCTAGTAACACGTCAAACATCGCCTGCGGTATGAAACAATGCCTGCTGGTGGCTTCCGTTCAAGATACGATTGTACAACTACCCTCTCTCCCCCCATTCACCCCCTCATCACCCCCTTTTGGTGGAAAACTATGTCGTTGTGAAATGTCTATGTTACACAGACCATATCATCCTTTTGAGATGTTGTTATAATACAAAACCTCTCGTGCAGGTGAATGTAAGTTTTGTACATGGACATGACTAACATGCATTACGTGCCGGGCGTTTTGTATCGATTTGAGTGGACGGCATTGATGTTGAGGGGATGAAATGTTAACGGGAGGACTTGTAGGACATCGAAGGGATGAAGTCCACATATTCGTGGCTTCTAGGGTGGAGATTGTTTTTGCTGGTCGGGCATCATTATTTCTACTACATACCGTCAAAGAACATTTTTTTATATCTTAATTTATTATAAAATTTAAAGTTGGAGATTATTGTTGTGAAGATTCGAGAAGTTCAAGAATTAATGCAATAATTACTGCAAATTTCAGAACGATGGGTAAAATTTCCGGGGACTTGGCGAATTTTTTGATGAGAGGATTTTTATCTTTGAAATTTTCATACTTTTTGTTAATCATTTATTAATCAATTTTTTCTATCGGCGCTTTTAAGTTTTGCTGAGGAAATTTTGATCTTCAAGAGTTCGGTAGAAATTATTTTATATAACAGTTTATTTGTAGAACTCATTTTTTATTTTTTATATTAAAATTAAATCGATGAAATATGAATTTTATAAATTCCGAGAAATTTCCATACAGAAAATATATGTCTTTGGATCAAGTATACTTTATACTTGATTCTAGTCCTTTCTATTTTCAATGCGGAACTTGTCTAAAATTATTAAAATCATATCTTAATCGAATATTCCCCTCAAAAACCGTTTTCATTATTTTAACTTAAATACAGCAAACAAATAAATTCCCCAGAATTTACAAAATTTTTCTTTTGCACTCAGAATAAATATATCAATTGACTTGAATCAATTTTTTATCGTGCTGTGATTATAAAAAATATTCGTCGTGGTAATTCCGGTTGAAAAAAGGGTATAAATCGGGAGAAATCCGGGATATAAGTGAAAAATACCGGGGTATATCTCCATTAATCCAATGAACAAACCGCACAGCGGGCTAACGATATAACTAGCCTGTTGATATACCTCACAGCACTGAAGAGCACTTCGGTGTTTTGTGCTATTAGCTTTAGGTACTCACAGGGGAGACTGACTGATTTCCCGAAAGGTAATGCGGATAAAAGCATCTTGTGCAGTACAGCAATAGCTCGGCATTTGTGCGGATGTAATGAATGATTATCAGTGGATAATCCAACATCATGAATCCCTGACAGAGTCCTTCATCCCACTTTAATTGGCATCTGCATGTGCATTCATTGGGTCTCTCTAATTATGTCGCTATGAAGCCACTTCGTTGCCATGATTAAACAATGACCCGTCGTACCCCATCGCCCCTTAATTATTTACTTATCAAATAACAAATATCATAAATAAGAATTTAATTCCATGCGATTCTACAATTGACCAGAAACAAATTCAATAATAAAAAAACGCTGACGTTTAATATGTGCACTCAACGTTTTTAATAGTTTAAAAAATTTTCAAGTTTTTTATTCATTTTAGTAATTGTATGATCTGGAGTTTGAGACCCAGAGGAGCCCTAACTCCTCATTTTTTTTTTAGTCTATACATTCCGCGAAAAAATTATTGCTCTTTTATTTTTTTAGTGGACAAGTGTATTCTGTAGAATAGTTCATGAATAGTTAAAGGGATTAAATTAGAATAAATTAGAATCAAGTAGATTTTGTTGCAAACGGTTTTTGATATTTGTTGATCAGAACGCATAAGGTAATTTCACAAAAATAGAGGAATATAGCGCAATTCTATAAATAAATAACCGAAGTATATCAAATGGTAATTATTCAACATATTTGTTTGCTGTGCGTCATTCCCAAAAATGAATCGAAAATAAATCGAACGCGAATGAATACTGATGCCTTGCGTAACCAACCGAATACACAATGTTTCACAGATTTTATAAACAATATGTAAATCACGGTGAATCCATGCATTCGTATGGAGCCGTATTTTCATCGCAACTCGAAGCCAACTCCAAAGAGATGCATTCAAGTACACTAGACTCTGAAAACTCCACCGGGGACTTCCATTTCCCCGAATAAATTTGCGAAAATGGCCTTTCGAAAACGTCTGAATGCAAATATACCCGTCGAGAGGGGCAATTTTGAATTTTCAAGGTGATAATTTCACCTCTGAATTCAAACCTCAAATACTTTTCAACGCCATTCTCATTATTTTTACATCGGCGAACGGCTCTTCTCTCTCTGAGAATTCTCCTCTGAATTTTCTCCGCAACCGGAAATAAAAAATATGTACGGAATTGTAATTTTCCTCGTTTGACCTCTTTTTCTTTCTCGCTTTGTTCTAGGTAGCAGCTTTTTTTTTGTACGGGGGTCTGCGCATAAAATTCATCTCACGTACAGTCAATTAGATGTTGGTGCGTACTCCAGATGCACCAGATGCCCCGGCTGGAGGGAATAATGGCGCGGAAAAATGGCGACACAGGTATCGTTACTGTACCCACCTCATAAGAAATTTTTTATGACTCGTTATTCCGATTTTGTCATTATTTTTCAATCGGTGATTACGACTGGAGAGCGAAAAACCACGGAAAAATTTACAGTAACTCGTATCTTAAAATATGAATATTCATTAATCGATTAATCTCCAATGCTTTTGGTTTGAGCTGAAAACTTTAGAAACCTTTTTTGTAGCTGATTAAATTTTCCGTGAAAAAGGTCTTTTGATATTTTTTTATAAAATCGATAGTTTTTATGTTAATCGATATTTAGCAAGTTAGAAAAATAGTAAAATTCGAATTTTTATGTTTTGTAATTTTGCTGGTCCCGTTATTTATTATTTTTTAACGTAAAAAAAAAAATGAATTTTTCCGTGGTCTCCGAGGTTGTCCCGCGCTACGCGAAAATGGCCGCGGTCCGCAAAATGGCGGTGCGTGCCCTGGACTTAATTTCGAAAGTACGACGTGGAAAAAAAAATCGAGTCACAATGTCTGTCGCGCGGCCAACTTGTACAATTACTCGTTCACCCTCGCTTGTCGCAGCTACTTCGAAATTTGTTTCAATCTAAGTTGCTGTGAACTTTAATTACAAGCAAAGGCAAGGGAGAAGTGAAGACGCCCCTGTCCAGATGCTATGAAAATGTGTGTGAGTTTCTAATGTCAAATTAACGAGAGCGTTGTCTCGAAAACATTTCACCCCGTAGATAAGTCCCTCGAATTTCAATCGACAAGACTATCATTATTATTAATTTTCGGCGGTGGAACAAATGAAACAACAACAGCAATTTCAATGTGGCTCTCGTTCCTGGAGAACACTCATAAAAAAAATAATTTTTCCCAAAAATTAATTAAATTGAGTTCAAAACTCGAAGGGCGCTGAGTTTTTTTCATCGGTTTGAACTCGTGTTTGGCCTGGAACCATCGGTTCAAGGGTTCCATAAGTTCTCACCGAACAATTGGGTTCGATGGAGCGATAATTCCGATGGAATCATTGGTTCCGTGATTCTCATGTTCAAATGGAACAATTGGATTCACTGGAGGGATGATTCCAACGGAACCATGCAGGGTTCCCCCAAAACAATTGTGCATCACCATATACTCTAATAGAGTCGAAGCAAAATAAAATAACCATTAAAAAAAAAGAACGATTGCGTGCGTTCGGTATTTAAAGAAGATAAAGAATAATCAATGGAATTTATCCAAGGCCATCTCCCGCATAATCATCCTCTAGAGCCTTCTGCTGATTATTGTCGGACCTTAATCGGAATCACTTGGAAATTACTCGAATTGGAGAAATAATTATTTGAAAAAATGTATACATACTTCTCTCGCGTAAATAGATTCTTGGGAAAAAAAATTTTATGTTGGAATTTCTGTCTCGCGTTAATGGATGATTCTCTGGTAAAAATCAAAGTATTCGCCCGAGCCGAGAAGAAAAACAGATATCCGTTAAATGTGGTTTAATAAATGAGAGTGCATCATCGCGGTTCACCGTCAGTTTGAAATTCATGAAGCAAAGCCCCATGTTGGATACCAAACGTATATCGACCAATCTTGCGCGTCTGACCGTGTCGGTTTGATCGGACAATAAAACCATACTCTACCCCAACTAGCACTTTTCCTCATACCCCTTCAACTCTCTCTACATAGAGGCTATCAATCTCATCACTCCAGTGTGTGCCGCACTCGCGGCTTTTCCCGGAAATTAATGAAAGAAGGTGCGCCGACCCAAAGAAAAAAATAACCAGAAAAAAAAAAAGAATGTAGACCTCCAGGTGGAAATAACAGTGACATAGGTCAACACATTTATCACATTTTCGTAAATATCGGGGAATTCATTGCGCGGTAAATAATTCATGGTTTAAATGCGCGATAAAAAGACGCGCCTTTTTTTTTTCATTTCTAGTTTTGGGGAATCAGAGCGAAATTTTCATATAAATCTCTGGAGTTTTTCAAAGTCGGAGCTCTCGTCACTGAAATTTATGAATAGTGAACAATCAGTGGCACGAATTTTATTTAATAATATATTTATTATTGACTGTGAGAAATACTAAATGAAAAATGAAGGAATTCTGGATTTATTTAATTCAGTTCCCGTAAAAAATTCAGATAATTATTTTTTGTTCAGCGTTTCGTGAATGATAAATGAAAAATGTATCATTTCTCGAATTTAGCCTCCAATCCTATTTTCCCATTTCCATTTTCCGCGAGTAAAAAAAAACTGGTGAATTCTTCGCGATTCGAATGATCGACAGGCGGAAGAAAAAATCGACCCGTGAATAAATTCGCTCAAACGAATTTCCATTTGACATCCGATAATTTTCGCATAATAAACCCCAAATCCCACGCGATGCGAAATAAAAATAAATAAATAAATAAAAAACAAACAAGACACATGTACCTGAAAAAATCCAACACTGGGGCGTTTTGCACAGATGAAATGGTAGTTAATGACCGGTTAAACCCTATAATCCTGACTCCTGATATACACCCACGATATATACGTCGATATTCGATATCCTGGGGAGAGGTTGAACAACAAATCGTATCCATACGTGTTATCGTTGGTTAAAAGTTGTAGTGATACTAATAGAGAAACGGCTAGGGGTTAGCCATGGAAAAGGGTGGAACCCGACATGCCTCGGGTATTTACATACCGAGTGCGTATGTTCTCGTTACGGATCAGTACCAATAGGATATCCAGCACGATTATGCATTTTATAGCCGCACCTTTTTCTATTCTCTCTTCAATGCCGATTGTTATGGACGGAGAGAAATATTTTTTTTCCAAACGGGGAGAAGTATTCAATGAAAATTACGGAACTTTAGTCCGCTTGATTATGGAAGTGATTGTAAAAATTTACGTCGCCGAATCGTAATGTTTTATGGAAAATTGGCAATGCGGAATTTTCAGAGAAATCATTGACGAACCATTTGATTTTTTTAATATTCTGGTAATTCTGTATTTTTAGGTCCCCATATCACTGAAAATCTGTGAAAATTAATAATTTCAAAAATGTCATTATTCCTGGAAACTCCGAAAAATTTTTTCAATTCTTCTAGAGATCTTGAACTCGAGTTGAGATGATTAAGTATAAGAAAATGTTAAATTCCACTGAAAATTTCAAGATATTTCTTGTGATTCCCCAAATTTCTATCGAAATCGCGAATCCTCTAGTCCCAAAACCCCGAAAATTCAGTAAAAATGATTCCCCATTGAGAATGGAAGAGCACGTCGAGAACCGATGATAATTTCCTCGAGGATTCAAAGCTGAATAAAGTATTTACGACGGGTTTCATATGGATTTTAGTTAGCTGTCACATGTAATAGAATTTCGATGCTCTCGGATGCTCGACGCATTGAGTTCTTTGAGAAAAATTTAATCCCCGCACACGAGTCGATACGAAATCCCGTGCATTTCCTCATGTACATCCCGTATCCCCGACTTGATCTATTTAGCGGTGGATATTTTCTATTATATTTTTCTATCAGGTTTATTAGATTCCATAAATCCGTGGATTCGGTGTGAAATTCCAGGCATAATTGATCGTTTCTTACTGGTGCGTCTCTAAAAAATTCGAATAAACACGTGGAAATATCCATCGAGGGGTGAAACCATCGCCATTCTAAATTCATGAGGGGAGATATAAAACTTTATACATTTATCTATCCTCATTATCCTGACTTGGATGTAGTTCGCCTCCCGCTTGGATACGATATTCTCGTCTCGAGCGTTCGATCCTAGCGCAAAATTAGAGTCACCTTCTGTGTGCACTGGCCTCATGTTGAGCGTGAGCTTTTTTTTTTTTCTTCTCTTCATTTTTTTTCTCTCCCTTCCCTGGCCATCGAGAACATTTTTCATCCCTGCTGGTGACGTTAGTCCGAGGGAGATGGGTTCCTCTCTAATCTTAGAGGAAGAGATACCAGACTTCACGGTCCGCAGGGGTCACCTGTTTTACGTTAAATAGCAATATGTATGGATGCGTGAGTTGTTTCAACCCTGACGAATTTTTACCAGGGGTGATTATCCTCGATCGCAGGGGGTAATGTGGGTTCCATCGGTACACAGTGAGAAATATTCAATAAAAATTACGTATTTTCTCCGTAATTCCGTAATAATAAAAATTGTTAAGGAAAATTCTACGGAACTATTCCAGAATTTTTCTAAAATATTTGGTCATTTTCCTTTTGAATTTTCGGGGAAGAATTACGGGAGCGTCACGTAATTTTTTTTTACATAGAGAGAAAAATATAGGAAAAAGGAGTAGTCAGGTGATTAAAAAGGGGTTGAAGAATTTTTTCAGTCAATTTTATTATTCGCTTCAGAAAATTTACGGTGATCGAGTGAGAATGCAGCTCAGTCCTGGATCAAGTTCAGATCAAGTCAAACCTGATGAGGACAACTTGATGAAGACTTGATCAAGCATGACAATTTCCACTCGGGCACTGTCGCGTATTTTTTTCCGATCCCGTAAAACTTAAAGTTTCAACTAAAAAATAAATTAAAGAAGGTAAAGATCACTCAATTCGGCGTAAATTTAAAGTGACTAGTATCGTACATTTTACAATTCGAAAGACAAGTGTACTTTGTCCCTGAAATTTTTATTGAATATTCTCTCGTGTAGGGACTAACATCACCTGGTTTTTTTTTTTTCGTGTTTATTGTCGGTGAAGGTTCCAAATAATTTAAAAAATCGTTACCAATTTCTTCGTTTGAAAAATAAATTTTCATCAATTACAAAATCAAAAAATTTAAATAAAATTGAAACCAAAAACTTTTGAATAAACAAAATTAAAAATAAATATATGAATGAACTTGATTAAAGCACACTCTATACTTAATTAAAGTATATATTTTTATTCGTGTGCGTGAAATCGGATTTCGGAAAAAAATTTCAAGATTAGGCCCCGGAATTGTGTAATGAATGCCCCCAGGGGTCTCACTCGAAGAAACCCGTCGATTCCCCAAATTTCATCAAACACAATATTGTGAGAATTTTCGCTCTACGATTCGCTGAAAGAATGCAATTTCAATTTTCTCTCTCCCGAGCGCTTGCGCCGCGCGACAAAAAAAAACATCCTCTCCCCCGGGATTTATCGATCGTAATCGTTCATCGTGATCACTTCATTTCTTCTCGTTAAGAAACGAGAAGGAGAATAAAAAAAATCCGAAACGAACGTCTCACCGTTCCGTTCTCACATTCTTTTCTGCACGTGCCTCAGTGATGGATCTCTATCGGGGATGGATCTGCACCTACAATAACCCCCGACCATTGCCTCTCACGTTTTTATACAGAAAAATATTGTCGTTATTGGCTTTTCATAATTGAACGGCGGTACATGGAAAAAGAATTCAATCAAGTATATAGGTTATACTTCAAATGAGTATATTAATAGATTTATTTCAAATATATTCTATACTTGGTGATTGATATTCGATTGTCAATACGATATCGATGAAAAATTCATTTCCCTAACATTCCAACATTTACTATCAATAAATTAAATAATACGAAAATGCGAACTTTGAATATGTGCAATCAATATTTCAAATAGTCTGAAAAGTTTTGAACTCTTTAAATTTGAAAAACAATTACAAGACGGGGACTAAATTATTATTAGTGAATCGAATTTTGTGGAATAGTTAATTAACAGTTAGATAAACTAATTGATTAGGTGTTGCACATAAGTGTAATGAGAAATTAATCGGAATTCAAGTTACAAAAACTGTTGCAAAATTATCAAAACCATCTACTACGTGGAAAATGGAATATTATAGAATCAAATTGATAATATATTTAATATATTATCAACTATATCATTTTTTCGGTGTAGCTGATGATATTGATGCCGAAGTAGTTTTTCCGGATTATTTCCCTCGTGCTTCTATTAATTTCCCTGTCCAATCTCTACTGTTCCAATCTATCTGTATTTTTAGATTTTACGATGTCCACTGCTTTTTTTTATTTCCACCGAAAATCAACTGCATCTGAACGCACGCGGAAACATTCTGCAGAATATAAAAAACAATAACTTAAATTGATCAATATTTTTAAAATATTCTTCTCTAGAGAATTTTCGAAAAAAACATTCAATCGAATTTAAAATTTTGAAAATTCAACAAAATTCGAATCAATTCCGAGTTTACATTGATGACTCAAAGAATTAAAGGAGATTGTTTATAAAATAATCCCTCGAATTTCCACGATTGCCAATATTTTTTTCAATTTTTAACAACAATTGCAGATAAATTACAATTACCTTCATCAGAAATTTTCTCAATAATTTTCCAACATTATAAACAATATGAACATTATATTTTCTGGGTGACTCCATCAGAGATCCGACAAAAAAAAAAACCAATTGAATTCATTACCTCGAAAAGCGTGAAATCAATTTGCGAGGCTAGCATAAAACTCTAATTGTCCAATTCTCACCGGATATCACACCGGTGGCTATATTTAAAATCCCCGAATATCTCGGCGATTCATATTTTAAAAATTCACACATGACTGAAAATGTTCACCCCTTTTAGAATTTTGGATATTACAATGAGAATAGCCTGCATTGTTCCGCGATTTTATTTCATTTCCCTCAATTATCATTATTTGAAATACAGCGATGATACGCTGAAAACGTGAATGAACTCTCGCAAATGAAAAAGTAATCCGCACATGTTTTTAATTAGAGTGGAGAGCTCATTATTACTGACATGATTTCCGCCGGTTACACCAATTGTTTTTAAAAGGTTGGGCGCGATGTACTCTCCATTACCTTCATGATTTAAATTATTAAAGCTGGAAAAATGGGGTCGAAGTGGCCCGATCATTGGCATGTACACGATGTTAATTAAGTTGAACAGGAATTTTGTTTGAACAACGAGCGAAATTGACAATACAAATGCGGTAATTGCGGGATAATTGACACAGAGAGGGAGAAAAGGGTGAATTCACTGCAGAAATAGTGAAATTAGATGAGTTTAATTGTGTCAGTCATTTAACAATTCCCTCAAACTATCGGTATCCGAGGAACCACTGACTTTATTTATTCCTGATTAAATTCCCCCGAAAAAATCATAAAAATTGTATTTAATTATTTAATGACTGGAAAATTTTACTTGTCTTACTTGTCTCCACCACTTCGCGGTATTTTCTCATGTTCAATATTCCATTTTACATGAGAATGATCGGAGTTATTGACGAAATGATCGAATTTCCGATGTTTTCAAAGTGTCGGAATATCGATGGAGAATATTAACGAGAAAAAACTTGGAAACTCAATTTGTTGCACGTTAAATATAAAAGATGTGAAGTACCCGCGAACAGAATTTAAATCCACAAAGTTGCATTGTTAATAAAAAATCCGCGCTGAATGCAATTTGATGTATATAAAATTACATAAAAACGGCATTTAAAAGCTCTCGAATTGCTTAAATAATTAAGCTCTCCAAAATTATTAATTTAGCAGTGAAAACGATGCAGTGAAAAAATTCATGAATTTTTCATCTGCAATCAATATTTATTCAATTCTTGAATAAATGAAAAATCCAAAGTTTGTCCCTTCTTTATAAAATAAAAATTCAAAAACGGAATTATATCAATAAATTATATTACAACACCCGATAAACTTTCGTTACACAAATTTAATTAATCAAATTCAATTAATAAAATAAAAACGCCCAAATCATTGATACGTTCATAATTATTAATAATTATTAATTCCATTCTGTAAATCCCGTAATTCATTAATTAATGTTTTTTTAAATTTCCTCCGTTGTCTTTCCAAAAATTCTCTATTATTCACGGATTTTCCGTAATTTCGCCCCGTTGACATCTCCCCCTCGATATACCGTAAAAAATAAAATCTCCTTGACGATTCAATTCGGTAATTAATCCAGAATAAACTGCACCGCGCAAATTAAACTGTATTGAATCCAAATGTAATTCCAAGTATCTCCTGAATTCTCACTGGAAAATGAAATGCCCGATCGAGTGAATCGCGCTGTAGTGATACCCAAGGAGTGCAACTTTAATTCAAGACTAGAATGTGTTCCAGTTTTGTGATACCAGTTTCCCACCCCAGTAACAAGGGAAAAACGAAATGAAATTGATGGCCGTGTAATTGAGCTCACAATCCAATCAGACATTTCTCTTTTCTTCTCACTTTTATCATCGTTTCCTAGATTGTTTTCATCTACTTTGAAGAAGATCGTTATGGATGGATTAAGAATGACTGATAAAGTGGTACACTGACCCGCGCTTTTTTTTTATATAAGAAAAATGTTATTTTTCCCCCTCTTACCTCCCCCTTGAAATGAGAAGCAATTTCGTTAACCGCCTGTGGGCGGCCCAGGGAGACGACAATTTCCTTTTCTTAATGCCTTTTCCTTTTTCCATTCTCAGTTGTCCTTCCTAAAATTCAACTCACCCTCCCCCTACCCACCCTGAAATTTTTATCTCTCCACTTTTACCTCAATTTCCCAGAATATTAGATGGTGCCACTGCAAATGTCTGTCGGCATTACGTAATTTGCAATAAATGTTGGCTAACTAAATGTACTCTGGGAAATTGTCATTTCCCAGTGGAAATAGAGACGTGGAAAAGGGCTTTTCGTGGTGAATCAATATATGTTGTAATGATATTGCTCGAGTGCCTCGGGGAGTGGAATGCGGGGGATTTTTTCTTCTTGTTTTTTTGCTTGTTTTTTTTTTCTCACAGGGGCGTTATCTTGATTTCTTTCGTATCTATTACCCCAACCAGACAAGCAGTCTGTCTTAACGCACCACTTATCGAATTAAAACTTTTCAACTGGCATCCAATCTCAGAAGGGTAAGAAGCTAATTGGTACTTAATCCCGTTAACGAGACGTTAACACCAACCAACCGAACTCCGTCATCCTTACTCTCAACTTTCCACCTGGGGGTCTACTTCATCCATTTCAAGGAAAAAATAAAAATAAACGCCGACTCGGTTTACGAAAATTTGACACGAGACGCCGCTTTATTACCACATTCATCTTCATTTTACTGCTAAATTATCAATTCTCTCCACAATTGCAATCCGAGTAATTACATCCATAAAAAAAAAGCCATTAAAATCTCTTGTTATCTACATTCAAAAAATCACCACTATTTAAAAATCATAATAAAAAAAAACCAAATGGTATGGAAAAACAAGATTTCTTGTCGATGATAAAATTTCTTTTAATGAAAAATTCAAATTTTTTACTGACCTTTTTATTCCGCAATCGCTTTCAGCCGTTCAAATAATTGATAATAAAATTGATGACACCATTGGTAACGCGAGAAGTGGATTCTCACACGTGATGAGTGGTTAAAAAAAATAAAAGTGCCCTCCATTTGCCGGTTTAATGCCTCTCGGTAGTGAATTTGGCGCGCGACTATTCAGACTGAAACCACCCCCGAGGCTACTGTGTTAACCGACCCTCTTGTGCTGCCAGCCTCATTGGCGCATTTCTCTCAATCTCTTGGATCCCTTCTACTCCTACGCGATTCAACCCCCACCCCGTCCTCCCCCGTTGCCCCTTCACCCCCTTATCCTCCCCCTTCCAACCCTCTTCCAACCCCTTCAACCCCCTGGAGTGCCCACCCGTTCCCCACCCCGGGTCGCCCTCCCTCCGTTGACCGACCTACCCTTTTTTCTATATTCTTTTTATTTTTTTGGATGAATGTACTCTCATCCCTCTGCTCTCTCCTCATTTTTAACCACTTTTTTTTTCACTCTGTTTGCACATCGCCCGTTGTTCCGTCTTAATAGTCAATTTTTGATTAATTGGGGGAGGGGGGCGTCTAATATCATGGGTAATTAATTCGTTATTCCGGGGGGTGGATTTTTTTCTTTTGACGGTTGTCACTTGACGGATGAAGTGGTAGTTTGCGTAGTCACAGGGGGTTGTTTTTGAATTTGTACAGACGCTGATGTACCTCAATGTTGGAGTGATAAAATTAATTTAGCGGGGTTGAAATATTGTCATGCAAACTCGGCACACACCTCGTAACCGGTGGAAAGCCAGTGCACGTCTCGCAGTGTCACAGCGCGATATCGTCGTCACTAGCTTTTGATACTCGCCTCTCCCACGAGTCATCAGCCAGCGCAGGCGTTTGAAAATGCGCGCGCCGGATTCAAAAAGAAAAAAATTGAGAGAGAGAGAGGAAGAGAGAGTGCTCGGTGGAGGAAATCAGAGCACGGGCTATGGGTATATTCGTGTCTCTGATTGAAGCGGCCGATGGTGCATGAATTTTTTTTTATTATTCTCAGAAATTAACAAAAATAGAGGGAGTTGATTGGATTAGCCGTTCGGTTAGAACGACTTTTGTTTGGTGAGAGGTTGTCGCTTTGGGGCGCATTCGATATCTCGATTCGTCATTTTTTCGCGAGTCTCAGCAGAGAATGTGGTTTATATTAAAAAAGCAGGAGATTTTCACTAGTTTTCGATTTTAATTTATCAATTCTCGTTCCAATACTCGATTATTGCTCAACGATCGATTTTTATTTTAACGATCGACCAGAGAATTGCGGATGTGTCGATTTAATATTTTCAATTTTTAAAGTTTATCATCACCGTTAATTTTCATCACTGAATTGATATTCAAATGATTTTTTAGAATTTAATTAAATATTTAAATAAATATATTCTCTTTGCCGTAATGTCAGTGATTCATCCACTGACGGTCGCGACAACCGCAAATGAAAGGCGTCCAAATTCGAATATTGAATCATTTATCATTTGGCAATTGACTGCAATTTGACCAGACAGTAATTGACCAAATGAGGTGCAGTGAATTACTGTCAAAATTCATTGAAATCCAATGATTGAGAAACATCAATTTCCCACTAAACCAATACATATATCGATTATTTGTATTTTCGATTATGTTCGCATAAAATATATCATTCAAGTCCAATCCAAAATCAGTTTATCATCGGTCATTATATATAATATATATATAATATATACACGAATCACATAGATACATATGTTGTGATTAATTTGGACGCTGCACCGTTAATTACCATGGCCTTGAATACTTCGGAAATTTTTTTTTCTTCGATCGGTTTTCGGTGAATGTCGACATTTTACTGATGCGACATCTGAATATCTGATAGAGGGAGGGCATGACTTCGGAATTAAATCGGTTTCAAGTGACTTCACGTTTGGTTTCGGGGAAAAGTTAAGTTTATGACTTCTGGCGAGACTTCGGGACTGAAATTGACTGGAAATAATTTTATAGATTTGAAATCAATGATTTGATATGTAAATTCAAAAATCCAGAGGAAAAATTTTTCAACCAACCGAATTCTTCCAGACTGAATCTCGAGACAAAATTATTCATAAACTTAATATTCGAAAAACGATAGATAAAATATTGAACTAATTATTTAATAGGTGAAAAATATTTTTCAAAAATGATTCTTTCAATCAATTTGAATGAATTCGACTTTAAAAATTCCGAGATGACTCGAAGTAATTAAATGATTCCAAAAAAGTTTTCCGCGAGTATCCCATTTTGCCCATCTCCCCCCAAATAAGTAATTTGTTGCTTGTAATTTTACAATTATCCAATTTTCCTGTTTTCAAGCGGAAAGAATAAATTATCCCCAATTGAATAGATTCCCACAGGGAACATTAATCTTAAGATCATCTACTGTTGAGGGGGGTGTCATTGAATTTCGAAAGGGCTTCTCTAAACTCAAAATATGACGTAAATATCACGTATAACCAGCGGATAGAGGAGCTTGCGTGTATAAATAAGGATGGGCTAAGCCTCAGAGCGTCGCGTAATTACGACGGAACTAAACCGGGGTATTCAGGGGGATCGGTGATCCTTCATAGCGGCTGGATGCTCACAGATCCTAGATCGTAAGTAACCGCTTGTCCAAAACCAATTTGGAATTACTGCAACATGACCCAACATTGGGCTGCCAACGTGACGCCATTCTCAATGAGAATCTCAACGAAATCTCGCCTGTAATCTTGCATGACTTCGTTGTTACACGTAACACATCCATTTACCCCACGACGTACCATTCAGACTTGTCCAAATCCTTTTACATTCTCAGATCTCTATAAGCTATTTTAAAATTCCCGCTATCTGCGCGTTCGTTACGTTCGTTTGCATTTTCGTTACATCTCCGGCATTCGTAAAAATAAAAAAAAATAAACTGTTTCGTTGGGTTCTAGGGTTGTCATTCCTCCAGACAAAATCCACCGGACGAAATCCCAAAAAATGAAGATAAAAATAAAGATAAAAATAAATTAATAATAATACGTTGGACGGCTTACTAATGACTGTTATCTCGCAGACCATTCGGCTACTGCTTCAACACAAATGTACGATTTCTCATTTGTTTATTGCTTGTCTAATACTTTCGAATTCGAATAATACATATCGAATAATCCCCAGTTCAAAAATCGAACCACGACAAATACGAAAAACAAACGGATCAAGTGAATCAGAAGTAAAAAGAAAAACCTCAACACGAGTCCCTCTTTTAGCGCAAATAGGATACACAGTGCCTCATGTACATGAAGTAAAAAAAAAAAACACCAGCTACTGTAATGAGGAAAAAAATCTCTTCGCAGAAGTATTGCGTGCTGATGATTATATGCCTCAAAATGAAGGAAAAACGAAATAATTTTGTTTTTTGGGAGATCTCCTGCGGATTTTGGATTCTTCTGGGGAGATTCTGTAATGATAATTCCGGACACCTTCCATCGGCCCTGGACTCTTTAATTTTAAAGAATACCAAAAAAAAAATAAAATTCCCGCTGAATGCCCATTTCCGTTAGATCCACACGGATTCACTTGCGCTCTTAATTCCTCTATTTTCTGAACTCCTCCACCCGTAAAACACATTCCCAATGCTCGATCGCGCATAGCCTCAAAATAGACCTAAAAACCGTCAACAAAAGCCCGCGAAAAAGCGCAATAAATGTCGTCAGGGTTATTCTAACCCACAAAAGAGGTAAAAAGATAAGTTTTTATAAAATTTGTTTTTGAGCCCAATCCCCCGTTACACATGTCTCCATCGCCGAAACCCTTTTTCCATTGACAGTTTCGTCGAACCGGTTCACTAGACATCGGTAAAGATACAAAGATAATTGGTCATTGAGGTATACAGAGTCGCGCGTACAGTAATGGCGCGACGAGGGGGTAGGGTGGGATGTGGGGGTGGAAAAGAGGGTGGACAGGGTGGAGAGTGGTTGGACCCCGTGGATACTTTGAAGCCGGTGCGTCGATGCAGATGATGAAGCAGGAAAGGTTGTCGGTAGAACTCTGGAATATGTGAGAGACAGAGCTACGGGAACACCCAATCGCGCACTTTGAGCAGATTTGCTTTTGCTCGTTGTTTCGGCTGGCGATATTTTAGTTTACATCAAAAGACCTGGGGGGATCGTTGGCCAATCGAGCCGTGGATAAACGCGACGTGTTAACAAAACCGTGAGAGTCACTTCGCGTTGGGCTCATAGACTTGAAAAGGCGGAAGAGGATCTAGGTGATTAATTGGGTGGAAAGCCGGTCAAAAAAGTGTCCTGAATCAAGTTGGAACATGACTGGAGTCAACTTGACATGTCGCTCCATCAACTGTATTCGGTTGAGAATTTTTTCCCATTCGTTTGGTCGAATACTATTAGCCCATTTTAACCATACTTGATTCTAGTCGATTTTTCAAACTTTCTTCAGCAATGTATACTTGAAATAAGTTAAGCTGAGTATTTGAGAAATATCTCCAAATCTGATGGAGATAGCGATAATTTCGTAATAACCTTTTTTGTAATTCTGAATCAGCCGAACAAAAAAGGCTCTGACGCCGATTTTGATATCTCCCCTCAAAACTTAACAACGGTGACGATATACTTGAATCTCTTGGCTACAGTGGTTGACAGGTTGAAGAAATATTTTATCGGTAGAGGAATTAATATTGATAAGCGGTATCAGTGCAGAGGCAATATCGGTAATAGTTTTTCACATCTTATTGTTGCGAAAATTGTTATCACATCGGCAGAATATGGAAGAGGGAATGGAAAAGAAGGGAATTGATAACAGTCCAATGGCGATAATCACCCTCTCCTCCTTACGACACACGATCGGCTCGTGAAAGGTGGCACGGACGGGAATCATTTACATGTCAATAGTGAGTAATATAAATTACTCGTAATTACCCTATTGGTAGAATCGAACATTTTATTTTCACCCTCGATCCCGGATTCGATCAATGCGTCTCCATATTCTGGTAGTCGTGAAATTATCATACCATCTAATGACGTATTATACGACCAGTGGAATATATCTAGAACGAATTCCCTCCACTCGTCAGATCGACAATTTTCAAATAATTTGGCCAAGTTAATTTCCTGAAATTGTTGACCCCCAATATTCAAATAATTTCAGTCGACCCCGATTGACCTATATAAAATTCACTCAATTCCGCAATTAAACACCCACCGAAAATCAATTAAATTCATTGTGACAGTTAAATTGTTTGAGTTTAATCTCATCTTCGCTGGGTATTTTTATCCGAAGCATGGGTAAATCCCAGCCATTGTATTTTTCCAACTAATTATGAACAAGCAATTGTTGCACAGAATTATCGGCTTTATCATCCTAATTGCTGTTTTTTTCTAAACTTTTCAATCGAAAGTTGGCCGAATGGCTGGCAATATTGCATCTTCCGGTAATGACTTCTTCCTTTTATTTTTCATGGATGCCTATTTGGATCCGGCGGTAGTGTTATCAAGTCTTATTTCAAATTGTTGGATAGAAGTTGGTTGGATAAAAAGCCAGGGAGGACCGAAGATGTTATCAAGCAGAGAAATGAATTCAGAAGCAATGTATATTTTACTGCTGAAACTCCAGGTATCAACAATTTTTTATCATACCCCTGGTAATCCCTTATCACGGCTTATGATCCCGGCAAATCGAGACCCCGGGTCACTTGAACGAGTGTTCGAGAGCTCTCGATGTTCGATTTTCATCGTTTATGGTTTTGTAGTTGCTTTCCTCTCAAACAGCAACTGTTTTCCACGGAATTGTCTGTATTTCGACCGAATGTTTGGAGGTGGAGAGCACAAACTGCCGTAGGTGTCTCTTTATCTCAGAAATTGAACATATCCGAAGTTGAAGCTACGCCGGGAGGTTATCATTAGTTTCCCCACTGCTTATGCATAAAACTGATTGTGTATTGAGTATGCAAAATGAATATTTAAAAAATTGCTTTTTCCGGCCGGGTGAGGAGGGGGTGGTGGTTTGCCTTCAGGGGCTGTGACACCCGAGCTCATTCACCCGAACTATTGCATCTCGGAGATGTGGGGAAGGTTTGACTACCCTGGGGCTCTCATTTTATTTTTACTCTTCCATTCGTTTTTGGCTGATGACGACCGGGTGAAATTCGTTATTGACTCTGGCATTTATCTCCTTAACCTTCAGTATCCTGAGTACGGTATCCAATGCGCACGAAAGCTAAAGCCTGATTTGATAATGGAAGTGGAGCACAAACTGGTATGCGTGCACAGTTGCAGGATAATGGAGGCGAGTGGGACGCTCAAGTACGGACAGAGGGAAGAATTTAATTTCCCTTCATCCTGGAGAGCTCCAACTGAGTCAATCGGGATGGAGATTCGTACGGTCAGTTCTCGAGAATGTCTTTTGGATGTGACAGGTACCTTATGATCAATATCGCGTCCTCCAGGTATAGAATATTTATTCATTCCCCTCTGAACCTCAGTAGCCAAGTGGTTCAAGTGTATCGTCACCGTTGTTAAGGTTTTAGTAAATATCTCGGAATTAAAGGGAGATCTCAAAATCCTCATTAGAGCCTTTTTTGTTCGGCTGACTCAGAGCTACAAAAAAGGTTATTACGAAATCATCGCTATCTCCACCAGATTTGGAGATATTCCTCAAATACTCAGCTCAACTTATTACGTCAATTGCAACAACAATTTTAAAGCTTTCCAAAATCAACTGGACGATAGCCTGACGACCTGCACTCATAGAAGGATTCGGTTAATGTTACACAGGCTCGGTAACTATTACCTAATAGTGCATTTAAATAATACCAACTGGATGATTAGGTAATAGATATCGAGCAGCTAGTTGTTAGTCTGAGCAGAGATGCAGTATGGGCCTCAACTAGATGGTGCGTTGAGTCAACAGCAATTCGCTAACTATTACCAAATGCTCAATTGCCTCAAACAATTCTCTGCTCATCCACCGGAAAAATGGAATAGAATCGAATACAGTTAGAATTGGCCAACAGTTGAATGAAATATTATTTGTTATATTTATACCTGAGTTCCCGGTTTCACAAATGGGAAAATAATTCTCAATCGAATACGTCCAGTCAATAGAATCTGACAGATCTGATAGATATTGTTCTCAAGTGTATTCTAATTCTGAGTTGAGTGGTACGAGAAATCGTGAAAATGTGGAAAAAGAGGAACGTCGTGACGGCTCATGAAATTTTTTATCATCACAGAAGTTCTCTCTGCAAATAGCCCCTCCTTTGACAACCATAAATTCTTTCCGCACATTGGAATCTGACCCAGGTCCAATGCTCTCCACAACTCAGCCTCTACCGTAGCAACGTAAATCCTTTGACCACGTTCTACCTATGCAAATTACATACGTCGACACGTGTACATCCGTCCGAGGGATATCTGGACCACCTACTGCACATCCCTCTCTTTTCAACTACTCTACGTACTGACGGATTCGTCCCCTTGAGTACCTTCTTCGGAAGTACATTTACGGGGTTATTTCTATGCATATATGCAGATAAGATTACGGAATTATTTTCCTATTTATGTTGTCACGGGTCTGGGGTGTATCAGAAATAGCAATTTCTCATAACCAATTGATTCATAACATTAGAAATTGGAATTGACTAGTTCATTGAGGATTACCTGTTCAAACATCAATCGTGGATTCTCTCATGATTCTTCTCGATTCAATCATCTGGCCAATTTTTATCTCACAATGTAGATCTTAGAATCTCAATGGAATTATTCACGTTATCACGATTACTATGCACCTGTTCAAACATCAATAGTCTCTCGTGGTTCTTCTACTCAATTGATCTGATCAATTTTTACCTCTCAATGGAGATCCCTCAGTCGTATTAATTACCGCACACCGAGGGTGTACGAACGAATATCGTGGGTAATCGAGCGTACTTTAGTAACACTTCACGCTTGTCCGTTTGTCCAATTGTCTGTATGATTTCACAGTGGGGGTTGTCGCCGCTGATCGAGTCACGTGCGTCGGGCATTCGTCACCCCGACATAGCGCCGATATGTTCATTGTTATTTTTTTACCCTCGAAAAAAAAAAAATGAAAAGACTATTTACAAATTGGGGTTTAAAACTCTTTGAGGGATTTTGGGTGTAATTACGATGGAATCATCTCAGTGTTTCGTGAATTTTTAATGATGACAAATAGACGGTAGATTTTGTTGCTGTTATTATTGTTCTCGTAATTTCTTTTAGCATTTTGGGATGAAAATCGAATGCTGATGGGAATTATTGCGTAATGAGGAGCTGTTAGTGGCAACTCGATGCGATCCGAATGGCATCAACGGAAAGACTGATTAGCCTCGCCTGAAGCCCGGCCTCTTTCGGCCTCGTTTATTTGTCTCGTATATATAGTTTTATTTTATTTTATTTTTTTCTTATTCAATCTCCTTCGTGCGGTAATAGGTAAATGCGAATTATTGCGGGGGTGTGTGCGTATGATGAGCGAATTGTGTTGGTGTACTGTGACCTGACGTGAAACGCGGGGAGCGGCCTTCCGGGTCAGACCGGATGTGGAAGTCGAAGGTAGTTCGGTTTTTATGCGGATTGAGCATGGGTACATGTGTTTATATTATCCGTGTGAAGTACAATTTATAACATCTGGATGATTACATTATATCCTAAAACACACGGTGATACGAGAGAAGAAAACCATTACTCACGCTCTTCATTTTTTCGTTACGTTTTCCTGACGTTAAATTTTGAAATTGCAATTAGAAATATTTTAATCATTCCATTTTATCTTCTCGAAATTATAGGCGATGTTTCAATATGCATTTTTGTCCGCTTGTGGAATGTAATATTGATCGTTAATTAAATTTATTGAAATTTAATTCCTGATTGAATTCACATATTTATATGGAATGATGAAATAAATGAAAATACAGATGGAAATAAATGATTATTTATATTATAATCAAAGAAGTTAAGGGAAATTTCATTTTGATTCGTTAATTTATCCTGATGCTAAGACGATTATTATAATAGTATTAAATTTAGAATAATGAGAATCGATAGTTGCTAGAAGTAATTGTCGGATTTTTTTTCACCGAGAAATCTTTCTCGTCTCTGAAGTATCAGTGGAGATTTTAGAATTAATTTGGGCACTTCATCTTCTCCGGGTTATATTCCAGGGTTATCCCTTTGTTAATCCCGAAACTGGAGGGGCGGATTCCATCAACTCTCTGATAAGAAAAAGGAATAAATAAATAGAATCACGGTGAAGGAAAAACAAGCACTGGCCTTTGAGTATCGACGCGAAAATTTATCGACAGCTCGTTGGTGATTTTTTTCTACTCTGGGTGATGTATTCCCGGAGGATCGGAGTCAATCTAATCAAGCGCCGGTGCAACGTTTTTTTTCGTAGCACGGATGGATTTAAAAAATCAGTGTTTAATCCTTTGAATTTATAAAGATGGGGTAGAGTGATGTGTAAAAATATGAAAAATTTATTTGAGATGTTGTGTGTTTACAGGATATGACAATGGACCAATCTCAGTGTCAAACTTTTTGAAGATATAAATATACCGGATTTGCAGGACAATGGGAAGCTGATGGTTTCAAGCTGAGAGGAGGCTAGTTAGAAAGCAGATATAGAGCGTCGACCTGGGCGTCACTACATGCGAACTTGGTGGCACAATGGATTCGATGAACTAATGAGCGCACCGGAAGTCCAGCCCATCTAATTTCCGAATGAATTTTCGGGTGTGTGTGAAATCATGCGGTAGAGGTGAGTCTGTATTTTTTTTTTCCTTTCATCGCATGCTGGAAACAAATAGGGTAATCGTAAAATGAGGAGCATGATAATGATAATAACGGTACGGATGAAAACGTTTAATGAGACACTTTCCAACCTCGTAAACACCCACGTTGACTCCTTGTCACAGACAGATGCAGATCTTACCGCTCCGTATTTGACATTCTGTCTCACCTTATTTATAGGATTGGCGAATAGGGAAGGTACCAAACAGACACTCGATCAATATTCAATGGGGTGGGATTAGGTTTCATATTCATTAAAGTTCATGCAAAATCCGAATTTTATCGGGATCAAAAGTTTTCGGATATATTCCCAATGAAACATCATTATAACTCTCCAATAGTTTGATCAACAAATTCAAAGTTGTGGGCACATATTCCCCAGTGATTGTGTGAACTCGGTTTAACAAATTGGAAGCAATCAGTGGAGTGGTACTCATCAATAGTAACCGCTTCGAATTCATGACTCTTGAATAGCCAAAGGATTTCAGTTTTCTTCTATTTTTTCCCTTTATCTTTTTGCCCCTTTCGTCTTTTTCACCCTCAGCAGCGCCACTGGCAGCTTCACCTGCTCGCAGAATCATAAAAAAATCCCTTGGTATTGATCAAGAAGACCATTTACTAAGAATACGAACATTGGACTGGTTGCGAAGCCAATCAGAGAATCCCCTGACGCTGTCCAAATGCGTGATATCCTGCCAGACGAAGCTCATGCTCTCCAAGTCCTGGGGAACACTCGCGCAGTGGATCCATTTATCGTGGACGTTATTGTTGGGTGGTACATATCTCAGATGATGGGGCACCGTCGATCCAAAGCCCAGGATTTTCGGTGGTTTTCTCTCTGCCCGGACGTCCCTGATAAGTTGCCGTCGGGTAACTTCGGGCTCACCGCTCTCTGGGCAATGTCTCATGGCTGCCACGACAGTCGGTACCATAGGCATTTCTCTGATGCAGACCTGAAGGGTCGATAAAAGAGGTGAATTGGAGAGAAATTACAATATACCCTCGACCAAAGAGGATTCACTGAAGTGGAGGCTCAGTTCTGGGGGTTTGAATGACCCCAGCGGCATCGTAGTACTGCACCCCAAGAGAGGGAGGGTGCCACACGCAATGCGGGTGTCGCCCCGTTAGCAGACTCGGTAACTGTCTCAGTAGCAGTCCCGCTGTCAGAGGGACCAGTCAACTGGGTGAATTTCATTTTATGTGTTAGGAAAAATGAAAAATTTTCAAAAAAGTATCAGAGGAGCATCGAAATGGAGGAGGTATTCACTGAAATTTGAAATTTTTCGAAAAGTATCAGGGGAGCATGAAAGGCGAGGAGGTATTCACTGAAATTGAAAAATTAAAAATTGTCAAAAAAAGTATCAGGAGAATATGAAAAACGAGGAGGTATTCACCGAAATTTGAAAATTCCAAATTTTCATAAAAGCATCAGAGGACGATGAAAATCGAGGAGGTATTCACTGAAAATTGAAAATTCGAAATTTTTCGAAAAGTACCAGGGGAGCATGAAAATCGAGAAGGTATTCACTGAAATTGAAAAATTAAAAATTTTCAGAAAATAAAATTCACCTAGTCGATTGGTCCTTCTGTCAGCGGGACTGCTACTGAGGCAGTTACCGAATCGGCTGACGGGCAGGCCCCCCACCATTGGGTGCGGCCCCCTCTTTCTCTTGGGGTGAGGTACTGCAATGCCGGTGGGGTCACTCAAACCCCCACTGAGCGGCTCAGTTCTGCGCGAGCACCCCACCCCAGGAGAAAGAGGGGGCCGGACCCAATAGTGGGGGGTCTGCCCGTCAGCCGACTCCGGTAACTGCCTCAGTAGTAGTCCCGCTGTCAGAGGGACCAGTCAACTGGGTGAATTTTATTTTCTGTGTTACGATATTGGTGTTCACTGTAATTGAACAATGAAAAATTTTCAAAAAATATCAGAGGAGCATAGAAATGAAGGAGGTATTTATTGAAATTTGAAATTTCGAAATTTTTCGGAAAGTATCAGGGCAGCATGAAAATCAAGGAGTTATTAATTGAAATTTGAAAATACGAAATTTTTATAAAAGTATCAGGGGAGCATAAAAATCGAGGAAGTATTCACTGAAATTTGAAAATTCGAAATTTTTGAAAAAGTATCACGGAGCATAGAAATCGAGGAGGTATTCACTGAAATTTGAAAATTCGAAATTTTTTTACAAAAATTGAGGCGATATTCACTGAAATTTGAAAATTCGAATTTTTTCGAAAAGTATCAGCGGAGCATGAAAATCGACGAGGTATTCACTGAAATTTGAAAATTCGAAATTTTTGAAAAAGTATCAGGGGAGCATAGAAATCAAGGAGGTATTCACTGAAATTTGAAAATTCGAAATTTTTGAAAAATTATCAGGGGAGCATAGGAATCGAGGAGGTATTCACTGAAATTTGAAAATTCGACATTTTTTTACAAAAATTGAGGCGATATTCACTGAAATTTGAAAATTCGAAATTTTTGGAAAAGTGTTAGGGGAGCAGGAAAATTGAGGAGATATTCACTGAAATTGAAAAATTAGCCTCTACTTTAGTCAATCCTCTTCGCCAATCTGTGCACCAAATCTACGGTGGAGCCTAGCTTATCTCATTCTGAGTGACGTCTCTTTACCTGCATCGTTCTGCACGCTTCAGCCGTGAAGTCCGTCTCGAACATATCCTTGAGGATGTCCTCGTCGATGGTGTCGTGAGCACCGCCGAGGGATCTCAGCCAGTCGCAGAAGTCTTTGCAGATTTTGTCGGTTACTCTGGCAGCTCGGTTCTTCAGTGCTGACTCTGGGTCGTAGCCCTCGAGGTCTCGCATCACCAGAGGTCGCCAGATCACCGCCTAGTCGATATTGTTTCAAGTGAATTCTGGGACAAGAATGATGAGTAGGAAATGAAGCTTACTTTTCGCCGTGGCTTGCTGAGGAAGGCGGCGTAGGGATTTGGCTTCTTCTGCTTGCGGAAGTCCTCGTCGAGAGACGTCCGCAGTGATGGAGGGTGCACCTGATCATAAAGCAGGACCCTGCTTAGCTGAGGGTAGTAATGGTTGTGAATTACTCACGATCAGGTCGACGTCGTCTGCACTTTCCGTCTGTCTCGAGATGACGGATACCGATGAGGCATTCGCCATTGCCATTGTCACCCTTTTTGACTTGAGGGCTTTCAGACTTCTGGCGCTCTTCAAGGCGGACCAGCGTTTCGGGTGCCACTCTGGCATTCCTAGGATGGGGGCAACGAGGTTGTAGGACTTGAAGGGAAGGAATCGCCTCAGTTGCTGGGAGTTGCAGTAAGGTTTCTGTTTGGAGGAAAATTCTAGGTTAGAAGCGGTGAGCTCGGGATTGAGATAAAGTTTGGAGTCTACTAGTAGCGCCAGCAGACGATTCGTCAGTTTGATGATTTTGTGGGCGTTGTAGTCTCCGGAGGAAGTATTGTTAGGGATTTTTGATAATAGTCGGCGCGAGTATTCTTCCAGTAGTGAAAAGAGAATGTCTTTGACGGAGCGATCCGTGTTTAGAGACGTTCCCACGATCTCCATGATCTCGGAGTCTGACATTACTGGGGAAACAGAGCGGAAGGAATCGCTAGGATTGTGTTCCGTTCTAATTTTTACCTGCAGTTGGCGATAGATTCGATCAGATAAAGATACTTCAGCTAAATTTGAGCTGATTATTCGGTCGGGTGTTGGCGTTTGTTCAGGTGATGGTTTTTGGGGTTCGGGTTCTGATGGTCCCTTATTTGATTTCATCACATCTGTTCCATCAACCTGATCTTTCTTTTCATCCGTTTTCTCCTCTGATATTTGTCTAACTGAAGATTTCAAAGGTGAAGATGCGCGTTTTGATTCTCGTTCGGCTCCTTTAGGAATTGTCTCTTCAACATCATCATCTTCGTCAGCATCGCTTTCTCCGTCGCTCCCCTCGTCCAGAGACTTCTCGAGAGAGGCCGAACGCGACTGTATCGATTTGGATTTCTTCCCCTTCATCATCATTAAAGGCTCGAGACTGGGTCTCAAATTCAATGGAGCATGACAAGGTGCTCGAAATTTGGAACCAGCACCGGGAAGTTCCTCTCCGCCTTCGGCGGGTGGCTCTAAACCCGAGTGATCAGAATCCTCCTGCTCGGAAATTGTTCTGGACTGATCTGACGTGAGAGATAGCGTCGATACAAATGACTTTGAAGAAACGAGATCATCTTTCATCGACCCCTGCGTAAATTTCTTCTCTAATGGACTCGCCCTCATTGGTTTTCTCTCTAAATTCTCGTCAAAGTCATTAATTTTTTTACTGAGTTTCACGTCTTCAGAGAGAGGAGTGACTTCATCATCAGTCATTAGTTCAGACTGGACCCGTGCTCTATTAACTTTCTCCATGAACTTCGTTGTCAGTAGATTCTCGAATTCAGCAAGAACTGATTTGTAAGGCAACTTCTCGTAAATTCCATCAGGAGGACTGACCACTGGTTCGAGCTCGATATTTGCCCTGCACATGCATGCCAAACACTTGTTCCTCTTCTTTCGCTGGTACATTCCGCCTATTGGAGGTAAATCGTCAAGTTTGAATGCAGGCTTGTGTGCGAGAGAAATAATTTTCGGTTGTTCGAGTGGCGATGTTCCTGGACCTGTTCTGAAAACCGCCTGATCAGTGGTTTGGTTCGATGAACCTGTCGAACTCCCTGATGCCAGTCTGTCCTTTCCAACGGTTGGAGAAATCATATCCGGTGAGTGACCGACTGTCTCCTGTTCCACACTAGAACTTGATGATTTCTCAATAGTTGAAGGTCCTTCAATAACGAAAGAAGAACCAAACGTCATCTGCTTCCGTTGGACATGTCCGCTTCTCATGGTACCTGCCTTCATGGTTTTGAGGGCTCGAATGGTGTTGACAATTGTCCGTCGAGGCCAGTGCCGATACCCTCTGGTCCCTCCCTGCCTTTTGGCAGGACTGCTTCCAAAAAATCTGGACCTGGAGTCTAAAAACCTTCTGTCATCCGGATAAGCACTTTTGCTGGGATACTGAACCGCCGGTGGTTCCAGAAAAAACCTAGACTTGGCATCGGTAGCTTGACGAAGTGTTGGCGATCTCGGAGGACTTGCTTCCGTTGTATTGAAGTCATCCGGAGGGCTTTCGATCGAAGACCGACTGCCGACCGAATCCGAGTACTCCAGGGAAGATATCATCCGTCCAAAGCTTGGGACCAGACTAGCTACACCCAAACTAGGAGCCCGTGCACGTGGAGCCCTTCCAAAGGAATTATCGAATGCTTCTACATTGTCTTCTGTTTCTTCGAATATCACGTGCCTCTGCTGAATGATCGCTTGCTCATCATTTGGTAGTATTTCTTCTACAGTTTGCTCCCGTTCAACTGCAGCTGGAGCTTCTCTAGGAGCCTCTTGGGGTTCTTCAATCCGGCTACCCTCGATGGCGCCATCAGCTTCACCAACAATCTCCCAAGTCGCTACAGGCTCTGGATGGACGTAATTCTTTGAGCCGATGGACTTCATTTTGATCTTCGTACTAGCCAGAAAGTCATTGACGTACCTAGATATTCTTGTCAGCTGAGATATCTGACCGATCGCTGATAGACTCAATGGCGCCTTCACCTGGGGACTCGCCTTATCCTTAAGGATATCCACCGGCTTCTCTTCTTTTGTTCCTGCTTTCTCCGGTGAGTGATCTAGATCAAAATTACTTATGTCGTGACTCTTCAGATACTCCAGGGAACCTGCCAGAGACTTGGATGCTAACAGTCCGTCATTTCCATTATGCGATGGAGACGGTGGCGAGATCTTAAAGATAGGCTCCTGCGTCATAATTATTGTCTTCACGTCTGGAGTCTCTGGCTTGACCACGGCTGGCTGATCACGAATGCTGGCGCTACTTTCTGGAGGAATACCTAAATACGGAGGGAATAAAGAAAGTAAAGGCTGGGATACTTTTGAGTGGCGGCTGTCCAGGTCCTCGAACACGTTCTTCCAGTAAGATTTCGACTTCTGCCTCGGTAAGTCCCATCTTTGAATTTATTAATCATTATTGCCCCGACTTTGAATATATTTTGAAGGACTTACTTCGTTCTCGGTACAAATCTGAGATTTGATTTTCCTGCGATGGCGCTACGACTCCTTCGCTTATGCTCACTCCACATTTTAATTACGTATTGTTAGTACTCGTAGTTTAAAATATTGAATTTATACGTGAACTCTGAATTTGGTGGAACTGGAGTATTGATCAAACTTCGGATGGCGGAACCCTTTGGTTTCTAGATTATCAACTGTTTTAAGTGCACGCGGTCGGTAGCTTATCTGTATTAAGAAAGGGAGAGACTGTTGATAGCAAAACGAAATATCAATGCACTCGACCAAAATATCTATAGCAAAAACACATCTCTGTATAAATCCGATGATAGGATTTTTTATTACCTCTTCTAAATCTTTAGTGCACGCAGTGAGAGGTATTGAACCGTTGAAAAATTTCACCACCAAAACGAACCATTTTCCGCGGTCAGGATTGGATGCCCGATGTTTTAATCTCCATACTTTCCGCATTAAAATAACTCATGCGCGTGTAGAGTGCAGACTGGAATTAAACCATGGGATATTTGTTTGTTTTACCATCAAGGGAATCCATCTTTTTTTTACGTCGAATCACTCTCCATTTGCAAAAATGAAGAGTTCATCAACACGAATAATGTGGTGGTATTTTTCCGCATCTTCCGTGTTGTTCTGAAAACAATTATGAGAAGATTGTGGATGTTGGAAGCAAAGTGCCATCAGCCAAAATAAAATCAGCACTTTGACGATTTTTTAACAACTCCAAGCTGAATTTTCCCGCGGATCTGCATAATCTCGATTGAATAACTTTATGTGAATGACGCAAAAGCTTTCGTCCAATCCATCAATCCATTTTCCCACTGCGCTTTTCCTGGTACATTCTTCATGCTGATTCTCTCGTTTTTCCTGGTCGCATCCAGGATTTTCAGGATGGAAAGTGGGAGGTAGAGGATTTTAAAACCCCGAACGTTAAAATTATTCCAGTGTGGCGCCCACCACTCGCGAGCACTCGAACTTTTCCAGTGCCACTGACGGCCCGCTTATGCTAATGGACAAGAATTCTAATCGCGTATTATAATTGTTAATTCGCTAAATGATCCAGCGCCTTTATCTTTCACTCTGTTTTCTCACTTTCTCAGTAACTTCTCAGTTTGCCCACGATGGAGACTTGCGGTAACTCTTTCTGGGTTTAAATCCCAGTAGTTCGTTCATAAACTTGTGCATTGCTTCAGACATTACTTGAAATTGTTCGTAGAAAAAGTTTTCGTTTCCAGGGATTGATCTATAATTTCCGCAATTCCGAAAGAATGAATATACCAGAAAATCATTCGTTTACTTGCCAGTTAAAAACCGAATTACTTTTGAATCCCGAGATTTCCTCAATTCTCAAAAAAACTGAAACAATATTTTTTTTCATTACAGCAATACAGATGTTGCTGAATAAAAAAGGTTTATCAAAAAATTCATGTTGATTGAAGCTTTGGATGTATTTGAATTCCTCGCAGACAATATTAATCTCGAGTTTAGCTTGAGGATTGACTGGGTTCATTGAAATGTAGGAAGTAGTTTGAATGAATGCCCAGTTGTAAGCTCTCCTCCGGATGCACTGGCTCAACAAACACACCAAAAGCACTAGCAACGAGAATGCACAATCGAAAATCGAAATGCGAAACATATTGCACCGGGTATTCGATCGTTGAGAGATATATTGACGGGTGACAGGACGCAGTTGGTGCACCCGGGGTTATATGCTTGGTGTGTCCGGTGGGGAAACTGTTCTCTATCGTCCACTGTTACTTCGATCCCACTGTCTACCTAGCAACCTCCTGCGGTCCATTGAGTGTCCATCGAATCGTCGCCAAGGCTAGTTTCCGTTGTCCGCGCCATTACTGCTGGACAAGACCCCCATCGTCAATTCACGGAAGTTGGAGGGCAATTAATCTGTTTTACAGCCGATGCCGATGTTAATGACGGGTCAACACTGGTCGTTGACTTTGCAACTTGAATATCAATTGATGATTCATATTTTTCGATATCTTCCTAATGACTGCAGCACCTTGTCGTTGGTAGAAGGGCTGAGGGGAGGTTTAATGATTTTGGAGATTGTTTTATGTTCCAATCGTGTCCTTCAATCGAGGATCAACATTCACAGTTGACCAGCAAATTGAGTATCAATTGTTGATGAATATTTTTGAATCTCCTCCTAGGGACTGCAACACCTTGTCGTTGGTGGAGGAGCTCAGGGGAGGCTGAATGATTCTAGAGATTGGATGATCCTTCAAGGATCAGACAATCTCTGAGATGACAGCTGAACTGACTAAGAAGCAGTCTATGATCAAAGTGTTAAAGTGTTAAAGTGAGTGTTAAAACGTATAGAATTCTCGCTGTTTCGGAATCGTTGCTTCCAGTCTAAAAGTTCCATTGCATCCGATTCGATCGATAAATACTTTCCGTAAGTGTCTAGAATTAAAAAATCAAGTTACAGCATCGCGCAATGATGCATGAGTACAGTATGAAGTGTTTAAAGAATTCAAAGAGTATAAAGTGTTTGAAAAGTGAGTGCTTGAAAAGTGAGTGCTTCAAAAGGATGGACAACACCGCAGGGCCACCACCGGAAGCTGACTCCAGAGGCTGAAACCGATCTGCTGTTTCCACGCAACACCGGTGAGTGATTAAAATTCTCCACCACCTAATTCCGCTGATTTCGCGTGTAATACCCCCAAAAAAAGGGGCCTCTACCCCCTGCGATACCCACCCTCGACCGATGCAACACGTGCCGCAGTGTCACCGGCATATCGCCTCGTCAAAAAAAAAAAAATAAATCCGGAGCTCCGTCCGGCTCACAATAACCTCCGTAATGAAATTTTTTCCTTCCGAAAAAAAAACAATATTACAATCACTTCCCCCCCTGCCCGGAGTAACTGAAAACTTACGAAAAGAATTTTTAATCTCAATCCCGCAATTTTTCTCATCCACCGTCAGTTTATCTACTCGGAGTTTTAAAAAACCAGTGAGCCAAAGAATTCCGTCAGAAGTATACTCGTAAAAAAATGGTAAACCTCATCATCTCCGTGAGCGTTACAGCCCCCATAACTGCGATTTTGCATTGGTATAGAGTAGTAGGGATGAGTCTTTTTAATATAAACCCGAAGGGAAGGACTTTTACGTGTAGATACGAGATGATGTTGAGGGTTTTCTACTGGCTCTTACACTGTTTCAAAACTCACCCAGTTATGTATACAAAGTGGTGGCCCTTTGTCGGGCCTCGCTTGACAAAAGGTGCCCCTCACATGTCGAACTTACGAAAATTAATAAGAAAAATTGCTCATAAATTTGTTACCGCCCCTGAAACGGGCAACGGTGCACGCCTGGTACTGGCAATAAAATTAGAATTATGTCGTTCCCCTGTCGTGTTGGAGATACCTTGGAATTGCTGGGTGGTGGGAGTGCAACGATGAGGGCTTGAAAATAGGGAGAACTAAACGGTGGGTGGGTGGGTGGATGGTTGGTGGATTGTGAGGGGGGGATGCGAAGGGGGTGAACGTTTGTTAGCCGGTGGAATGTGTCCCTCCCGTCTTCTTAAACGTACGAGTTAGACCAAGATTACATCCATGTCTAGAGGATGGAGAAGGGGATTGGAGGGAATAGTCGCGAGGCAGGGGACAGACTCACCTCGCGGAAGAGGGGCTTCTCGTCGTTATTAAATTCTATGGCCACCGAATATATGCCGAGGCGTTGACTTATCATCCTTACTCCACCGGAGGTACGCCAGATGCTTTTCGGTGGGATGGTGAGGGCCCCTCTATGAGGATAATCCTGGGAAAATGTGGTTTGGGGGAAAATTGTGGAAATGGCTTGTGTTCGATTTATGGGACATTACCGTGAGTGATTAAGGGTTGAGCCGCGGGGCAATTTAGGTTTTAAAGCTCCTCATTGTTTGGATTTTTTTCATCATATTAATTTAGTGAATTATTGAAGTTTCTTGACATTCTCAATGAATCGTCCAATCGATTTATTTGTTTGAATAACGTAAAACATTTTTCGTTAAAATTCAGATCACTTCACATTATTTTGTTCAATCAAAACATTTCTGACAATTTATGGATTTTAGTCAAATAATTCAGATTCAATTACAGGGAGAGTGCTTTGACGAAGTTTTTTGATGCGTTAAAATTTTAATTGAATGATTTTAATAATACAATAGATAAAATTTATTATGGCGAGGAGGCGCCTATTTCACGTCAAATGTTTAAGAGAAAGGGGCAAAGGTCTGAGGGTTCCAGACGAGCGTCAATAATTAATATGCGGGAAGAACCTCCACTAGAAGAAGTGGTTTTTGGGTGGGTTATGACTGGGTAGAGAAAACTTGTTGGGTTTCTCCTTCGCTGTGTCAGACATATTTTCGTCTTGAATTTTCACTCGAGATTCTCAGTCAAAGGAAGTGCAAGATCCAATGGTCCATCCGCCTGAATTCCCTCGTTTTCAGGACTCGAGAGGAATTCATAATCTCTCGCTATCATCGCGAGCCGCTTAACTCACACTGTCGAACTGGACTCCGAGTACTTTAACATTGAATCCATTGTTTGTCTCGGAAGTACTGCCATCACCTGGACTGATTCTTTCTTTTTTTTTCTCTCTTCTTATTCTTTGTTTCTCGCTAGTACTCGCTTCAAAAGAATCGTTTTCATGGTCGATTTAACACGGCTGTTACACACAATACCACTGGGTTTAAATGCGGGGTCTTCGAAAACGAGACTGTCTTCCTCCATTTTTTACTCGTTTATGTGGCTGGAGATTACTGTTTCTTTTATATTCTTAATTAGTTTTTTCATCGTGCACTTTAACAGGGAAAAGCACCGGCATTTTAGCTGTTACAGATGAAAGAAGTTGTTCTGAGTTCTGGTCAATGATCGATTTCATTCAAGTCGACTTTCCTCGAGATGCATTCGAGCTCGAATCAATTTTTTTTTTATACCGTCATTTATGAATATCGCCTAATTAGCTTCACGGATGATTGGATTATCCGATTGACTCAAGAGGGCTTCGTTCATTCGAGATATTTTTTCAAAATCTCACAGCTGGCATTTAGATTCCACCATATCACTCATCATCAATTTCCATAATTCGAGTCCATTCGCCAGTCGTTGATGAGCGACTGATGGATTCGGCTCATTTCGCGTATAAAATTCGAATTGACGGGAATATGATTAATATCATTTTGAGATATCTGAATGTTCTGATAAAACAATAAATTCACCAATGCGGTTTTACGTTCATAATGGCGCGATAATATTCGAGTGTATTAATGTCTCATGTTTAAAAATAAAACCCATACATTTTACTTGATTCTAGTATATTCGATTTTCAGTTCAACTTTTCATTAATTTTGATTAATCAAATGAATTTTTCTACATGCTCAAAAAGAGTACTAGCTATTTTTAGTTTCTAAAAAAAATATTGTTATAAAAATCAATTATAAAATATCTGTCAGATAAATATATTGATGTGCTCATTTTAAGTATGATATTTATATTTCTTTGAGAAATTTATATGGGATGGGGTAAATGGACTGAATCAGGAGGTTTAATGGGAGACGAGGGGAAAAAGTCGATTGTAAGAATCGATTATTGAATATTTCCATTTGTCCAAAATTTTATTATACTTAACTGATAAATAAATGTTAAATTTCCACATAAATAATTTCACGGCCTGAAGTAAAAAATGAGCGATTCAATTTAGATGTCGTATTTTTTTAAAATGTTGTAAAATCGAAAAATTAAAAGAAAACCGTATAATTAAAATAAAAAAAGAAGTCCGTAAAAATGACTGGAAATGAGTTAAACCACTTTTCCGCAACTCTCCCATTTTGCCTGATACTTATTATTACAAAAAATAAATAATCACGAGAATAATAACGAAATTATAGAAAAAAAGTGTTCAATCATTTTTTTAATCTGATGTTTAAACGGTTAAATAGAAAAAAATAGAAAGCCCGGGGTGGTGATATTTAAATCGAGAACGGTTTAAATAAAAAAATGATGAGTAACGAATTCGTTTGCGAAGAATGCCGTTGCATATAATGATTATTCAAATGATTGAATGCGGAACGTTTCAAGGCACTAGATCCACCACTTGTGGTGCTCGTGACTATCCCTTGAGTACCTCGGTACCGATATTCGGTATGTGATCCAGGGCCATTAGACTGAGTCACCTTTATCTCTCAATCTCTTTCTTACATACCCGCATATTGCTATCTCATTCTCCGGCTACTTCAATAAAACGCGCTTGCTTTGCATAATGGCGGGGGGAGGGGGGGGGGGGGGGGGGGCAATGAATATTAATGGAAAATAAAGGGGTAAAAAGTGGTGCAATGTACAAACATTACTCCATTCAATAATATTGGTAGGTTTATGAAAATATCGAAAGGTCAGAGTTCGAATTTTAGTAAAAAAAATTAATTCCAATTGCAAAAGAATAATAATAATATTAATCATTATTATGAATAAATTGAATGACTATTCATCTTGATTTTATTATTGCTAATATGGCAATAGATGAGGAAAAATTTATATTACGAAAATCTAGAAAAAAATGGTGAGAAAATATTATTATAATAATTTATAATAAATATGAGTATTGTATGTTTTTATTGACTGACGACGTTTTTGATATTTTAAGGTGAAAGGGATTATTGATGATGGAATTATTGATTAATAATTGGGGGAGTGGGGAAAATTTTTGGAATTGGATTTAAGACCTGGGATTTTTGGAAGGTGAAATGGGGGTACATTTTTCGGATAATTTTTGAATTTTTTCTTTAGAATAAATTTGTAATTGTTCTCTTCGGAATTTGTGTTGAATAGAGTGGCCCTGTTTTTACCTCCAGAAATCTCCATCTGCATCCTACTGGTACTAATGGCTGTGCTAACGCTCTTATTTCACTCCCAAGCACGTACATTCTGAGTATTCATCTCCATTCTTGCCATCACTCTTGAACTTCACCCCCTTCAGCTTAATCCCACTCTCAATATCTTAAAAATTGTTGACACGTCGGTGGAAAATTGTATAAATTTGCGAATTAATCAATTTCTAAATGAACAACTTGAAATCCCCACCAAAGAATAGTTCCCAATTTCAAAATTTTTCTCCGCTCTTCATGGGAGTCTTCTAAATTTATAGTTTCGAGACAAAATATTGTCGCTATAATTTTTAACACCTCCGATTAAATTCAATCAATTTTTCCTGCAGAATCCCCTAGAATCTCCAGAATCCTCTAGACTTTAAAGACCAAACCTTAAGAATTATCTTGTCTCTTTCATCTGAAATTCCCGTTTTTTTTAATTTTCTGACAAATTCTTGATCAGATTGACCCAAAAAAATATATGATTTCTGCACATTATCATTATTTCACGTCCGAAGAATTTCGTTCACGTAAAATAATTTTCCTGTGTTTGTCTAAAGATTGATGAATTTTTTGAGAAGTTAATGAAAAACAACGGAAAATTATTACACGACCATAACATTTTGGGAGTCATTAAATAATCATAAAAAGCGATAATTCTCGTTAAAATTTGATATTAAAATCTGTTGAATCCAGTTAATGATTAAAATGACGAGTTGTCACGTTGTCATCGGATTCTCGGAAGTCTCTGACAACGTAAAATGCTGATGGCCAACCGCAAATAGTAAATTCGTTTGCAATTGGATCGTGAATTTTGTCCTGTCATTCCCCAGCCCTTTGTGGCAGTCTCTGTGTTACATTGGCGTTATTTTTTTTTTCTCCCGTTGATAAAAGATTCCCAGAGAAAAGGACAAATGAATTATCCCTTGATCCCACCAGAAATCAGGGGGTTAGTACTAACTCTCGGATTCTCTCACTGGTCCTTCACATTTTTCCACCATTGCGCACCTTTTCATCTCATTCATTTTTCTTTTTTTTATTTATTTTTCCTCCTTTCTGCGAGGAACATCCAATTTGCCTACGTTTGATTGATTGAGCGTGGGCTCCCTTTATTCAACCAGAGATGTTGAATAGAGAGAGGGTAGAGGTACTATTAATACCCCCAACCCCTCACTCAACCTCAGGGTAAATCCAGGGTACGAATTTCGAGAGAATATGAAGAATCTCAATTCTCGGTTATTTTAATGAATTTCATGATTAATTTCTTTTTTTCTCTTCCTAGACGTCTGTTTTCAGACATCGAGACGATTATTCGAGGTCAATTAGACCATTCAATTCAACGGATCAACTCAATTTTTATTTTTAGTTCCAAGGAAATCCATTCGCCATTAATTAATTGGATTTTTTTCTTAAATACTCGATTCAATTTGAAGTGATTTGAATATAACAGTGCTATTAATATCGATTTATCTCGATAACGATCGATTCTAGCGGAAAATGTCGAAGGGCTTTTTTGTAGCTGGATAAATTGCCGACAAAAAAAGTTTTTTGAGATTTTCTCATAAGACCGATAGTTTGAGAGATAAATGGAGATTTAAGAGAGATTCCAAAATGGACATTGAATTGAAATCATCGTTGTGATTTATGCTGGGAATATTGAAGTGTTTCATTGAAAATCAGACCCCTAGGGCTGTGATGATGACGATTCCCACGTGTCGCTTCATCCAGCTGTCGAGAATAGAAAAAATCACCATCATTTATTAAGAGAGCAATTTTCTGACAAAATTACAATTGGAGGGTGTAATTCCGTAATAGAGAAATGGCTGGCACATACCGAGAGAATAGCTCTGCGTTCTTGAGTTGCTGGTGGGGTGAGGGGATATGGGGTTAAATGGAAGGGCTTTTGGAAGAGAGAAAGATACAGAAGTGTACGGGGGTGGATTGGGGGATTTATCAACAGCTCGTTTCGTCCTAAGTAGACGTTGGTTACGTCGTGGGTACTAGAAACAGCGTTAGTGGGAGTGATGGGGTAATGATGGTGCATTAAATAGCGTCTGGTCGTTGAACAAGAATTTAGGGGCCAGTTATGTTGGATCATCTCATCTACTTCCGGGTTATGAACATGCTCGGGCGGGGGGGTTGGCTGTCTGGTGTTTTTCCCCTGGTCGTTGGCCTTGATGACAGTTTTCCATCAACTCTGCTCTCTGTCGGTTGAAATAGATCACTAACTACGAATTAACGAGGCGGAGAGATGATTTTAGGGGATTGAAATGATTTTTTTCAAGCGTCTGTAACGGATTTACAAAGGCGTTTGAGCGAGGTGGGATGGGGTTATCGATTTCCCTCAGTCAAACGTGTATTCAACTAGTCGAATTATTGGATTTGGATTGATAAGTGGCTTTTGAGATGGGTTGTCCAGGGTTCCTCGTGTGGTTCGTCATCGTCTACCTCCAGGCTTGTACGAATTACCATCCTCTTCTTCATTATAATTCATCGAATGCCGGAGTGGAATTAATCACACCGAATTTTCCAGATGAAACGTTGCTGGTTTAACATCAACAGTCGAAGGTGTGATATCACGTGATGATATTCCCCGAGAGATTTCACGACTATTCTACCCGCTATTGCTCCATAAATTGGTTCAGTCGCATGAACGACGATTGGAAAATTGTTTTCATGGCAAACATTGATTCGGCAAATTTTTCACCGTCAAATAATGGGTTCACGTGTGCAGTTAGAGATCGATAGAATCTATCGAAAGTGAATTTCAAGCTTAAAATTCACTTTCAATATTATACCCGTGAGCCTCTACCGAACTAGAATCTACCACTGGTAATTTGCATCAGCGCTTTAAATAAACGCACGATCAGCACGGAGATCTCCTGATAAACCGTATCGTACATGTTGGCTGAGAAATTTTGTGTACTTTCATAAATTATTCTCTCGCCGTTTCATTATCAGATTTAACGTCTACCAGCGCCTATTGATACCCCAAATTCTCGCGTACATACACACCCCCACATTATCAGCAAGAATAACACTCGGATAAGTGGGGAAATTATTTTTCCATTCGTGCAAACAAGCTCAGACACTTCTTTAATGCAACCAGAGTGTTTTCACCCTTTAGTTTTTTTTTGGTCTTGCCAGCATGAATTTTCAACGTCGTATCCCCAGGATGTCGTTATGCCATACGTCCTACGTCTTTCGGAATTCATGCATCAACGGAGCTCGGGGGGTTGTGAATGCAAGCCAGCATTAAATTCTAAACTCACCTGGACCCATTGGAGGACGTTCCATCCAGATGTAAACAGAGGATTCGCATAATGTTTGATGATGGAGACTGGCAAACCTTGTCAACCTGTCTCACTCACAAACTCACCGAGGAGTTACGGTTCGTCAGTTCCGACACGGAATTTACATTGGTCTCTCCTGTCGCCACTATCTACACTGTTTAAAAATTTTCTCTCAATTTTCCCCTCGATTTTTTCGGGATTTTTCTCGTAGTTTTTCTGTTAGAAAATTTGAATTCGAAGTTCAATGGAAAGAATTTGGAATTTTTCACGACATGAAATCTTGGTGGAATTCTTCAGTGATGCATCTCTTGATTTTCTGGTGGCAGCATTTTTTCTCCATTTTTTTTCTCGATTTTTCGGAATTTTTTTTTTGTAGTTGTGTTTGAAAATTTTATTCAAAGTTCAATGGAAAGTACTTGGAATTTTTCACGAGGCGAAATCTTGATGGAATCCTCCAGTGATGAATTAGTTAATGTTTTGGTTAGAAAATTTGTTCTCAATTTCGATCTCGATTTTTCGAAGATTTTTCCTCAGATTTGTCGTGTTAGGAAATTTTATTTGCAATTTGAACGAAGAAACTTAAAAATTTTGAATTCGTTAATTTGTTGGAAAATTGAATTAAGAAATTGAAGATAAATATTAATCGAAAGCGAGATCGAAAATAATTGGTTTTCAAATGATCTCGAGAGTTTCATCAACCAACTAAAAATCTAAAAAAATCCAAAACGATTTCCAGAAGGATCCTCTATAAAACCAACTATCAAAAATGATAAAATTTCGTTAAAAAATATAAAACAAGAATTAACTAAAGAAAACCTCGAAAATTCGTAATTTAAAAATAATCTTGGCGCCAATTTTGAAACCCCTCCCCAAATTCGCTAATCCCTAAAAACCCTAAATAGCCCAACTGAATGATTCGCCGCGTTCACCCTGGAAATCCATTAATCATTACAAAAAAAAATCCCATAAAACGAAATCCCCTGTTTCAATATCTGATATCCTGGGGTACGCACTGGACTCCAATTTGTATCAACGTAAACCGTAAAACCACACGTCCGTTCTGGGCATTACCGAGATATCCACCGGACTAAATAAGCTCACCGGCAATTATAAATACACCGGGACGTGCGTCGAGTTGGAATCGAATTTTGTATTTTACTCGTCACGGTTGATCGGCGAACCGTGACTTCCTGCAACCCCCAAAAATCCCCCACCTCGATTCCTCCACAGAGGGATGAAAATATCCGGTTACTACGTTTACGAAATTCGTGGGGGTTAAGGGGAGGAAGGGGGAATGAAAAAAGGGGGTCGGGTGGATAAAGAGGAAGGGAGGGGAATGTACTGGACCAGTGCACGTGCGGTAGATACACGAATGGAGGAAGCGACATGGCGGTACCCATTTCCACGTGCCCCGGGAGCCACTAATTCGTATTTAAAGCTTTATCGGACGTACCCGTACCCCCGTGCGATAATTTCATGGTTCACAGGAGCCATTTCTCCTCGCTTTTCCCAGTGTTTTACCCGTACCCCATTCTGTCTCCGTGATTCTATTCAAAATATCTCGCGGTGGAAATTTCAAGGGACAATATTGCACTGTCAGTCGCCAGATTACTTCGGAATTTCATATTTATTGTAAAAATTATGATATTATCTACCAATTCTCTATGAATTTGAAATTCGAACAACAAAATTTTCATTCATCGTCAATTTTTATCTCTGAGCGCTGAAAAATTATTTCAACAGCGTGTGAACTCATTGAAATTTTCAATCTTCATTATTATACAATATTACTCAATAATTATTCAATTCTGTAGAAAAATAATCGATTACCTTAAATCGTCAATTTTCCCATTTAAACAGCAATTATTAACTCCCACATATATAATTAAAAATTACTGTTGTCCTAACGGCAAATAATAATAATAATAATAGTCACAATAATAATAATGAATAACTAGTAGCTGCTCTACTTAAATTAAATTATGAAAAATCACTCATCTAAAAAAAAAGATTGAAAAGAAAAAATAATGCCAATAATTATTCAGAAGCATTCTAGAGGTAACTCAAAAATCTTAACTACCAATTAGCGATATCCCTCTCTGCAATTAGTACAAGCTGATTGAAGCCCTTATAAACATAATTAGAGTGATACCCAGTGCGACTCGGACTCCAACAAATCCAGAAAGCAATTCATTCGTCACGGTGGCAAATTTTGAATCCTCTTACAAATAGCGAAAGAATAACCCCTCAATTTACTCAGGTTACCCTCATTTCTCCCTCCGAATGACACTAATTCAACTTGTCCACCTCTTATTTTTTTTTTCCCTCTCTTGTCCCAATCCCCTTTAAGAATCCCGTTTCACCTGAATTGTCCCCGCTCTCTTGGCGTCTGACCGCACATTGTTTCTTCCCCTTTCCTCTTGCAATTTTAATCTCGAATTCCGAGAAAATTACCTCTCCGTCAGAGCTCCTTAAGCGGCTACTACGCAAGATTGCCTCGGAGGAACTGTCGTGCCAGGTTGATGTATAAGGGGTAGAAGGTGAAACACTCAACTTTTCACCGAACCAAAAGCATATCCCATTTTCCCTCATTTCTTTAACGCAGCATCCACCTGTCGTACGACAACTTCCGCAGACTGAATTATTTTATTCTCCTCGGTTTTGCCAACCAATATATCCATTAGTCGTGGGTTAAATATTTTTAATGAATCGTATATCCCTCTGACGGTATATTCACACTGGAAAATTTCCAGTTTATCTTACAATTCAATTCATTCCCTTTAATTTTCCCTACCTCATGGATTTTTATCGACAGAAATCAATTTATTGCATTCAAATTTGATTTAGAAAAATTAATTTACATCTTCTCATTCGATTCAACTCAATATTCGAATATTCTTCGTGAGTTCTATCTCCAGGATGTCCCATTGACGATGTATTCACAACAGAAAATAATTTTCTACCGTTCGTCTTACCTTTTACTTTATTCTCTTCCATTTTTTCAATTCTATAGAATTTCATCAACAGAAAGCAATTCGTTGAATTCAAAGTTCAATTGGAAAAATTCACTTACATCACTCCATTCGATTGAATTCAATATTTAATTTTTCTAATGAGTATTGAGACTCAATATTAATTATAAAATTTGGAATTCCTTTCGATTTTCATCAAACAATTAATCGAACGTGGATTCAAAGTGATTAGCTCCACGAATATCTCGAGATCCAATAAAGATAGCGAAATTTTTCTCAGATCCTTTTTTCCAGATCGAAATGCGATCTCCAAAAAAGGTATCACCAATAATTTCGGTATCTCCTTCAGGTTGGAAGATATTTCAATGAAAAGAGCACGAGGAACAGGAAACGGGATAATGAAATAATGATTCCAATAAACGATAATCGCATGGTTTTATTGATATACAAGATATACATCGCGGGGTAATCTCGGCACCGTTGTTCATTCGAACTCCAATAGTGGCAAAAATTCATCTACATTATTCCATTTTGTCGTTAACTATCTGCATGACAACACCCAATGCCTTACATCGACTCGATCATCGAAAAATATAACACAAGCCGTTGAATCCAGTGCGCGAGAGTTATTTGAAACTTAAAAAAAAAATTTTTTTTTAAACAAATCAATTGTCCAGGTTTAGTAAGTGATGGTTAACCTGTCTGAAATATTGAACACACCATCTGGATAAAATGGTAAAAGGAATATTAATGGTGCGAATCCCCATTTTGGGTATCGCCCTCAGTCGACATTAGCAGATTGTCTTGTCTGCCTGGCAAATGCCTTCTGGTCTTGCTAGGAACAATTTTCCATTGGCGCATGTGCACAGCTGATAAACACTCGAGTCTCTATTGTCACTCGATGATCTGCTGTTTCTTGGTCGTTGTTCTTTCGTATTGTGCCTCTGAATTGTACCACCAACTTTGAGACCCTTGAGGAAGACTGAATTGGCGTCAAATTTGATTGCACCCTCGATACTCTGGAGTGTAAGGTGTGACAGGCTTGATGCTGTTATGTCACCAGCTCTAGACTCTATCACCACACGCTCTGGTGCTTTTATCTCCAGCGCACGGGTTGATGATTCCAATCTGGTGAATTCAAAGTCGATTAGTTACTCGATTTTTCTATTTTTTTTTCCAATAATTCTTAATATTCCACGATAAATTAACATTTCTAGGGGATAATTATAATAATTATTGATTGATAATTATCATGGCTATTTTTTTTAATTATTTAAATTGTTGAAGTGTGGAAAATCAACCGTTGGTTAATGAAAATATTTAATTTGTGGAAAAACAAATATTTTCTCCTCCAAAAATTCTAGATTTTGAATTGTTTAAATATTTTCTGTTTCTGACTGAATTAAGGAAAAGATTTCTTTTTGAAAAAAATCATTTTCCACTTACAAAAATTGCTGAATAAATGTTATTAATATTTCAATGGCCCAATAATAGAGCAATGCAAGGGAAAAATTGACAAAAAAATCGAACGGTTATTTCTAGTTGAATAAATTCTTTTGCCATTCACGTCCTTCTGTCGTTAACCTGTCACTATAAAATCGCTCCACATTACATATTTTTTCACCAATACGAGAGTCAATATTGTTTTTTGAATTTTCACGCAGTAAAAATGTAATATTGAAATGATCTCGTACGTCTTACTTCCCGATATTTCATATCGGCGTAAATCCAATCCAATCCCATGAATATAATTTTCCACGTGAGTGAAGTTTTATTGTAATCGTAAATCCGTCTGTAAATTGCGCGTCTCTATCATGATCTTCTTCGATTTCCCTTCGCGAAAGGATTGCAATTTTTCATTGGTTTAAAATTAAAAAAAAAAAACATTTAACGCCGAATCATTTTCACGCGAAGAGAAATTTATGGTTTAAATTGTCTTGAGACTCGATAATGGCGTAGTGTATTGTCGCGGAAGTAATTGTCATTGTGATATAAACACTGAATTGTAGTTATAAATTTTTATTTAAAAAGTGATAATCCGTGAATCCGGGGAATCCTTGAGGATTAATTGATTGAGGATCACGGAAGAGATTGGAGGTAGCGATGAGTTTTCAAGAATAATATTCAATATCCCTGAAAATTCCGCGAATTAAGGGAAAGAAAAATTGAAAAATCAGAGAGGAATAAGGTTGCAGTGAGCTCGCTATTCTCAGCTCGAACGAGCATCCCCACCGTCGGATGATAGCTGGGGATCGAAGGGATTCAAGGGCATTACGATGCGTTGTTATTCGATTTAGCTGGTTCGAGTGGTTGAAGAGAATGCGATAAAGTGAATAAAAAGAAGAAGAAGAAGTGAGAGACTTCATCACATTCTAGTTTAGAGGTGCTAAAATATATCTTCGGGATTTTATTGGATTTTCAATTCAACTCGAGGTATAAGAGAATAAAATTGTGATTCTTTTTAATAGTCCGCGATTGTAATATATCCACTCTCGACGTCAGGATTTTCAGAGCGTCGGGGGTTTTATACTCGTTTATTCATTTCGGTTTTTTTTTTCGTTTCTTTTTTTTTTCTTGTCTCTTTTTTTATCCCTTGGTATATCTTACCTGAGGCCATGGCCCGACTCGGCTCGTACCAAAGGAGTCTGCACGCTTCCACGGAAGACTGCACCCCCGACGCCCGTTACCTTCAACATCGACGCTCCCACGACAACCTGCTCCCGGTCTGCGGAAAAAAGCACTCCGCCTCGGGGATCTGTTATCCGAAAGCCCTTCGATATGCAGTCAACTCGCTCCTCACCTTTGGGGTAGACAATTTTTCTTGTAGATATATTTTTTTTGCGAGGTGGGGGAGAGAAGTGAAAGGCTTCTAGATTGAAAATTATAATCGTGGAAAAGAATTTTTTTAATCGTCTGTTGTAAATATTCAAAAAATATATTTTTCAAAATGTATATCAGATATATTGTTGGATTATTTTGGTGTATATTTCGGAAATATTTATTTATAGTACGTTTCATTTTTTATGCACATTCAAATATTTGAAAAGTCTATCTGATGTATTCAAAAATATATTTTGAATATTGCACCGATTTTTTATAGTCAAATATATATTTGTACGGAATAAATACTTTTTGAAATTTTCCGTCAAAATTGTATATGTTCAGAGTTATCAATCTATAAAATTTTCACTGAAAATTTCAAAAATATATTACGTATATATTACGTAAAAATATATATTTGAATATAAAAAATTGATGCTGTTAGTAGGAAGGGGAAAATACAACAGGAGGTACTCGAATTTAAGAAATTCATAGAAAAATCGTTTTTTAATGACTGATGGAGGACATGAATTCCTAATTCTAAGAAAAAAGACATTGATTTATGGTGGACGTAATAATTGCGTAAATTCAAATTTCTTACCGAGCGTAAATCTAGCTAATAGACGTCCGTCGTGTGATCTTGCTGAAGCAGTAAAGTTTCCCCATGATTCAAGCACTAAATTTCTACCTCTTCTTGACCTCACACTCGATGCAATGAGGGCATCTAAAATGGCAGCTTGACCCCTCAGTTCAACTCCACCTGGCACAACCTTCAGCGATCCAATACCCTCCTGAAGCACAATAAACACAACTCTATTATCATTAGATTTCCATGATGCAAAGAATAATATTGCTTTTCAATACCGCACACCGAGAATAATTCTTCCGTTCAATTTTTCATTTTTCGCTCTAATTTGCAAAAATCGTTTATCTTCCAGTTAATTTTAAATTAAATCTATAAGACTATTGATTCCTCCACTCTTTTGAAATTTCACTAGAAATTATACTGACAATTAGTCATTAATAATTAACCAATTATTTATTTAATTTTGCTCTACTTTCTATTTATTAAAAAATTAAATTTTTTTGATATTCAATTTGGAAACTTGACCCTTTGTTGAGAAATCAGTAATTATTCACCACAAAAACCAAATTTCATTGAATTTTCAAGAATAATTAATAAATAATAATAATAATAATCAATACTCAATTATTAATGACTAATTAACAGTCAATTTCTTTTCCTTTGTGACAAAAATAATCCGATATTCAATAGAGATGTTAATAAAAATAACGAAAATTTTCAATAATATTCCGAATTGTTTGATGATGACGAATTTTCCCATTGAGAATAACAGGCAAAAGTAATTCCGGATTTCACTCCAGTCCCTGAAAATGAAAACTTTTTATCCCCAGCAAAAGGGATGAGAGTAAATTTGATACATCCAGCGGAAATACGCGGAGATTATCTTTTCCGATGGGCCTCTTCTCGACTACAACCCAATGAGGGAATTGTTGTCGCTCATGTATTGGTTTCCAATGATTGGCTACTTGATCGGAAGCAATTTCCAAACCGCGTATGCCATTGTCCAGGCAAATATACATTGCCCTCACATTGTTATACGAGCTGTTTGCATTAGTCAACTGATTATTTCCCTTGTTTTCGTGTTAACCGATAAAATAACAGAATTCATTGCCCCAAAATTCGCAGTACATCCGCAAAAAAAAAACCCCAAACATAATTAATAAGGAATTCCTTCGTTACTCCAAAAAAATTTGCAAAAGTCCACGCGCAAGACTGAACTCATTGCACTATTAATTTTAATTCCAATAACTTCTGAATTACTTGCAAAGTAATAAGTTCTTTCTGCGGAGTGTTATTGGCATAATTCAGCCCTACGGGTGAACAAACACCATTCCAATGTCACATGACATTTGATAATAACTCGGAAAATTAATTGACCCCTTGCGCACTGGGGATTCGCTACTGAATTTTCCCATAAAGCATTTTCTCTATTCCAACGATATTGACCAGCGCGATGTCGATAATTAATTTCGATCAGCTGAGTGGGCTAATTTATTCAGGAAAATCATTTCCTTCTGTTACCTGAAATTGTCACATGTGTTTTTAGACATTTAATTCGCGGTAATTGGTCTCGATGCGGTGGAATAATTCGCTATTCGTCCGAAAAAATCTGCAGTTCTGGGGATTTATTATTTTCATTATTCATCATCTCCATTCGATGATTTTTCATTGTCATTTCATCATCTGATGATATTTTATATCATATTGTTCGACATAATTAATAATTAATAATTATTTTGTACAATAATTTTCAATTGAGAATTGAAAATCCGAATTTCCCGAATATCCAATCAATGAACAATTGAATGTAATAATTAGAGAATCAAAACTAAAATACTGCCAATTAGATGAAAAACTTAGATACGAAATCCTTAATTTTTTTTGAGCTCCAGGTTTCCCAGCAGAAGCCATAATTCACCATAAAAAAATTCAATTTCCTCGAAATTGATCATAAATACGAAATAACCCGAGCGTTTTTAATTGAAATGGAATTGAAACTCAGATAATAAAAGATATACACGACTGTATTTGAAATTTCAATAAATTCGTAACAGTGTATTTAATAGTTAAATTAGACAATTAAATACGAGATTGTATGATATCGGTAATGAATTTTTTATGTGGATGGTTTTTGTGACATTTCCTGAGCCCTTTTATTCCCGATATATTGCCGAGGGTTTGCACTTGGGAGAATGACTATTCCAAAGAGAATCCAGTGTGAATTAAGCTGGCACTTGAGTTGCAGTAAGTATCACACTGGATTCATTTATGAGGGACGTACCCGAGGATATAGCCAGTCGGTTGGGTATCGTTACTCTGGTATACGCGCCTAAAGGGTATTATTTGGTTTTCATTATGCCGCAATCTACGATGTCGAAGGGTGAGAGAAGGGGGAAGGGTACTTATCCACCATTTGAAGATGCGCCAGTGAGAATATTGCTATATGTTAAAGTCCCTCTCCACCCGGAACAAGGGGATGAGTTCTCGGATGTGTGGCCCAAGACTAAAGCGTTAAATGCTCATGAAAATATCCGTTCCGCGTTCGAATCCTCTAGGCGTTATTGTTACGGCCAGTCGTAAGGGTTCTTAGTAAACTCACCCTCTGGGAATTGAGCAATGAATGTCTCTGAGCGTGAGAAGTACTGCTTGGGTAATTGAATTTATTTCTCCTTTTTCCCCTCGTTGTTTTGGTTTTACGGACGCTGTTACCGTCGCCATTATTTTTCCCTCAAATTTACCGTTATTTTGGAAATTTTTACCTAATGTCAGTTAGACTGAGATTTTTTAATGAATTCTGGGAGGAAATTCAAAGGAATTTCGCTCAGTTATTTCCGCATGATCGATTGGCAATTCGGAGATTCAGGTGAACCGTGGTTGAGAGAATATGAATTTAATCTTTTGGTGATTAATTATTAAAAATTCCTTCAGCTCTCTGAATAAATCGATATTAATTAATATTAATCAATTATTATTACTGGAATATCTATTTGTTTGGCGAGCATTGGAGGAATTTTTTGTCGCCGATTAAATTTTCACCGGGAGAGCAGAGTGGAGAGTCTTTTAATATTTTCTGGAATAATCACTAGCTTTCACATACTCTTGTACATAATGGCGTGCAAATATTAAAATTAACTATTACGGGTTAACCGTGGAAAACGGGACACGGGGGTTAAATGGGACACTCGCGGAAAAGCGTTTTTAACTCATTCCCAGTGATTTTTTTTTCTCGCCAAAAAATGTTGGAGCCAGTCTAAAAGTCTCCCAGTGTTTTTTGCAAATTGAATTTTCTCTTTTAATTACACTCCTGTTCTCTTACTTTTTTGAGTTTTCAAAATTCTGAAAAAATATGCCATCAACCTTGAATCGCTCATTTTTTGCTTCTGACCTTGAAATTATTTATATAGAAATTTTTAACATTTTTAAAATTTTTCAATCAATTAATTGTAATGAGATTAGTGTAATGAAAAAGTAAAATGTGGAGTAGTGAATTCTTACGATTGATTTTTCCCCCATTAAATCTTCTGATTCATTGAATTTTATCCTGCCTCCCACATAATAATAATTAATAATTCTTAATTATTATTATATTCAAGAATCCTCAAAGAAGTGTTTGAAAATTGAATAAAAAAGTGGTAATTACTCGGTTGAATGGCCGAGGTGGGGGTTAGAAATGGATGCAATTACAAGTAATTCCATACATCGGGTTGACGTGGGAAGGTATGGCCCCCAGAGGGGTAAAAAGAACATAATGTGGATTTCTCTGATTTAATCTCCGGCGCGGTGGTGACGATAAAATAACACGAAATTGCACGGGTGCACAGAGAGAGCCCTGAGGGGTTCAAATGTAGGAAAGTGCTTCACTAACGCGCCAACGGAGTCGGATTGCTGGTCAAAAGTTGGCAGAGGGAAAAGGGCGTCCATCCGGCAATGGATAATTATATGTGGTGGATTAGTTTGTGCGCCAACAGACGAGTAAAAAAAAAAATGCCCACACTCAGTGGGTTGTAATTACTCGGTGTTGAAAATGTAAATGCGAGAGACATTCCGCGTAATTTGGGGGATTTTATTCTGGCCTCTGTGGAGATTGCGAAACGTGAACTTTCGTGTCTCATTTTTCATTTCGTTATTATAACGCGAACGTCAGGTGAAATGTATTAATAACGAGTGCGTCATTTGCACTTGTTGATTGAATCAATTTGTGAGAGTTAAGGGGTGAGCGTTTTTTTATTTATTTTTTTTTTTGAGGGAAAAATGAGCAACCATGATGGGTTGATGATTTGGTAATAATGAACTGAACTTTCACTTCGACGCTATTTATTTTTCTACGAATGATGGGATTTTTTTTTTTTATCGAGGCAGAATTCAAACAACTTTATTCGCCTGAGGGCATTATTAATGGAGGGGCTCTTTCAATTCGTTGTTATCTTTTTATTCTCATCACTTTGGGGAGAAGTTCTGCGCGATTTATGTCTGACCTTTTCGTAATCGTCATTTAATTAATCGAGAATTAATTCATCTGATTTGCGTCTGACAATGGCGGGGCGTTACTACTAGCTCGGACGTGAAATTCACTTTTGAAACATCTCTAATTAATTAAATCTCCAAAACTCTTTCGAGTGGATTGATCTCGGATTTAATAAACCAATAAATTTCATGAAATATTCTTAAAATCAGAGTTTGTGTCAACCAAGATATATTTTTTTCTGCATTAATGAAAAACGAATGATTGAAAGCTTGAACACTTTTGGAATCATAAAAAGTGGGGAATCCCTTTTTCATTACATACATTTGGGATTATAATCGACGGTCATAAGTACACTGAGAAAAAAATTTTTTTTAGTCAAGAATATTTATTAACCACAAGAAAATATATTTGGCATTAGTAAGTCTTATGGGAGTATTTATACAGTGATCGCCAGATTTACTTGTGGGAAGAAAATATTCTTGGCAAAAATAATTTTTTTTCTCAGTGTAAAGAACTAAAATAAAATAAAATAAAATAAAACAAAATTGATTTCCATTGGTAAGGAAAAATTAATTGAAATGTGGAACGATTCGATTTTGCTCCGAATAAAAATAGCACACCCCATGAATCGTCATTCTCAAGATAGAGTCACCCTGTGGGTCATACCGGACAACATAGTATATTGGCACTAACAGTTTACATACACGGGTCATACCCACCCCCTCCTGTAATATAACAGATACACTAGGATCCCCATAACCCACGAAGGTAGAGGACTCGGTCATGCACACCAACACTGCTAAAACCTATTCTCCTGGTGGTAGGGCCACCCCTTCTTGCAGAGTACTAAAGGATATATCCATTATACCCACCAAGTGCAAGTGCAATATATATAGGGAGTACGGTGCCATGAATTTTGAGGGTATAACGTACGGGCTACCGATGCGAAATACCCAACAGTGTTAACCCCAACCCCACGTGTACATGCACACGTACATTCAAATGTGTGTCTCAGGGCATAACATTTCTCTCGTATAGTGAGTAAAGTGGGTAAGAAGGAAACTCCTGGGGAGATACCCACTGGTGCTTTATTGTTTCCAGGGGGCGAGGGCATTTTCTTCGGCAAAACTTACTGCTCCGGTGCATCGAGAGTTTCTCAGAGGCCACCCCTTGGGCAATTAAAATCATCCGGGGGCTCTCACCAATTTTCACATATTTTAGTCATGTCATATTTGGAGAAATAAATAATTGGATCGGGGATATTTTGCAGGTGGAAAAGAATGGGAGGGGCGAGGTGACGGGTTAGGATTACTCTGAATCTCAAAGTGCCAATCAGATAATTGCCATCTTGCCATTTTTTATTGTTTCATTAACTCTGGAAATTTTATTTTTATTCTATTACCGTCAATTGTAGAGTATATACTAGGCAGGGGTATTTTTTTGGGGGGTGAATTTTCAAATTTGTGATTTTTGAGGAATTTTTAATTGAAAATTTGTTATTCGTTTTGAAATGTTGAGAAAATTCCGAGCAGTTGGGGCTTGAATTTTTTATATTTTCAAGTCTAGATTTGAATTTGAGGGAAAAAATTTTGAAGAATTTTAGGAAAAATCTGAAATTCAAAAAATATAAAAAATATCTTAAACGAATCCAATTTATATTGTTAAAAATAATAAGTTTGTAGACATGATATATTCTTTATAAATTGAAAAAACATGGCCGCCAAAAATGCCCTACATAATACGTAATTCTTTGCATACATTTTTTCCTTGTAAATCGATTATCCGACCGAAAGAATTCCGTGCGTTATTCGCAAAATTCTCATTAATTAAAAAATGAATTAATCTAACCGATTTGAGGGGTAATGACGTGATTAAAATTTTTCAAAGGCTCCACGGTATAATCGGAAAATAATTCAAGTATTCGAAAAATTCTCGATATTTCAATGAACCAGAAAGTTGCAATCTCCCACTGAAGTGAGTCGCAAAGAATAGAGATGCCCAACCACTGAGAGATTTCTGGCACCGGTAACTCATCGAATATGAATGATGGATAACAGTGAATGGAGTTTGGGCATAAAATATTCTCAGATATATGCTAAGTGTCCAACGATAGTTTTTTACCACTCGTGAAACTGCGAACACATAACGCGAAAAGATTGAGAATTCCCGTTGTTACGATTTATGTGACGTCTCCTGAACTACTGTATAAGTTTTACCTTGAGATTTTATCTCTCGAAATATTCTCATCTCTCATCGAGCGAATTGCGTTCAATTTTTGCCGCGCCGGTAGAAGAATTCGGTAAATTACGAAATAAGGCAGTCGATTTAGGGATAATTGAATATTTGGTAATAATTACTGAATCATTGATTGACCTGGGAGATGGATTGTTCACTCATGATCAATCATGATTTAGAATAGTTTAAAAAAAAAATGAAAAAATAGAAGACTATGCATAGAATCGCATCGATCCTCACAAGAAGGATTAAGTTCCAGTGTAGATTTGAAGGATTAAATTCCAGTACATGAAATACTTTTATTAAAGTTATGGCTTTTGATGATTAATTGACATAAAACAGTCGATTCAAAATCCATTACTAAATTCCCAAAAACCCATGAATTTTTTATGAATGCTTTAAGATCACTTTAAAAGATATCTCATTCTAATATAAAAAGAAGAAAGGAAATTGATCTCGAAATATCTCGGATAGCCGTCAGACTAAATCCTGTAAGAGGAGACGGACCCGCCCCCAGAGCGTCGTAACAAAATTTCGAAAATTCAAAAAAAGTCAAAAATTCAAAAAAAGTCAAAAATTCAAAAAATGTCAACAATTCAAAAAATCGCGCGCATTTGAGAATCATTACCCTAGTCCACGCCACCTCCAAAAAGTCGATCCGTTCTGCCCCACATATTATATTTAGAAAAATGAAAAAGGAGAAATTTTTTTTTATTTGCTTATTGGATCCCAAAAAATACAATTGTTAGTAATTTTCAATTTTATCGGCGAAAATCGAATCGAGGAACAGAAATGACGAGAATAGAAGAGAAAGACGGACTTTTCCCCGAACACGAAGAAATAGGAATGGGAAAAAACGAGCCAGAGACCTTACATTTCCCACGGGATATTTTCCGTGATACTGACAGCCTTGCAGGCGGATTGATACTCAATTCCCGTCGAATTTAGCTCTCCATCGGGGGATCATTGGACGTGGATCGGCCGGAGTTGCTCTCGATTTTCGTATAAATTCGATAACACCGAGAGCTACTCAACAATGACGGGTGCGAACAAGTCACCGAGTTATCCGACGGCCAATCCCGGGGTCTATAACGTTTTAAAATTATTTTCCGTGTGCGCAAGAATTTATTAATAAAAAAATTGCTATACAACGCGTAGCGCACTGACAATCTAAGAATTATCAATATTATTTCTACTATTTTTTAAGAATGCCATGAAAATCAGCATTAGTCTATTTGTTGACGGATTCAAGTTTTACGAGTTTGAAAAAAAATACGTGACAGTACAGGGAATTTTGGGGAGCAAGTGGTCAAATTTATCGGCCATCTTTCATTTTTCCACGTCAAGTAGTTTTTCCGGTATTTTTCTCTCCGTCTATGCGGATTTAAATAAAGAAATATCCATATTACTCTAGAGCCACCTGTATTGTGACCGAAATATAACATTTTATGGGAAAGTCGTGAGAAAATTGCGGTGCGAATGTCAATCCATCAGACAATTACGCCTTGGCTCCGCCATAAGGTGATTTTGGCGTACGTCAATGTCACTGGGATCGATTAAACCGCGTCCAAATCCGTCGGGTTAAATGTCATGTGTAAATGGAGCATCTCCAAATTAGTGAATGACCTCGGGGCTGTGCAGACTGGCCCACTTATCCCGCATCCATCTCAATTTGCGAATATCAAACACTTGAATGTCACGGGAAAATAGCGGGTAACGATGTTCTATCGATTTTTTCACCCCTTGGATTCTCAATGTTCAATGTATCTCAAATTGATATTACAATGCGACACTTTGATGACGTACGCCACAGTTATTACGGGGGTTATCGAATTCAGTGCTAACGAAAATACCGATGAATTTCTATTCGAGTCAGATTTCCGGTTATTGATTGATGAAGTTATTCTCATTTCACGGCGCTCTTACCGGATATTGTTTAATTTTTCGAAAAATTCACCAATTCCCGAATTTGACCTCTAGCTTTGATCCCGAATTCATTGAATTTTCTGGGTATAATTATCAAATTTGTTAATAGAATTGCAATAATTTCAAAAAGTTCACACGAATAATATTTTTCTGGTGAATATTATTTTTGAAAAATCGCGGACATTTGATATCATTAACTGATAAATTAGAAATAGATGAATTATTGGAAATTAAATGATATCATTTCGGAGAGAATAAATTTTCTCATCTCGAATTGATTTAGCCTGAATAAATTTGATTGACAGGTAATTTTTCTTCTGGATAAACTAGAAGTGACGGCTCTCTGATTCTCGATTGTCAGAACCTTCTCGGTGTAACATATTTCAAGAGGGCTAGTGGTTCAGCCTGTTATCCAAGCTTGTAGTAGACCGAAACTAATTTTAAGCCGCAACAGAGAAGTCCGCCCTAATAGCCGTCGAAAAGTTGGAGCTCCTTGTCGAAAAGCCAAGACAAGAACCACTTGGTTCATCCGTAGGTCAAGCCTCTCATCTTCCAATCGTGGCAATTTCCCTAAACAATTCCTCCACTCGCCAATGGAAGGGATTGAGTCGATCGAAACATTGACCAGTCATTATCCTCGATATTCCCATACTGACAGAAAAACGCGGTTGACAGAAATTAAATAAACTAAAGAATTGCATTAAATCCTTTTCTTCGATCCGGTCGAATTAAATACACATTCGCTGGAGTTGACTATAAATATTGTTGATTCAACAAAGTTTAAAATTTCTCATGCAGTTGTAGGAACACGGTTTTTTTATTTTATTTTTTATCGATTGATGAAACACATAATCAGCTATATTTGCTTAAATTCAATTCAATTATCATTTTTTTTATTGCACAAGACTGTTGATCGGTTGAATTGATTTATAGTCGAATGAATAATTTATACTCACTGAACTAAACTCCATGACTTTGAGGAGCCAGAGAGTCAATGCGAGATTGAGTACAACCATAATCATAAGACCGAGTACCAGAGAGTACAAACATCTCTTCCTCCAGCCGTAGACACCGAATCTGAAGCCATTGCACGATGGCGGATGATGAGAATCATCGTGCTGAGGTGTGCAGGTTCTTGAGCTCGGTGATGCTTGTCTAGGTGATCTACTCTGCCTCGATATACTGTTTGAATTGCCCGCCTCATCCGACCAATTTGTTTGTCCTCTAGGCATTCTGCAATTATCCAAAATCATCCATTACAGTCTTATTATTTTTTTATTCTCCATATCAATCGATCTCATCAATGCATTAATTATTATTTCAAATCGATCTCATCAATTCATTAATTATTATTTCAATTCGGAATAAATTGGAAAAAAAAATTGGAGAATAAATGTCTCCTTTCCTTATATTTCAAATGTTTCAGCATGCATAATGATTCTTTAAATATTTATTTTTTTTTAATTTAATTCAACTATTTCTAAAAATAAAAAAAAAAAAATATTTGGAATTCTTGCAAACGGAATTCCGTTGTTGAAAAATTTTCCAGAATTTTCCCAGAAAAGCTATCAAATTCGATTTGTAGGGAATTTCACGAATAATTAAAATAATAATAATTATTAACAATGAGATACAAACCCGATTTTTTTCTCGATTATTTAATGAGAATATTTTGAAATTTCGAAAACATTAGGAGCGCGCGAGTGAGAACTTTTGATCACATGCGGCGAGAGTAACAACAGAAGTCGCCTCTTATTTGCTAATTAGCGTGGGAATAATGAGTGTTAAGCCAGAAAATTGGTGTGGGTTTCGTTAACTGCCGTAACGTTTAGCAGAAGTGGTTGTGAGTGTGAGGGACAAGTGGATGAGAGTGAGAAGAAATAACGTGGAAAGAGTGAAAAGTAGGAGGAAAGTGGAAGAGAGTGAGGAGACTTATGCAAAGCTGGCCGCAAAATGCCTGACATAACTTTTCTCCTAATCCCTGGCCGTAGCCCGAAGGCCTCGGAAAACCAACCGAACGAAACCACTTTTCCCATCTTCCCTTGCCCCCAGGTTACCCCCAGGTTACCCCCAGGTTACCTCACTAACGCCTAACCCAGTCCCTGGGCTGTACCTGGGCTTGTGTTCGTTTTATATTTTGCCAGCAGCCATCCACCCTGAAATATTCAATGCGGTTTGCCCTCTCGCGGGTAATTATTCCTCCCGTGGGATGTAGCTACATATAGAAAGGCGGGAGGGAGACAGCAAAATGTGATGAAACGACAGGGAGGATTAAAATCATGGTGGATACAATGTTAAAAAAAATTTTACGCAATGGGTTTTTCTGGTCTTTGCGAAATTTCAGGGTAATTTGCAAGGGAAATTTCCATTTCCCCTTCTCTTTTTTTCTGGAAAATCCAGGATTGTCCTTGAATTTGGGAAAATTTATGAATTTTGGGTACGTCGTGTGTTCTCGAAATAGAATCGGCTGGAGTGATGGGGTAATGATGGTGCATTAAATAGCGCCTGGTTGTTGAACAAGAATTTAGGGGCCAGTTATGTTGGATCATCTCATCTACTTCCGGTTTATGAACATGTTCGGGCGGGGGGGTCGGCTGTCTGGTGGTTTTCCCCTGGTCATTGGCCTTGATGACAGTTTTCCATCAACTCTGCTCTCTGTCGGTTGAAATAGATCACTAACTACGAATTAACGAGGCGGAGAGATGATTTTAGGGGATTGAAATGATTTTTTTCAAGCGTCTGTAACGGATTTACAAAGGCGTTTGAGCGAGGTGGGATGGGGTTATCGATTTCCCTCAGTCAAACGTGTATTCAACTAGTCGAATTATTGGATTTGGATTGATAAGTGGCTTTTGAGATGGGTTGTCCAGGGTTCCTCGTGTGGTTCGTCATCGTCTACCTCCAGGCTTGTACGAATTACCATCCTCTTCTTCATTATAATTCATCGAATCCCGGAGTGGAATTAATCACTCCGAATTTTCCAGATGAATTGTTGCTGGTTTAACAGCAACAACCGAAGGTGTGATATCACGGGATGATATTCCCTGCGCGATTTCACGACTATTCAACCCCCTATTACTCCATAAATTGGTTCAATCACATGAACGGCGATAGAGTATTGTTCTCATCTAGTTAAAAAAAAATCAGTGCATTGAATGGGCTTCTGTCAGAAGTATAATTCCTCTTGGCTTGTATTTTCTCACAGCTCTCACGTCACCAAACTTGTTATAAACTCGTTTTCCGGCCTGTCTCGCATGTCCTCCGTTGAAATTCCACTCCCCGTGACTTTTTTCCCCTCAATTATCATCCCGATTCGTATTCACCCCAAAAGTCTGCAAGGACTTTCCATACCCATCCCAAACGACAAAAATGGCTCCTGATTTTTTTTACAACGATAAATGCGAGCTCGCGGGGGTTATCCTCTCTTCTCGTTGCTACGACATTATCTGTAAAAATAAAAGAGAAAATGAAGGGCTAACGACCGCAGTCACCGACTCGAGGGTGGAAAGGGGTTGGCACTACTAAATATTTCAGAGACTGCGGGTCTTCGATCCTCTCCTGGGAGACCTGCCGAGACACACATGAGCCAACAGATTAGTACCACTTGCTACCATACCTTGGCACCATCACTATGCCAAACACGCTTACCGATATAGTACAAATGGTGTTACCAACGAAACTTTCCCTCGTCGCGTTGCATTTTACTGTCGGCCAAAATTGTTTTCCTATTTATGGATTTTTATCCCATCCAGTGCGGAGCATCAGAGTCATGAATAATAAAAATGAATCACCAGCCGAGTGTTTTGGAAAATCGATGGATCATTTCATTTTGACTGGATATTTCTTTTTTTGTAATGGATTAAATTTTCCAGATTTTTCCATGACTTTGATGGAACGGTTTATATATTTTTAAAAAAACTTTTAAAAGACTTTTAAAAGTTCAAGTACACTTTATACTTCATTCGAGTTGTTTTTTTTTAAAGTATAACGTATACTCGGTGTAAATATATTATTATACTTGCTCAAGTATAACTCAACTATTTATATTTAAATAAAGTATGTTTTACATACTTGAATAAATTATGTAGAAAATATAAATAATTGAATTTGAATTATACTTTCCACTTGATTCAAAAATATTTTTATCGATGTTATTCGAGACCGACCACTTGATTGATCCGAGAATTAATTCAATTGTACTTTCCCCCCTTCTCCCCCCCATTACAAAATGGCACAATGGGGAGACTTCGAGTAAATTTATGCCCGATCGTCAAAGGGCCGTTCGCTATCCACAGCCGAATGAAACAAATGGCCATTATCGTTGGTGAAAGCCGTGAGGTTAATTATTTTCCGCGGATGGGTCAGTTGGACTAGACCTGGGGGCTTATCGGTTGGTTAAGCGGAGGTACCGCAACTCTGTGGTTCTTCTGTAGGGATTGGTCAGACGAGTGTATTCACTAGGTGCGTCCGAGGTTGTGTTAAGCAAACTAGGTTTAAATCGAATCCTGGGTAATGGAGTCATTTGCCCTCTCTCTGGAATACTTCTCATCGTGACATAATACCCACAATTAACGGTAATTTACCTTAAACTTTCACAGTAAACCCTCAGGGAGAACGGATAAATATTTCATTTCAATCCAATTGTACATTCTCTTCAATATTTTTCAATATCAATATATAATATATATAATATATTATGTACAAACATATATAAGAACAGAATAAATTAATAATAAAAATATACATGAGATATTAAATCTCAATTTAATTAAAAAATTGAAAATTGTAGAAAGCATTTTTGTTAAGCCGAAACATACATTTTTGGAAAATCTTTAAATTATTTGTTTAAAATAATTTGCTGGTTTTAATTCTCTCCCCTCATCTCATAAAATCCGCGCGCAAAGCGGATTTTATGAGTACCTCATAAATTGATTACTTATTGATAAGAGAAAATGCCCCATAAATTTTGATAAATTTTGAAGAACTGAATAATTTGGTTGAAATAAATTATTTATTCCAAAATGAAACATCAACTGTGAATTCAGAATGCGTATTTTTCCTCGGGAATTAAAACCATCAGATCAGCAGTTATTGCGCCGATAATTTTCCGCTGAGCAAAGAGTTTTCACTCACCCCCAGACCCGTAGATTTGAAAAAACTCACTCGATTTCGCAATTTCAGGTCTCTCTTTTTTTAATTGATAACTCAATTTCCGGTAAATCGACTCTCAAGGGGAAGGGGGAGAGGGTCGGATGATTTAACATTCATGGGATGTATTTTCCCCGGTGGAAAATATATCAGATTTGAGGGGGTAAAGGGGAATTGAAATGAAGCGTCAGGGCATAATTATTCAATGCCACAATGCCCAGTTGATTCAGCATCATGACAATAATTTACGGTGTAGATGCAATAAAATTCAAAGCGAGGCTGCAAATTCGTGTAATCGAAAATGATTATTTAATCGTTGGAAGTGTTAGTTCGGTAATATTTTCTCGCCTGTGGATTTCATGAATAATTTCAGCGGGGATGCATAAATGGGGGAGGAGGGGGGCATGAGATTTTTATTTATTATCAAAGAGATGATGGGATTGATCAATATATCGTTATTAAATGAATGCGCGAGGGATTGATTGGCAAATATTTTGGGGGAGGCGGTGGATTGTATCGATAGAAAAATCGTAAGGAGCGGCGAAAGTGGAGTGCAGGAAGAGGTGGAATGGGGTGGAAGGGGGTTACGGGGGGAAAGAGGGTGAAATTGTTGAATTGCGAAGCAGTAGCTGGAGGAGTTACCCTGGGTAATCCCGCATTAGCCCCGTTGCCATCCAAATGTTTTCGCTCCCTTTCCACCATTTCCTGTTGGCAAACTCCCTCTCTGGTGTTCCCTTCACATTGGAGTACTCTGTTGAGTCTCTGCCGTTAGCCCGTTATACCCACTCCAGACTCTCTCCATGGAGAGCTCTATTACACTCTCACTTTGGCTGCTTACCAGAATCACTTCCCTAGACTACCCAACGTTTTCAGATTGTTTAGACCTTGCGCCATTACTTCAATACAAATCTCAAGTACAAACTCGTTATTATTATTCCACACTCTTACTTAAATATTGAAATTTATCACAGATCTTGGGGTAATCACAGTCATTTATGGTTATTGATTATTCAGTTTTTGCGTTGGAGAATTATTTTTAGTTGTTTGGGAGTATCTTTCGTTTTTTCATTACAAACAATTTGTAATTGATGGTTATTGAGAAATTTTGTAGAGCATTTTAGCAAAATGGAGGAGAATTTCGGGATTACTTTGATGCTAATTTCTAGGACAGCTTTAGTAAGCGTAATTATTTTCTATATATATTGTTTCACTCGAATATTTAAATATGTCCTCAATTTTACGGAATTTACAGATATTGATTCTAGTTGATGAATTATTTATTATTTATTATATTATATCTTGATGTTGATGTTGAACCAAGGAGCCGAATTAATCGCCAATTTATGGGAATTTATTATTTTAATTGACGAATAATTTCCTATTTTTTTTTTTGCTTTCTTTAATTTTGTAATAAAATTGATAATTTTGGAGAAAAAATTGCATTGTTAAAGTTTCCTTCAATTCCATCAATTACAGCGAGAAAAACGAATTGCTTGTCCAAATAAATTTTTTTTTTTCAATTTTTTTTTCACAAATTTTTTATTTATTTTCATTTCGCACATCTTGACATATAGGAGGTGCCATTCAAGCAATCGGAAATGTGATTTCAGGATTTGATTGCCCCAGGCTGTTATAAATTATTTAAATTCGATCTGGCCGTTGAACTCGAGAAGAAACCTAAAAAAGCTGTTGTATATCTTTTTCGGTAGCACCAGACTAGGGTACCCTATCGGAACGAAAGCTTTTACTATTCCTCGATTATTAATGTTGGGACGAGTTAGTCCTGGGGTAGATATTTATACTAGCATTACGACTGACGGAATGCCAAATGTCAGATGGAATGTCAAATGGAAATTCCATTCCATCAAAAGGTTAAACCGCTGAGCGCGCGGCATTTGAGGAAATCTTCAACTTATGACATGCGATGTGACTTTTTTTATTGCTGCACACTCATAACAAAATTCGAACGATTCGAAATTCGAAAGTTGAGCGTTGGCAGGTCCAGTGAAATGACCATTCGGTAATAGTTACTGAATCATTGATTGACCTGCAAAACAAATTGTGCACTCATGATCAATCATGATTTGGAATAGGGTAAAAAAATAAAGTAGACTATATATAAAATCGTACCAATCCTCACGAGAAGAATTAAATTAAATTAAATTAAATTAAAATTAAATTGCAAGGATCAAATTCCAGTACATGAAACACTTTATTAAGATTATGGCTGTTGATAATTAATTCACAGAAAACAATCAAACCAAAACCCATTACTAAATCCTTCATTTCTGTTGAGTGATTTAAAATCACTATAAAATGCATTTCATTCTAATAAAAATAAAAATTGAATTGAACGTAAGCGGATAAGGCCGATGATTTTGGATGGAGCGTTCCATCAACCGCGATTCGGTAATTATTACCGAATACTCGCTTGCACCAGTAAAACCGTTGTGTTCCTACGACTGCATATGAAATTATATTTTATCGAATCAACAATATTTACAGTTAACTCCAACAAATATGGATTTAATACGAGCGAATCGAAGAAAAGGTTCAACTCAATTAATTAGGTAACATCAAATAAATTCTTCTGTCAGTGTAGAAAATTTCTAACAGTCAATCCATTCCCTCTTGATTCCCATCATATTGTCCTCTAATCGTACGTGACTCGAGATGATAGAAGTGTCGAGGAGAGAAAAGCACGTGCAATTTTCGGTGCATCGCACCTCCAGCTGTGAGACACGTAACTCCTAGTTCAATAAGATAACAGGAGAGTCACGTCGGAAAAACAAAAGCTCCACTGTATTCACTTTTTCGGTAAAAATATAGTCGCGTTATTATGTCTCGTCTGCTCCGGTCCCGGGAAAAATAATAAGAGCTATCGCAGGGGAAAATGTATCAAGAAATGAGAAATTCATTGAATTTTCAAGATAATTATCTCTTTTTCAGTGTTCAATGCTTCATGGTTTTTTATTTGAAATTTTAATCGGAATTTTTTAATGATATATAATAATAAAATCCACATTTTCGTTAATATTTGTGCATCAATTTACAATTGACCTTTTGTGAATTGAGTGAATATTGACAAAATGTCTGAATATGTGATTGAGATATGATAGAGATGATTATTATGTAAATTTCTGTATTAAATATCCAATTTATTTTATTGTATTTTTCACTGGGAATTTTAACGAGATTCTTCTAATAATAAAATCCAGTGGTTCGTTGACATTTCGAGAATTTAAAATAGAACTCTCAATAATTCATTGAATATCCATGAATATCTAGTCCGTTTCTTAAATTATTAAATATTAAATCGAAATGAACATTATCAAAATTTCAACACGAAAATTCCATTCCATTGATGATTCAATAATTTTAATTAGAAAAATGAAAATTCTACTGAATAAAAAAAAAGATTCTTCGAGAAAAGTTCATATACTAATTTCTCCATTTTTATTTCAATTTTTCCTGCAAAATTCGAGAATTCATTGAAAACAAAATTTTTTTAATGACATTTTCCGTCATTTATTTATTTTGAAATGGTTATTTGAATTTCTTGTGAATTCGATTGTTAAATATTAATCATCATAAAAATTCGGGAATAATTTTGGGGTAGCGGTAGTAACGAGAGTAATAAGACAAATAGTTCTGCCAATAGTTGGACGACTCGGATTAGCGGACATTCGCACCTACACGAGATGCAGAATAGGTCTCTGGCTCTGGTTCACGTCGGAAAGGACGTGGGCCATAAATTTTCACGGATACTCGTTATATATTCAAGTCCAAACCTATACCCTGGACCTTCCCCACTGTCCGTCCGCCCTTTTCCTTCTTTACTTTCGACCTCCCAGCCGGACACGACCCCATCTCCAAATCCGGTAACGAATCCCGTTTGAATTACTCTGACCCACTTCAACATTTTCAACCTCTATTCTTTTGTTGAGATATGTGCACCTCTTAGACTGCACCATCGAGTGGAAAATGTCGATGGAATTGAGACAGTGTTATCGATTCAGTGACGCTTTTTAGTCTACTCCACTTTTTATACCATCCCCCATTTTTTCGGCTTTTTAGAAAGGGTTCACTGTTTTTCTCCGAATTTTCCATACCAAAGTGTGGAAACTTTTATCAGTTGGTTATTTTACTGAAATTTTGGAAAATCCTCACGAATTCTTATTTTTGGTGTTTGAGTTATTGGAAAGTTCACGGTTTTTTTCCGAATTTCATAACGTACAACAAAAAAAAAATGTTGCATTCCCACATAAAAAATTTCATGATCGGAAGCAAAAAATTAGCGATTCAAGTTAGCCGGCGTATTTTTTGAGAATGTCAAAAAATCAAAAAAATGAAAAGACCACGGTATAATTAAAATAAACAATTAAATTCACACGAAACACGGGCATTTTTAGACAGTCTCCAAGAATTTTTGGGAGAAAAAAAAATCATTGGGAATTTATTAAAAACGCTTCTCCGCATGTGTCATATTTTTGGGGGTGTTGTTGTGGGGGTGAGAAAATGGGGGGTTACAATCTCATTTGGAGTCATCTCGCGTCTTCAGTGATTCGGGGTTGGACGAATGTGCCAGGTGGTTTTGCAAAAGGGTTTGGGTTGTACAAGGCTTGCTACCTAGAACGAACTGCTTGCCTGGGGCCGCGAAAGCTCGTCTCGAAGTTGGTATAAACGGATTATTCGTCTGGCCTACGAGGTACCGGGTACTAGTACAATGCACGTAGTATTTCGGTTGGGTAACGCGGCATGGAGTGACGGTAATGTGATTCCACAGTGAGTTGTGGTTTGGGGGTTGCCCTGTCCGCCAACTCGAATAGTCGCTCGCGGCCTCTACTCCGTGTCCATCTCCTTAGACATTGTCGTCTCCTGAGAATTCTACAAATTTATTCGAGAACGGATAGACAACAAACGAGGGAATACAACAAATCGTATTGAATGGAATAATGTCAGACATTCCACTTGAATTCGATGACTATTTTTTTTTCCAAGTTTTCTTTACATTTTTTTTTCTATTTTTTTTATTAGTTTCTGTTAATGCTCGAGAAATTCAGACAGGATATATATTATTTATACAACAATGGGTTTAATCGTCTGATCAATTGCAATCATTTTGATTAGTAATATTTTTTATAATTATCTAATGGATAATATTATCGTATTATCTTGGTTAAAAAAAATTGTAATCGGATTATTTTTAAAAAATTTTTCAAAAATTCGAATAGGAATTTTTTTTTTATAATTCAAATGGCGTATTTTCGGAGAATATTGAAAAATCAAGAACGTAAGAAATTAAAAGAGAAAATTATATTCGCAAAAATTTCTAGAAAATTATTTGAAAAAATTTTTGAAACGAAAAACAAAAAAAACAAAAATACAATTGTTTTGTCCCCGATTATTTTTCGTTTCAAAAAAAAAAATTTTCTGAAAAGTTTTCCAGACATTTTTGGAAAAATTTTTCAAAAATATTCCGATTACAATTTTTTTTTGAAACCATTTTTTTGTTTCAATTACCACATGATTAATTAACAAATAAATGAATTAGATAATTTTACCATTTGAGTTTTCAATATTATATTTTTATTCCTTGGATGACAGAAATATTAACATGGATAAAATAATTTCCTTGAATCGAGAATTTTCTTTCTTATATCAACAAACTTTTCCCCCTGTATACAACTCTCACATTCAAGTGGATAAACCCCATGGATCTTCCGCATTCATCTCCATATACTCCATCAATTTACCTTTCCTTACCAGTTTTCCACCCCGAAGCGTTGTATTTATCCACCTGCCCACAGGTGTTTTACCCCCGGAAATTTCCGTTTGTTTACAACTTGTAGTTGGTGGAAAACGTGCCCCCTACCCTCTCGATGATACTCATGTGTACTTATCCCATGTACTTCTCCCTTTTACCACCGGGTCTCACCCAATTCTTTCCCATCATCCCCAACCCCTCACTTCTCTTTGAATATACAAGCCGATTGCAGACTACATCAATGTTTATGTCAATGTTTGACTTTCCTGTCAGATGCGTTTCGCCACAATTCCGCTCTTCCGGTTTTCCATTCGCTTACATCCACTTGTTTGCCCCCGTATAACTGCTTTCTCAGTCCGGCATCTCATTTAATAATTAGTAATCATGGGTATCGACTTGTTATTATCCGGTAGTTATTCCGCGGAAAATTACCGGAAATAAAAGAGATTCCTGGGAATTGAATAATTATTAATGTTCATCACTGAAATTAATTCGAATAATCAAAAGATGATTGGAAAATATTGGAATTTATCAAGAGTGAAGTAATCAGTGGAATTTTCCAACTCTGAAATGATTCTTGGAATCGAAATGACTAATTAATAAATCAAACTTATCCAATTAATTAATTATACAGAGATTGACAGTAATATTTTCGGTTAAACATTATTAAATGTTCCAATATTGGTAAATTAATTCTTAATTTTCATTATCGCAAAATCCTCAGAGATTTATTTTATTGCTTCAAATCTCGATGGACAATGACAAAAAAAAATTGTTGTACTCGTGACTTTAAACAATTAAATAGTGAATTAATGAGAATTACAAATCCGGTGGTGATGGAATGGGAAAAAAGGGCAATAGTAATGAATAATTAATTTCATTAGAGCTGTGAATTAATCAACAGATTCGTTAGAGGTAATTAATTATTAAAGAGAGCTGTGAAGAAAATGAAAATAGCAATTATGCACTTGTTTCGAGGACTGTTGATTGACGTAATGAATGAGATCCCATTGAAATGTAAGTAACAATGGAGTAATGAGACTACTGCAGTGAAAAAAAGTAAACCAACTAGCAAAAACTCTACCCTCTATTACCGAGATTTGCGAGTTAGTGGAACTTGCGGATAGGAAAAAACTGCAATAAAAATTTTACGTATACGATGAACAAAAAGCCGTTTCTGAATCGCCCCGGGATGCCCTCGGCCGGCCATTGTGGCAATTCTCATTGTGAGAGGACTTTTTAATGAATCGGTATGCGAGCAAAACTTGCCGGGTGTATCTACTTCATTTGATTCTCAAGTTTTTTCCCCCGTAAATAGAATTCAAAAAAATATTTAAGAAAAAACTTGAGAAATTCCAAGTGAAAAGTTGAATTTCTATACAAAACCATAAGCCACTGGCATTTTATTGCTCAATTCAAATATTCGCTACAAAAATTGGACAACATTATTATAAAATAATGATGAAAATGATATATTATTGTTTTCATATGAATTAATTGAGCGATTCTTTGAATTATCAATTATTTATTCATAAGTTCTGCGAATTGATTATTTTTCGATAAAAATTTTAAATTTCGTTAAAAATTTTCGATCGAATTAAAAATATTGAAATTCGGTAATTCTCGAATGTTTTTTAATGTAAAAGGAGCCGATCTGATGCGTTTAAATATTTTTTTTTTCCGTATGGATTCTCGGTGCTTCCGTCGATGATATTAAAAATGAAAATGCATCTGAACTTCGGGATGAAGAGGAAAGTTTCAGGCTTTCAGCCGCCAGTTTTCAGTCGAACACTTTCATCCACTTCCGGTACACGGGATATTAGTTCGTCGCTGCCATCACCGGGAGTAAAAAAATCTAAATGGGTGGGATGGTACGTGAAGATTGAGACGTCGTATCGGCTACGAGTTTTCGCAGAGGATAAAGGAGGGAAAAAAAAGAGGTATTGATAGCCCTCTCATCCTCCTCCATGAATTCTTTGATGGCTCCAGGAGAATATTCCTCCGATATCGCGATGCACCACACCTTCGGTCATCGCCTCGTTCCTCACATTTATCGCTCATCGGGATTCGGTTAAAAGTCGTACCGGAAATTTCTCGGAATCGGCGAAGAAAAACCGTTCATTTTGCAATTGCAAAAACACAATTATTCAAGGAAGACTCGAGCAAAATGGCACTCATGATAAAATAGAATGCGCGTAAAAAATCGATCGTAAGAATCCATTATTCAACATTTCAGTTATTCCAGAATTTTATTACACGTTTAACTGATAACGTTTAAAAAATGTTTAATTCCCATATAAGGAATTTCACGATCAGCAGTAAAAGATGATAATTTTTTCTCGAATGGCTAGATAACAGTTAGAAAGGAATTTCCAAATTTTCCTAACCGATACGAAATTTTCTATTTTTTATCAACGGCTGAAATAACAAAGATTACCAAACGGTTAAGTAATTTTTACTGAATTGTTTTCTCCACACATAACTATAAATGTACTATAAATGTACTATAAATGAGTATTTCCATCTCGTCTCTCCAGAGTTGAAATAACATCTGTAAATTTGCACGAAGATGAGAGAGTATTTCACCGTGAGTGGTACGAATCCTCAGTCGATTGCACCTTCGTTATATTCCACTCGAAGACGTCCGTCAAAACCCCAAACGAGGTGCGATAACGGAGTAAACAGGCGAACGATAACGACACGAATATGTCGTGTAGGCGAGTGTTTGTTGCCGCACAAGACGAGATAAACTACAAAGACAACAGGATAGCGCTTGTGACAAACAAAGTTTGGATTTCAGTCTAACCTTGTACTAAACTTGGTTTCACCCGCAACGGAGTTGACTTCACTCCGATGGCACTTCCTCTCTGATACATCCCCCACCTCCACCCTCACCCTCTCTCACCCTCTCTCACCCTCTCTCATCCCCCCTCGGCCAAAATTCCCCGGCTGGATTCTTCACTCCGGTGATTTGCCTTCTATTATCTTCATCCTCGCTATCCTAGACAACTAGTACGTGCCGTGCGTTGCACTAACCTAACTTATTACTTTGCTTAACTTGGGGGGCATAAAGCTGAACACCACTTGCTCTGTGCATTAAATACCGAAATACCGAGAGCGCATGACACGCCATGTCGATAGCCCTTTACCGAGGATGAGAGACAGATAAGGAAATCGAGTTATGGTACCGGTGATTTATCGTTAATTAATAGTTTCGGGGGTGGTTTGATAAAAGTTTCCATTCCTCGGTTGCAAGCCTTCACCCCCGGCAGAATGTTTATGCCAGTAATTATGGGCTCTATCACATTTTTATCGTAAACCTTCATGGAAGAATTTATTAAAAATCTAATTAAATAACAATTATCATAAAATGATCTTGCGACGATGCGAACAATTATGATTATCATCAAAATGAATAAAATACCGAGACCCGCTAAAAACTAATTAATTAACCGTTAACAGCGGTTAAATAATAAACTATAAATAATACAAATTGAAATGAACAAAAAATTTAATGAAATTGGCAGGACGAACTGCTGAAGGACACGATATGATCTGATATGACGACTATAAAAGTTGAGATTATAATAAAAATACGAGGAGTGGGATGCCCTAAAAACTAATTAATTAACGGTTAAGGGGTGGGCCTGGGTGCGTGCAGTTGATAAGCTCAGAAGTGGTAGATTAATGAAATGAAAGTGCGTCCTGAGACGGCCTCAGGTCAAGTGGCTTCCGGTTGTGGCTGTTACGGACAGCTATACGAACGTTAAAGAATTCCTTTATCCTCTGAGTGTCCTTTTCCCTTGGATCCAACCTTTATCTACACATCTCCCTCGAGCCACGCAGTTTTCGCCTCATTTCCTAAACCCACCGACTCCTTTCACAAAGTCAAAACCTTTGCCTTTTGAATTTTGTAAAATACATTAGCCAAGCCCTTTCACGTTCGATGGCCGGTTTCGAATAGATAAAATTCTTCGAGGATGAGATTGTAGCCCTTTGGAGATTCTATTACATCCCCTTTGACTCGAAACATTTTATTTCATCCGAGGGCTCACAGGGATTTTTCAAATTGCACGTCGAACAACAAAAAATATTTTACTGAAAAATTATACGCTATTTTGCAATTTAAAGGAAAATATTGCAGTTATTTTCGTTGCCGTTAAATTATTTTTCATATAGAGGAAAAATCTTAATATTTTTATTGATTTTTCAATAATTTCACTCATCATTCTTTTAATTGTTTTTAATTATTTTTTCTTAATTCAAATAAATTAGAAATTTGCTACATATTAATTTCTTATTATATTTGCATTTCATGATAATGAAAAAATATTATTTTTAATGAATATTATTATCAGAATCCATACAAGTGCAGGAATAACAAAAAAAATCATGAGATTGCAAACGAAATTGAAATTAGGATTGGAAAAAAATGATACAAGGGAAATGAATACCAAAAATGGTAGAAGTTTTTGCGAGAATTTCTCCGCAAGATTGGTTTTTCCGTTGAGTATTTGGAGTTTAGGTGGGACCGGTTCTCCCTTCGACGTTGACGTAAGTGAAATCTGGAGACGTGTCCCTAGAATCCCATTCCTATCAACCCGACACTGGAAAACTTTATCTCGTCGCCTGTTTTGGCGCGTCATCTCGGTCCAGGTCCCATCCTCCGGGAATAAGAAATGCGATACGTACCGACTTGTGCCCCGTTGTTCTCTCGAGATTCTAAAACTTTTACCCACGACCTGCCAGCTATGGGCCGTATGCATATCCTGAAGGATGAGTAATCCATGGAGAAATGTCTCGAAAAGGCATCTCAAGTTGTTTATCAATTATTTTTACATATTCTCGAGTTCCCGAATTGCAAATTCCTGACTACTGACATATTCCCCAAATCTTCTCGAGAATATTTCTGATATTACCCACACAAACTTCATTTCAATTGCTCTACCACAAAACGTGAACTTTCTTCGATTGAATTTTTGCAACAAGATTTTTCTGAAACGTTAAATAACGGATTCTTACGATCGATTTTTTCCCGTCTCCGATTGGACCTCCCGATTCATCCCATTTTATCCCCACAAGCCTCCCCTGTATGTGTGACCGTTTTTAAATGTTGAATTAACTATTTTGAGGAATAATTTTCAAAATGTCGAGACTCTTCGTTACATCCGGTTTTTTCAAAAGTGATTTTCCCTCCGTGTGTCCAAAGATAAACAGAAAAAACTGTTTAGATAGCCGTAATAAAGTGAAGAGGATGGATGGAAGCCTTTAATCCCCAGGAAATTAAAGATTCAAAAAGTCACTGGTAACAATTCCAAACAATCGACATTTTAGTCATTGCTAATCCATCGCGCTGTCCCCACTGAACAAATCGCAACGTCTCGACCCAGCGAGGGTTACGTGATCTCGTAAAAATGTTAATAGCCTAGGATATCGCTCGGAGAATGGCAACTGGCGTGTTTCTATATTTATTTGTTTCATCCAGAGGACTAGGAAAAGAAGCGCCGGTGTACGTGGCACCACGTGTCACGTATACTGTTGAACGAAACAAGCGAGACACCGACTTCAACTATTCTCTCTCCTATCGCAACTCGGATTTTCATCTCCTCTTTTATTTTTTCGTTACCTCCTTCACTTTTCTTCTTAACGTGCTGCAACACGTCTCATGTACGACCAACTAGTACTCAGCTCACTGAAAACTCCAACTTTTCACCATCGAGATTCACTTCCACCGCTTTTTTTTATTCTCCAAAGCATCCCTAATTTCCTCCACGTGGAATATCTCGACAATCGTCGACGGCTCGTCGTAACATGTATCAAACAAAATGTTGAACATTTCACGACAAACAAAATAATTTTTTATTTACTCTTCTGCGACGGTTGGTTGCCGAGATACCGTCAGAATTTCCCGTAATAATTAGCATTGATCTCCTCAGATGAATTAACAAATTAGCCAAATAATTAGTCTGCGCGTTATTGATGTGAAAATTGAAGTGCACTTGACGTATGCTAATGATAAATAAGCCGTGGCTCTGAATAAATGATAAAATTCAATGAAACATTCGCTGTACGAGATAATTACATTCTCCGGTGACTGAAAATGGTGATACGTTTCTCCTAATTCGGAGAGAGAAACGAGCTCGGGGGTTATCTAGGGATGGTCTGTGCACCTATGCCAGCTGTGTTATAGACATCGTCCATTACACCACCACTGAGTACAGGGTAACTAGGGAAAAGGGTGAACAAAGGGAGCTTAGAAACTAGTGCAAGGGACGACACACACGCTTTGTACATTTTCGAGGCTCTCGGGCTATCTAATGCTTGAGAAATGATAAAGCAAGACGGGATACGGATACATGCCACCAACTATCACCACCAAGTTATGGATATGGGGGGTACAGATTAGTGACGTGATGTACGTCGGGTGAGATAGAATTTAAATGTCAGCAATCATGAGTCACGTTAATTTTCATCTTTATTATTTCCTGCACTTATAATCTTCAGACAAAAATATTACCTTGTGGTTTAGCTGATATTGTTATTTTTATTTCTACCCTTTTATTATGTTGAACATAATTTAGATATAATCAAATTAAATCTTTGATTTTTTTTCATCCCATGGGATACCAAATTTTATGATAATAGGGGAGAGGGAAAATCTAAAAACTTTATTTTTCCTTCGATTCTATTTATTTATTCATTATTATCATTTTTTCTGGTATATTTTGATATTTTTCTGGGATTGTTTAAACAAAAACCACAAAAACCACGGAAACAGTTGATCGTAACGCATGAATAATTGAAAAAAAAACGGGTGGTCTTGCGGATTATTATCGAATAGTTTGAAAGAATTTTGAGGTTAACCAACGGAGGTTTGGCTTGAAAACCGTTTCGTGGGATTCCCACAACTCTCTGGCAAGTGGAAGCCCCGAATTCCCGTAAAAACTCGAACTATTCCCCGCAATCTTAGAGTCTCTCCAGGAGTTGCGCTCGATTTCCCGTGATGACAGGGCGATTTGATTCGGAGAAAAAAAAAAAAAATAGCAAATAAAAAATGGCTGGAAAAGTCCCTCCCCACAACCAGTCGAAGGCATTTGTACAAGTCTCACGTGATACGTACCACCATTACAAAATTCCACGGTTAACCGATACGTTTGTATCACTGAATATTTCACGTTGATAAATGCGAGCATCACTGCAACCCAATAGATAACTACTATTATGTTCCCTGAAATACCAAGTTTTCTCATTCCGTTAATAAATCTTCCACTGACACCGAGTAAATGTACATTCGGGAGGTAAAAAAAGTCGGGAATGGATGGATCGGAGGACTTGAATCATTCCCTGAGGAAGAACAATGATGTCTTCTCACACTCCCTGGATTTGTTTCTACACAATTGAGACACAATCGTTTGTATTCCGCGAATACAACTGACGCATCTGGAACTTTAGTATATATCCGTGGAGTCGGCATTGTTAAAAATTTTCTCCTTAAATTTCCGGGAGTAGTCGGGGAAATTTTCCAACAACTCACATCTCATGAAGGAAATTGCAAGAATTTTCGAAATATTTTTTCAGCGCAGTTTTTCATTCATTTTTTTTTGTTTAGGCATTCTTCTGTCTGCTTTATTGCTATTATTTATGTTATTTATACAAAATAATTTGGAGTTCAGATTACAGAAATTGATTTTCATTGTATGAAATATTGTTTTTATTCGGTTTAATTAATTTTTCGTTTGTGGTTCTAATTATATTTATAGGGAGATGTCTCTAATTTTTAGAAAAGTTTATAGTAAATTAATGTAACAATTCCAATTGAAAAAAAAACTGCCAACATATTTGTGGAATTGTTACAAATAAAAATAATAATTATAATTTAATAAATCGCGGAGGAATTGCAATCAAAGATATAGAATTTACGAAAATGTCAGTGTAATTCCTCCTGAAAAATTATAATTAATAAAAATCTCAATTAATCTCTGTAATTTCCAAATAAATAAATCCCGGAAAAATACTCAAAGACGAAAAAAAAAAATAAAAGAAAAGACAATCTCTTTAAAATTTTTTCAAACACAACCCGTCATATGGAATCATAAAAAACCCCAATAACTAAAAATATTAATCATCTTTGAAACTTGTAAATGAAAAGATAGCGTAAAAATACTGGAGTCGGTAAAATAAAACGTGGACGTTGAATACGGGTTGAGAATAAAATAATTGTTGGAGAGAATGTGATGGTGTGAGAGACGATGATAATAAAAAGTGGAGGAAGAGCCGTTTGGGACTTATGATTGGTTCATTTGATTTGCATTGGAATTGTAATGACGCGACACATGGCGACGGCAGTTTTCTCCCATCTTGTTGAGAGTGCCGTCGCCTTGTGCTCGAGTGGTTTCACCGAGAAAATGAAATTCACCGATGTCCGATAGGATAATACAAGAGGGGATATTGCCAAGGGTAGAGGCAGAGAATAAAGTGCCACGAGCGAAATAAAACAGAATTAAATAGACGTTAAAGTGATGATTGAGGCGGTGGAATTTGCCGGAATTTCTGGGATTCCCCGGAGTATATACTACCACTGGCTTTTTGTTCCCCCGTCTTTTTTATTTTAACGAGAGCTGGAAAATTGAAAGCACCTGTAATTTCGTGTATTCATCAAACGAGGCGTAATCAATAGGGAAACGAGCGTGTATTTAAATGCATACCGACACTTTCATTGAACCTATTTTTCATTCTCACTGCTCATCATAACCATTCCCCTACATTTATACTCCCCTAAATTATACGTTTCGATGCAACAAAACTTTAAATCACGAAACTCATGGACGTGTTACCTTGGGAAATTTAATGCCTCACCATTTTCAAGTTTTTCCTGGTATTTTTCAAATGCTAATAATTCCGAATAATCCATATTTTATTTTATGGTGATAGGTCAGGCGAGACAAGACTTCGGTCCGACTTTTCAACTCTCTTGGAAGTTTTTGGAAAAACTTTTTTATGCTGTGAGGGGTAATAAAAGGGATGATTTAGGGCGCCATGGACTCGAATATGTGAAATAACTCGGCGAATATCGGATTTAGCTTCGGAATTTTTGTCATTTCACACGGAGAAAACGAATCCTCTCTTTTCCCTCAAAAGAATGTCCGGAAATCCTTTCTTCAATTTAATGACCGACAAATTCTCCGTACAAATAACTTTCAATTGAAATTTCCTTCAAAACGATTTCAATCGTCAATTTATTAACATAAATAGAATTGTTTTTATTGAAAAATTTGACGTTTTTCTATTACAAAATATTTATTATTTAACAGTTGAAAAAACAAATGGTATTATTTACGTTAATAACAATAATAATATTATCTTATTTTCAATGTCTTTAAATTTTCGTTCGTCGTGGAATCACAAAGGCGTAATTGCCACTTTGAGAGTATGAATAATTGTTGCTTGATTATAAAATAAATGACAAAAAATACATTAATTAATTTCTTGAAATAAAAAATGGAGAAAATGTCAAGTTTTCATTGGATGAATATTGGATCGACGAAATCCTCAGCCATTTCAAAAAATAAAGACTGACAATTCCGGGATTAGAGACAGAGAATCGTGAAAATGTCCCCACCCCTTACTTTATTCTTCGACTGGAAAATTTCGTAAGTTAACACCCGACAAATGCCTGAAATAACGCGCCCGTATTTTCTTTCAATCCAGTTGAAACGGATTTCGGGAGATGCGCAACTACCGGTGGAGAGTTCACAGGGTGTGAACATGAAAAGGGTACGACACTTGAAATTGGGATGAAAAAGACAGAGAGGGGGTGGAAAAAAAAAATATCTGAAATCCCCCTCACGGTTGAGAGCAAACACCAAAAGATATTTAATGAAAATATATTTTTATCTCTGTGATTTCCACGGGTGCCATAAACTTTTATACAAAAATCATTACCTAGGGGAAAAACAATTTTACATTGAAACAAATATATCGCATATTCCCTACATTTTCGAGACTAATCGATGTTGTCATCGGATTACACAATTCATCTCGCTATATGGGGAATATCGACACTGCGGGGGTAGTGGACAAACAAAATGGTTATTTTTTTTTTTGTTTTTCAACTTCTGTGCAGCAAATTCTACACGGAAAACAAATCCCCGCGACTCGTTTATTTCCATTCGACTCTGGAAAACTCTTCATTCCGGGCTGTCCCACGGCGGCGATTTATTTTCGTATGAAACACTTTTTTACGTAGCTCCCATAGAACTATTTTTGCTTCATTTGCGCCTCATTCGGTGGCGGCAGAATTGCGCAATTAAATATATATCGGGGCTATCAAAATCGGGCGTCACGCGAAAAAAGTTCTG